>NC_136872.1:14122513-14677513 GCF_951799975.1 Gobius niger
CGAGCACCGCATTATACGGCACAATAGCTTTATCGGTTGTCTTGTTAGGAGGCAATCAGCAAAGGGAAAGACACAGAGCAGTACGCACTTCCTGGCGCTATAAGAGGAAGATGATTAGGTGTGGTGACTGTACAAGGAAGAACACAGAAGCTGCTGCATGTGCAAAAAGAAAAAGACATAAACAGCCTTTGAAGTCAGCAGCAGTTCCTACACAGTGCTCCTCTGCATCTAAAACATTTCTTTATTGATGCACATTTTGCTCGAGCTGACTTCATCATTGCTATATAAATCCTTAGTTATTTTTAGGCGTGTCGTGTACACAACAGCGTGATGGATGTTTGTAGTGTACTGTAGTACTACACTCATCGTGCCACACTTTCTCCACCAGAAGAGATTGTGAAGGTGCATGTGTTGTCCAGCAGATGTCAGCAGAGAGTTGTTTTGATTCTCATCTATACACTAGGAGGTTTTCATACTCTTCTTATTCCTCCGGTATTATAGTCTGACTTGCTTTGTTGAACCACTCTCATAAAAAGCGACTGCAAGTCATTTTCATTCTGAACATCATCCTCAATATTCTGAGTCAAAAACAAATAACTATGTACTCTTGCCACCCATTTTGCGTGCAGTAACATCACTGACATTCCCCCAATACTGAGGCTTATTGCTGGATTAATTACATCTACAGTACAGGCCAAAAGTTTGGACACTTTAAAAAAAATGCTTTTTCCTTTCATTTCAAAACTGTTCCTATGATAGATTTTCACCAAAGTCGTTCATTCATGAGTGAACACATTAATTACTTGGTTACATTTTCTCAGCTAGCTTCACGATGTCGTCACAGAAATGGTTTTGACTTCTCAAACATGTTGAAAGCTTATTTCAAAAGACGACTTCATGAAGCTCATGGAGAAAATGTCAAGAATAAAAGGCGTCAATTTTGAAGATTTTGGAGTATAAAACATTATTTGGAGTTGTTTCACCTGTTTTTGTTTCCTTCATAATCCCATGTGTTCATTCATAGTTTAACGCCTTCAATGATAATCATTATGTGTTAAAGCAGTACTAAGTAACTCTTTCCCCTAGAGGCCATAAGCGCAACTGCAGGTGTAGTAGCAAGTTACGATTTTTTAATTTATTAATTGTCTTGGAGAGTAAATACTACGCTGACAGGAAAGGCGAAGGGAGAGAGGGTTACTGTGCATCCAATTATACAATGGAAATATTTTTTTTCACTCAAACTTGGCTGTAAATACTGTTTAAAGTGACGTTAGCCCGCAGTTAGCTTTGCCCGTTAGCCTGTTAGCTTCTTCTTCGTGATTACATTAGTGTGTATTGCTTTCTCCGCACCGGGGACAGTCAAGTTGCAAACATGGTTTTCTGGCCAGAGACACCAGGGGGAGATGAAAGACCCTCCAATCATCCCATAAACACTTGTATTACCCCCACAGGGACTACAGAACGGATTTATTAAGGTAAATAAGTTACTTAGTACTGCTTTAATAATGTTGAAAATAAAGAAAAGCCAAGACATAAAGAGTGTGTCTGTTTTTGCGCTGCCTCTTTGATGCTGCCGATAGAGAGTGTTACTGTAGTGTGTATGTTTACACAGTGGGTATTTATGAATGGGATCAAACTACGTATATGCACTGTTGTATGCTCCAACAAAATGTCAGTGTTGTTTTTAAAATGACAATAAAGAGTTGATAGATTTCATTGATTGAGAAAAATCTTTGTAAATCATTATCAAAGTGCTACATTGAAACAAAACAGTAATATATCTAAACAAAGTGCAGTTCATACATGGTGTCACCTGACTGCCCTCCATTGAAAAAAAGGGGGTTAAGATTGACATATAGAGCCCTGAGAGCAGGCATGTGATCAATACAACTAATGTTCTAATGCTTGTTCTGCCAGGTCAGAGAGACCAGCACAAAGTGATGGATTATAGCCTGTGAACCACTGACATGAGAAACCAGTCACTCAAACCACAGCACAGCCCTTTAAACAGAGGCAAATATGAAGTTTGTGTGTATTGATAATGTATATGTTTTTGCATTTGACACTTTTAATCTGACAGAGTATATAAACGAAATCAAACAATATTTTAAGTGTAGTAGTAGAGACAGTATTATCCCTATTCTTCTCCTGTAGCCTTTCTCTTGCATGGGTTTGCTGCCCTCTACTGGTCGGTAAGAATACAAAATACACTATGAGGAATGTTGTATGGAATTAAAACGTAAAAAATAAATGAAGATTTGTGATCATGTGGCATGGGTCCCCCATTTTATTCATTAATTTACTGCTTATATATAAATTTGCATGATTTAAAATGCAATTAAAAAAAAGGACGACTCTCATAGATATACATTACTTGCCTTTTTATTCATTACAAGTCAAGTAATGAATTTATGAATGACCTGCACCACCATCGTCGCAACACAAGAGGGCGCCCTTACTCCACTTTCTACACAGCGCAGCCTTATAAAAGTCTCATTTACTTCTGTGTATTCTCCAGTTGACAATAGGCCCCTATTATCTGCACAGAGACATACACAGCATCACTCCTGTCGCCGCAGACAAGGACCCATCCAGAGCACCACGCAGCCTTTTCTTTACAAATATCACAGACCTTTAGGCGACCCCCGATGAGACAACTCTGTAAACAACGTAAAGCAGTTGGTCCCTTCTTCCTTCCATGACGCAATACACAACTTGTCAAATGTGTTCGCTGTGAGAGATCAGGGGGAATAACAAATGGCGGGCCCTTTCTAATCTATAGAGTGGCTTCAGAAGGTTTCCAAAGCTCTTTAAATGATGTATTTCTTTGTTTTTTTCAAAAAGTTCATGCCTTAAAAAAAAGAGAAGCTGAAATAAAAAAGAGGGGTGTGGACTTGGAATAACAACTTTTTTTTTGAGTGCAAGCAAAGCAGCAGTGTTTCAAGAGGCGAAGAAAGAGTTTAGAGGGATTTTGCCAGTCATCAACACTGTAGAAGAAAATGAAATCGTCAATATGGGAAATTGAAGTCAATGTGCTATAATGGAATGGAGGGAAATGACCAAAAAGGCGCGAGACGGGAAGCTTATTAACCTCCACTGCAAACAAAACCAGTATTTAAGGAGCAATTCACGACGGTAGGTCCAACAACATGCTAATTTTCCCGAGCAACCCGCTGTTACTAATTATGGACCAATTATAAGGGCTCTGTGGAGGACATCAGGAGCGCGGTGGGGGCAGACACTGTCACGAAGCACATTTTTTCCGAGACCGCAACCCGAGCTGGGAAAGGAGCAGAGAGCAAATCAACTTTGAGAACTGACAAATGCAAAGACACTTGTGGTCGTGACCCACTGCCTAGTATTGAAGATCACAATGTTATTATGACCTTCAGCTCCATTAATCCGATAACAATGCTCTGTCTGTGGCACATTTCAAACTTATTCAGAAACAAAAAGTTGATATTCTGAGTAATTCTCCATATTCAGTTTGTCCCTGAGCATCAGCCTTTTTCGACATTATTTCCACACATCGATTGGCCACCACAGAGTCCAGATCTTAGCCCATTGAGAATCTTTGGGATGTACTTTTCTGTAGTGACTTTTTTTGGTCGGGCGGTGTGTGTGGCGATGTTACAAGAGCAATTGAGCCGATACAACGCTGATAAATGAACACATTATGTCTGCTCCGTCATGCGCAGCAATACACCAACAATGCAGCTTTTACATGGTGTAATCGAACACAGGCTGATGTAATTACACTTCATGTTTGGTTGCAGTGGTAGCGAGGTGGTAGACAAGCCTTCAGGAAAAACTGGGTTGAAGAAAGGCAAAGACATCGGTAACAAAGTATAGTGTGTAATTATAATACATTGAATTATAATGACAATAATTTCTCCCGCTGTTTTGGGTAACGTATGACAAAAGTAATGAGTTTTTCAGTAACTAAGGAGTATAACATTACACCATTACACAAAATACGGTAATATATTAGTCATTAAACTTCAAGTAACTAGATGAAGCTGGACACTTGTGTAAGATCTGCAGTTGAGGATGGGGTAAAGTGAAGGAAAAGTGTTATAGTAAACATTGAGACTATGTCAAATGAAAACGGGAGAATAGTTGTCATGAATCTAACGTGGACATTTATTGACACATGCATGCGACGAGACACACCAAGTACCACACGGGTACAAGATGCTCTGAGGAACGGTTCACAGTTCACAGTATTTATGCACAAAGACAGCGCAAGATCATACGATTTCAGACCGGACCAATGGTGTAACAGGTCAGAGTGATCTAAGGGGTCCAGGGACAATGACGAAATGAGTAAGATACAGAGATACATGTGTCGCCAAAGCGAGGACACAAACACAATATCTTCAATTACGGATTAGAGGCCCTGACCCCGGGGAAGTGGGCACAATGATGTCTCTTTAGCTGCACAAAGGCTACAATGTATAAATGTCAGTTGTCCATAAAACATAGGCAATATGATTGTATCAGACATATAATAATATACAGTTGGATTTCCATAACAGAAGGAAATCTCTGACTGCACTTTTCAGTTTATATTTTGCCAAAAGTAACTTGAAAGTAGTGTAACTTTTTTGAAACAGTACTGTGTATCGCTATAGTCGCTATTATAAAAAATATATTGCAATTTTTAAGTAACTTCTGCTCATCTGCTTGTATTGGGTATTACTGAAGAAGCAAAAGCAGTTCCTGTAAACTAACACTAATCTAACCATTTAAACCATTTTGATCAATTTATTGAATACATTTGCAATCCGCCCAAACTCCCAGTGCTTCAAACACATCGACACTGAGGGTGAAATAAATGTGTTTTGCACCTGCCAACAGTCCCATTTTGAATAGATACTCTGTGCTTTCACCTAAAATCACAGTGTTATTTTGGGCAGCATGGATGTCTGCATAATGCCTTTTCTATTCGCCATCACAGTAAAGGTGCCTCTGTTGTCTACCCCCGTCCAGATGGTAAGAAGCAGTGGGCACCGGCTCGTGGTGTGAACCGCATCCAAACGCCATCAATCACACGCGAGCACGCTCCACTGAAAAGGTTATCATCAACTGTTTGGTGGCATTAAAACAAAAGCCGGCATTTTCTCCGAGCAGGAACTCCTCAGCCAGTGTTGTCGATTTACTGGAATCTATCGAGCACTCCTTGACTAAGAAGGTAATGCTTGTCCAATGTGGTAACAGCGCAATAAACAATGAAAAGAGGCTCGGAACAAAGGCTTCGAAGTGCAGACGTTTTATTGGTCCTTTTGCTAACATGTCAAATATCCCGGTGCTATCTGCCTCCACTCTGCTTGTCCTATACTTAGCCGGTAATGCACATTTTGTTTACTGTCACTTTCACGGCTTTTACAACCTCTTCTGTTTGACAAACTGCCGACCGTAAACAGAGGAGTATGAGTCAGCGTTGTGTTTGGTGACGGCGCAGAGCAATGGACTGAAATAAAACACAAGGCTTCACTTAGAAATTATCAGGAAAAATATGTCTAAACTACGTCTATGAGTACATGGGCTAAATGACTTCATCAACAACTGACCAGATATTTATTCCCATCTCTAAAAGGGATATGTATAATATATGGCCTTAAGTATAGGGACTTCCATAAATATGAATGAAAAGTATAAACTTAAATGGTTAAATGATGTCTTGTGTAAGCTAAAGTTGAGAACTTATATTTTGATTAAAGATAATTTTGGTCCTGAGCCCTATGTGACCCTGAACCTATCTAGAGGTCAGAGGTCAGTCTGTGCTCAGCTGAGGTCCGGGACTCTGCCCCTGGCACTGGAGACGGGACGATTTCACTCGGTTCCAGAGGAGGAGCGGACTTGTAGTTTGTGTCAGTTAAATGATATTGAAAATGAATTACATTTTGTGTTTTATTGTCCTTTGTATCATGAACCGAGAAGGCAATTATTTTGTAAACTGTCTGATGCTGCTGTACATTTGTTTGAAATGTCCGATGAGGAAAGGCTTAAGTTCTTGTTCAAGTATCAGCCATTTCATGTGTCTAAGTTTTTGTTAAGTGCTTGGCTTACACGGAAGAGGACGCTCTTTGTTTAATGCTTTTCGGTTGTCTGCCTGCATTTTTGTGTCTTATAAGCCCATGCGGGCTGGGCACCTTTAGGTGCAAGACACCAAATAAGAAATAAACTAAACTAAACTAATATTGCAACAATCTATAATCAAGTTCATGCTTGCTTTATGCTTAACTATCAGGGAATTGTCATTGTTTTGTATTTACAACAAGTACATGGGTAAAAAGAATGTCAATTTAAGGACATGCCATGAGCTCAAGACAAATGGGTGCTTGAACAACGTGCTGCCGGGAGAGGCTTGTCCACGGTGCACCATGTTGGCTGGTGCGACTTAAACTCCACAGTGACTCATTTGTTTTTTTCCTCTTCATTGTGCATTTTTTGGCTTGTGCGACTTATACTCCGGAGCGACTTATATTTGTTTTTTCGTCTTCATTATGCATTTTTTGCTGGTGCGACTTATACTCCAGAGCGACTTATATTTGTTTTTTCGTCTTCATTATGCATTTTTTGCTGGTGCGACTTATACTCCAGAGCGACTTATATTTGTTATTTCGTCTTCATTATGCATTTTTTGGCTGGTGTGACTTATACTCCGGAGCGACTTATAGTCCGCAAAATACTGTTGTGAAAGAAGACATACACAGGACGAGGCTTGGGACAGTACTTCTATGAGTACATGGGCTAAATTACTTCATCAACAACTGACCAGATATTTATTCCCATCTCTAAAAGGAACTAGAGTCTCCCTTACACTATGACAGGAGATTTGCATAGATCCTACCCCTATCACTGAACGGGACAGTCCGGTGTGGATGCCAGCCAGGCCTCTCCTGTTGGTTTACCGATGTTGATCTGTCATTAGCAGAGCCCCACCTGCTGCCACTGAACACCCATGGGCGCGGGATGGGTGCTCTCTTTTATTACACCCTGACACGTAGCTGCCGTCTGTGTGTGTGTGACACTGAGTCCGCTGTTACAGCTCACTGAACCGTACAGGACGTTCCAAAAGTGTCCGCGCCAAAAGCTAAAAGTCACAAAAGCACTGCAAAAACAGGTGCTTTTCCGGTCGGCCAAATGTCAAACGGACGAGGGTTCAGCCAAGAATTATCGACAGCAAAAAACTGTGGTAAATCTGTGCAGATGCCACAAGGACAAAATTCATTGTGATGTTTATTTTCACTTTGCAAACAGCCACGTCCCTTCATGCACAACTGATATTGCAACATGTCACAAATACCAGCCCCCTATTTCATCTGTGAAACCCCCGAGATGAGAGGAGGAACTCAATAAAAGCCGCCATGATGCAAGTGCGCTCATGATTGCCACAAGATCTGGGAGCAGAGATATCGCTAAATAAGCAATCCCCATGCTAGATGAAAAAATAATTTAATGCTCCTCTGAATCGGAGCGGACCTAACCCCAGTGGCAATAAACACTGCTCCATCCTCCACTTAGTCTCAGTAATATTCAATATTTAATTTGGGTTAACCGGTAGAATAGTTATATCATCTGCATCATTGGAAATCATACTTTGCAATACCTTACCTGCGCAGTTTATGAGGTATCTTTCATTAGATGCCATTCAGAAATGCTAAATACTTACTCCATTCATCCATCCATCCATCCATCCATCCATCCATCCATCCATCCATCCATCCATCCATCCATCCATCCACCCATCCATTTTCTTCCACTTGTCCGGAAGAAAATGGAAAATGGATGGATGGACCTGCCCCTTATGACTCCTCCTGCAGGTGGTGGGTCCACAGAAGGATGGCCTCATGGTTCTAACCGGGCCTGTTGGTCTCTAAGGGGGCTAAATACTTACTCAAATCTAATATTTGTAAGCACCTTTCAAGACCTTGACGGATCGAGTGATGGATGGGCTTATTTACGATTCAGTCAACCTTGAGCAGGTCCAGTGTTGCTATAAATATAAATGACATATTCATGTTGTAACTTGTCCAGAAGCTCATCTAAAAATCATTACAGAGGCCGAGCTGACGGCTCATCACAGACGATGACAAGTGAAACACTATATGTGTCAATGATGCTCCCGGCACCTCCTCTCAGTCCAAACGCCTGCACCAGACTCTATGAATAAAACAGTGAGCTGAAGGGAAACCCTTTACCAGGATAAACATTAACCTAAACTGTAAACTGAGCTAGTCTCCAGCTCTGTAGTCTATTCCTCTGTTCCTTCACGGATGCCAGGTTACATCTCAGAGACAGGAAGTTGCAGCATGCATTCATCATGTCTCTCAGGTCTAACATCTGTGTAACTTTGTGAAATCGCGGTGATGATGTCGGCAGCTCTATCATGCCGTACCATTACCAGGCCCATCCACCAAAGGAACACAAGCTGCTGATAATGATAAAAGTGTCAATAGTGTAAAATTAGATTAGAGAAGCGTCCCTTTAAAAGATGTGTTTACTATCTCATTTAAATGCTGACTCTGAGCCAGCAGCTTTTGCTCATCAATCTTCTGAGGCAGAGAGAGAAGTGCCTTCCTTTACGCCTCTCCACAACATTAAAGCCTGTTTGAATTTAACGACTCATTGTGGATCGTCTGTGGTTGCCTGCGCCTTTGATCCAGAACTGAAAGCCGCTCAATAAAAGCGATCTATAAGGTGGTCTTGGACATAAACAGCATTACAGTGTACAAAATGCAGCACTCAGGCACTGCAGAACATTAGGCAGGCCAGGAGGCACATGGCAAAGATTTCACATTAGTTTAATGCCTTTATGTCCTTGTGCAGTCGTCAGTGCAATAACCGGGGCATGGGTTCAACCACGCTGAGACTTTAGGCTATTTCAGCAAACTTGTCGCGAAATGAAAGACTTTTTGCTTTGCAGTGCCAAAGTATGATTACAAGCAAAATAGAAGGTTAAGGTGAACTTTATTGATCCCTGTAGGCAAATTGGTGAAGCATTCAAACTACAGGTGAACGCCAACACCAAGAAAGCAAATATCCACAATCAACCCCAAACTATTTGAGCCAAAGCCAGGGAAAAAGTTGACCCAATAAGTCTGGAGATTAAGGTGTATTTTTAATGCTGCTTTCTGACATTGCTAACAATGTGACCGACCTAAGAGCTGCGCATTGAATCTAAGCCATGCATAGCTATAGGCACAGACCCATGAATTAATCAGGGAAAAATCTCCCCACTTCACTGCTCTGCCTCTCTGTGCCCCTCTCCCCAAAGCCCCGAAGGGGACACTAGAGGGTTCCACCTTCACATTCACCTTGTCAACATGCTACACTGCCTGACCCCTTCACCATATCAAATCTAATTTTAGCAACAACTCCGGTAAGTTTAACAGATCTAGGTTGAGCTCCCTCTCATAAAAATTACATGACTCAAACTTCTCTGCAATGTGTGGTAAATATTGAGCTTCGGTGGTGGCGCGGCTCCTGCCTGTTTAGTTGAGCGTAAGGTGAACACAAAATGCGAGCCGTCCCCCGGGGCAGAAGGGTGAATGATACAGGAATCATTTAGAGGTTGTGGCTCGTGCAGCATTGACGCTGGCAGCTGCGATGTTCGGGGCATCCTTTAGCGATTTGTTCATGGCTCATTGATAATCCATATGTGAATGTGTAGCACGTGGCAACGGCAATCAAACAATGACAGATGTTCTGCTTGGAAGAAGTCGTTTTTTGTTGTTGTTGGGTATCGAGATACAGCATCTGTATTCATCCATATGTTTCTTCCCCCTTTTTGCTTCGCTTCAATGTTCAGGGGTCACTATGGAAAATACAGTAAAATGTTTATCTTTGTTGCATTTAATTCATAATATTCTGCTTTCTGTTTTCAACTAAGCTTAAGACTCGTACATAAATGATACTTAAAGCTGTCTGCGAGCTCTCACAGACCCTTACACACATCCCGATTGTTCACTTGAGTTAACTGGAAGCACGTCTAAACGGGAGTACATGGCGAGACAAGAGTGGAGACTCCCAATGTTAACACTGTTAACTTCCTGGTTCACGCTCGAGGAAAATTATATTTAGACACACAACATCGTCTGTTTTTCTGTCACAAATGTTTTACAATGTGGATCTACGGTGCTTAAAGAAAATTGATAACCACAGCTTTAATTGAAACTCATTAGTGACGATTTTCATTTTTTTGACATAGGGCCTCATTTCATAGTTATCCAGAGTGTTGTTGATTTTTATAGATTTTTTCTTCTATTCATGCAGTCCTTATATGAAGAGTTTAATGGTGCTAGGCTAGTGCTAGGCTAGCGCATGTCTATGGTAACTAGTAGCCCGCATTAAAAACCTCTTCAATATCATGGGGTAGTCCTCCAAATGTTGCCATATCTGATTTGTAGAAAGCTCCTTTGTGAATTCCACATGTAGTAATGCCGGCCACAGGTTAACAAGCTACTGTACATCTGGAAACCTAACAGATCACTCCGCCGTAGCGTAGCTTACAACCAGGAAGCTGATGCTGCTCAAATATAAGTCCTTTTAAATGCAAAATGGTTATATTAAAACAATTATTCAGTCAACACAGACGTTTATATGGGTAGTCTGGTGTTATAACTGATTTGCCTCAGGTGCACTGTGCTTGGTCAGACTGTTTTTAATGCAGGCTACTAGTTACCATAGACATGCACTAGCCTAGCACTCTTCAACAATCAACAATACTCTGGATAACTAGGAAATGAGAACCTATGTCAAAAATCCTGAAATATCCCTTTAAGTTCAGAGGTCACCACAGCAAATGTACTCCGATGGCGAAATCAATATAGCTTGTGTTGCTATTTTTGTTTCGGGGTGTCTCGCAGACGGATTTTGTTTTAGGTTGTTTTACTAAGGCTTGGGACTAGACAAAGACTGTAACATACCAATTCTAGTACCTTTTTCTTGTCTTTTAGCTTTAGGGTTGAGGCTACCATGACATACTGTTCGTTCTGCTAGCGTGAAATGATTTGCATATTTCTTTGCCATAGATCAATATGACAGACACTCCATTGGCTACAATTTCATGGGACAGGTACAGAGAGTGCAAAGTGGCTGAATTATGCGGTTCTTTTTATAAACATAACCTCACATGGTTACCAACAAAATGTGAATTGACTGTGTATTGTCTGCTCTGGGCCAGATTCAACATTTTCTCCCATTGTATGGTCTCAAATGGTGGTGAAAATCTCCATTGCAGTGATGTGTTGTTGCAGTCGCATCACATTATTAATGTGAAACACCCCAGTCCCCTCCCTGCTGCAAATTCACTTTATTTCAATTCTACTTCCAACCCACCGACTGTATCTGACAAATAAAGCCGGTGAATATTTTCCAGCCTCTCTGTACTCACCTGAGAGAGGGATTACTTTTTGCCCGCCAACCACCAGTGTGGCTCGTGCCGCGTTTTTCATTGGCTTTTTTCGTGGCTTGGGTTTATAAATCAGAATACAATGCTGGAAACCGACTAGTGCGGCTCGTTTTCATTACACTATTCGAGGAGCCAATTATTAAAAAAAAAGCCACTTGCAGCTTGAGGGTGCCACTGGTTGGAACTGGTATTTAGCATGTGCATTTGTCACGGTTTAGCACAGCCCAAATGTAAATACGCCTATTTTCAGCATGGGGGTAAATTGAACTCCGCAGTATCTCCCTTGGCAGTTTGGCTCAAAAGCACAATGAAATTCACACTTTCGTTCAGCACAAGGTGAGTTTTGCAGCGTTTTTTTTTATGCTCTGGGGAGAAGAGAGATGATGCGAGTTGGGAGGGTCTTTAAATGCAGTTAGAAAGTGCAGCAGCCCATCCGTCACGAGTGTAGAGGACGGACATCACTCTAAAGCTACTGCTCTGGCCAAAAGCAGCAGCTCTGCTCTCCAAGAAGGGCCAGAGGGAGCCTTAATGTCTCACTGTGTAAAGAGATCATGGGCCATTAAAGCTGGAGGATTAAATTATATCATCGTGTGCAGCTCTGGGATATATACAATATATGGCCTGAAGTAGGGACTTCCATAAATATTGCAACGATCTATAATCAAGTTTATGCTTGGTTAACTATCTGGGAATTGTCATTGTTTTGTATTTACAGCAAGTACATGGGTAAAAAGAATGTCAATTTAAGGACATGCCATAAACTCAAGACTGATTGCAATCAAAAGTCACACTTTTTTTTCATAGTTTATCTGGGGATGCGACTTATATATCAAAATATATTATTATATAATTTCACACGTGTATTATTTATTTATTACACACGTTTATTACTTCCTGCAATGAAGAAAACCACAAAAGCTAATTTGGGCTAAAAGCTAGATGGCCACAGCTAGAGGAACGAGTTTGCAAATGGGTGCTTGAACAATATGCTGCCGGGAGAGGCTTGTTAATGGTGCAGTTACGCCTCCATGCCCAGGTAGTTGCAAAGGCTGGTGTGACTTAATCTCCAAAACAACTTATATTTGTTTTTTCCTCTTCATTATGCATTTTTTTGCTGGTGCGACTTATACTCCGGAGCGACTTATAGTCTGTAAAATACTGTAGTGAAAGAAGACATGCACAGGACGAGGCTTGGGGCACTTCACGGAGAGAATTTTCAATTCTGAGGCCAGCAAAACTTCCTTACTTTAAAGGGACTAGATGCAAGTTGGTCATTTACTCACCACTGAAACCTCAGGTCTTAGGCATAACTGCGGGTTCTATATTAAGCTCGTGCATGACCTTTTGGAGTGGCAGAGCAAGATTTTAGAGGCAGTTGTGGTGAACAGGTCTGAGCTCATTCTACACATTAGGACATTGCTGGAACATGTAGGGGGAGGAAAATACTTAGTTTTAACATTTTTAAACATTTAGTCCCTTTAAAGGAAAAGCCACACTTCACACAGTTCATATGTACAGTAAGTAAATACATCATTTTCCACACTCAGAGAACAATCTTCTAACCTTTAGCTCAACACGTTCCAATTACATCAGGAACCGTATCATATGTGCTTTTGTGATCGCTCAATGATGTCAGCACAAAGAGGGTGAGTACTATGCACATGTGGAGCATCATAAAATCAAATTTCATGGTCAGTGAATGGCGTCACAGGATCCGGACTGGAAGTCAGTGGGCAATCGATGCATTTCATTTCCTGCTTTCATCTCAAAACCTACAATCGATTGCAGGTTGCCTAAAGGATCAGCAAGATCAGTTGATGCAAAGAAGACTGGGTGTTAGCTTCTCATTTACACATCTGAACCTGCGAGAACGTCACTGAGTTATAGAAGTACACGATGCAAAAAGTCACAGCCAACAAGGCATTTCATCAATGATCATCTGCAGGGTTATCTTAATGTAACAAAACCCATTAATAATCGAAGCAACATCTTAGAGGTCAATTCGAGTTCTGTGTTTTATGTACTGCCTGTCGAAAAAAAAAAAATCTTTGGAGCCATGCAGGGGTCATAAATAAGAAACGAATCAGTCTCATACATAAATCAGATTCACTGTTGTAACATTGCTCACATGTACAACACAAACGTCAAATAGGTTGCATATTCATGACGCAACTTTCTAAAGCACCTTCTTGATTCACGTTGAGGTGTAAGACAAGTCAGAATTGGTAGAATTTGCACACATGGCCCAAGTTTTTTACCCCCCTCACTGACTTAAGGACAGACTTGAGCTGTAAAAGATCACTCCTGTATATTTCTATTTCTAACGTGTTCTGAACCATTTGCTACATTGCGTTAGATAAAAGACCATTTCACCTTGTCATTTTCAGACACTTTTGCTCCGATGACGCAGGCATAATCCCACGCATCCTTGTGTCCCCTTGAAACGTACAAGTATTTTTGCACTTGTCTGTCAAAGCAGATGCACCGGCGCCACGGAGACCTGAACCCACTCGTGCTCCTGTCGAAAGCCACTCAAAAACCTCTGCAGTGACCACCTGCTCGGCTACAGAATCACGACAGCCAAACCTTATGTAACTCTCTTCTCAACATCCACAGTGAGTGAGCTTTAGCAGATTTGGAAATTGATGTTATTTGGTTTTATAGTGGCAATTAAAACGGGGAATTAGGGAACACGGCTAATTTGGTTTGTCATTTTCCCTGTTGTAAACTAGCAGAACTCAGTGTTTTAGACATGGGGTGCTTTACTTTTGATTATTTCGCTCTTGGCTGAGATTTATGTTGGCTATTATAATGGAGTTAGGCCTTCCCTTATGCAAAACCTTGACAAACCTTTGTAGTAAGGGCTTAACTATCCGAGTCATCTCTTTGTAGATTAAGTGGTACCTGCTGACCATGAACATGGGACTGGAAGGTCACCCATAGATAAATGAGCGCTCATTTTGATCACCCATTACATAACGAGAGTTCATTGATTGGACTTGCAAACCAGGAGTAATCTCTATTAGCATAGGTTAAGCCTACAGGGTCATAAAAGACTGGAATGAACAGGCACGTGATGTGACTGACCAATGAGAGGGGCAGGGGGAGGAGAGGTTTTACAGCTAGTTTTATTATGATGAGCAAAGTGCCATTCTTCCATCCTGAGTGTTTTAAACCTTGTCAGGTACAGCGATAACAAACTGCTGTGACATCAGCTCTTAATGCTCTTTTAGTTCATCAATTGAAATCGCCAGAGGATATGTCAAGCAGACACTTCAACTCATCCATATCAAACATTCCCTTTTGAACCCTTCCGAATCTCATTACCCTGCCTGCTTTACCTACCCGAGCGGGAAGTCTATTTTAGCCTGTCCCGTCGCAGCCGTAGCAGTCAGCTTTGCCATTGATGGTTTTGTTAGAGGACGAGTAATTGTTGGCTCAGTGCAGAGCGCTCTGATTGCCTGGGGGCTTCTTCGGGACCAATTTGTCTGGTTGTCACTTGAGGGCCGGCGCCCTGAACTCGGTGTGCGGCAGCGGGGAAACGTCCCGATGAGGAACTTGATCCCGTCCTTGTCTCTCTCCGTGTGGGGCCACTTTTTGACGGTCTTGTGTACTTGACAGCGTGTGCTACTGCTAACCGCAACAGCGCCGATCGATAACGAGCGCCTGTTTGTACATCGCAGGCTGCTGGCACTATGTGGCATTGGATTTCAAATACACGCTTTCCATTCACAGGATATTTTTAATGCACCAAGAAAGGAGAAGTCTAAATTTGCAGCGTTTTGCACTACTGGAACAAGAGCCACTCATCTGTAAAAAGTCAATAGGTTGCTGTCTGCTTAAAAGTTTAGCCTCTTCAATCCAGATTCTGGAGAGAATTAGCGTATAGACTGAGCAAGCACTTTGCAAAGACCATCATTTTGCATTCCGATACAATCCTCCTACACCGTGCTATTAACAATTGATAACTTTCTTTGAAGCTGAACTCTCTTTTCTTCATATAGAAAAATGGCAAACAGTGAGTGCATCATTTCGCCAGAGGCGACACGTCCTAAAAGAGAAATCTCATCAGAAAACAGCATCTTTATAGCACATATCCCCACCTCCCCTGAGACTCTCTCTCGTGAGCATTACCTTGCCGTAGCTGGAGGCCTCGGATTTGGCCAGCCATGGCGGGACACAGTTCATTTTTCTTGTGTAATGGGGTCCTCCATTAAACATGAACCTGAAGCTACTACTATCATTTAGGGCCGTCACCAACCACGCCGCCACAGATAGTGAGGGAGATAGAGATAATGCAGCTTTTAGTGGTAAACAGACCCGCAGGACAACAAAGGAGCAGCTTGAAATGCTCACTTCTTCTTATGTCCCGCAGGTGTGAGCCGCGAGGGATGCTAATTACTGCCGTCCACAAATCTTCAAGGTGACGCGTAAGGACGGTGCTCCTTTTAATGCAGAGTGCGTCTCTCACACTTTGAAGGCAATAGAGTGGGGCAACCTGATAAGAAAAAAAACATCCAGAACAACATCTAGCAATTAATATGATCAATATTGCAGTAATGGTAATTGCCGATATCTACAGTATCTACAATTTTGCCATATACTTTAACTGTATTTAAGGAGAATTTCAGATATGCTTTTGTATTTGTAAACTTGTAGAATTGGTCCCCTGCATTTGACCAATCCTTCAACAAGTGCCTCAGGGCAAGTCATGTGGGCGACCGCAGCGCAGGTCATCGCATCTGCAAAACACTGTACAGCAAAGTGGAACGCATTCTCAAGTGTATTCAGTTATCCCAGAGATTTAAGCTCATAAAGACTTTCAGCGCATGCGATCAAATGCCAGTCGTGTCTGATTACCCACAGACTATAGCAGCGTGAAACATGGCAGAGCAGTCGGGGCTGGGAGCAGGATGAAACCCCACACCAGGCCGCGGCGTGATAGACAATATCAGGCTCCCCGGGAGGGCTGTGTATTTGATGGCACTTTCCATCAGCGCACAGTGACGCACGATGCTTCTGTTGCAGCGAGAGAGAGCACTCCTCACATATGAAGTCATAGTTCATCAGAGCAACCCGGCCAAGTGGCAGACTCTGAACCACAGAGATAATGAAAAGTTACAGGCAGAGCCAACCGGAACTCGGATTGAAAAATGGAGTGAACTTATTTCCTTCAGTATTAGGTTGCGCTGTGATGTCACTCAAAAGGAGGCAGGAGCACGGATTGTGTGATAGATGTAAAGTGTGAGAACTTAAATGGGTCAGCGTGGTTTATGGTTAGGTTTATGGCCAAAAAAAGGCATCTAAAATCAGAAAAGTGGAACAGAACTATAACAATAGCTAGCACAAAGTTAAAGCAGAACTGAGGTGCAGGTGTCGTAGCATGTTGCGTTTTTTTACTCATTAATTGTCCGTGAGAATAAATACTACGCTGACAGACAAGACAAAGGGAGAGAGGGATATTGTACATCCAATTACACCATGGAAATCGCTTTTTTTCACTCAAACTTGGCTGTAAATACTGTTTAAGTGGTGCTAGCCCACAGTTAGCTTTGCCCGTTAGCCTGTTAGCTTCTTCTTCGTGATTCTATTAGTGTGTATTGCGTC
Source organism: Gobius niger (assembly GCF_951799975.1). NCBI lineage: Eukaryota > Metazoa > Chordata > Actinopteri > Gobiiformes > Gobiidae > Gobius > Gobius niger. Next base: position 14,139,540 of record NC_136872.1, read on the forward strand.
TCCGACCCAGTGCAGGGAAGTTGCAAGGGTGGTTTTCTGGCCAGAGGGAGGTGAAAGACCCCCCAATCATCCTATTAACACTTGTATCCCCAGAGGGACTACGAAAAGGAATTATTAAGGTAAGCAAGTTACTTAGTACTGCTTTAAGTGTTTTTCTTGGACATATCCTCACAATAGCATCAAAAACTGTATTATTTAAAGGGTCTTGTAATAGAGTGAACTACAAATAAAAACTCTTGTGGTCTTGTTAATGTGGTATCATGTCGGTAAGACCACTTTGCTCAGTGAAGGTTGTGAGATGTGCCCAAACTTGTAGTAGTTCATCAAAGTGCCGAGTGACAGCCTCTAAATCATAAAGGTAATGAAAGACCTGATACAAATTCATAAAAATGTGAACGCGGGTTTGTATGCAAATTTTATTCAATCCTGATCCAAGCAATTAGAATTCCCAAAACAAGAAATGTGTAATATAATGACCTAAAGAGGATCGCAAAGTGTCTTACAGTAGACACATACATAAATGCATGCAATATTTTATGACTTATCCCTTTGTTTTCCCCGGGGCGGGTTCGTCCATATTGGAAAAAGTAATACGTTGCATAAAAAAAAGTGAAATGTAATCTCAAAGATAGATGGGGAAACCTGAGCATGGTGACTTTGTGGTAAACCTGCGGAAGCCTTACCGTCTTTAATTTCTTTTGAGAACAATAATTTATTCACTGTAGGTATTGTACATGATTTGTTGGCACGTGAACGGTTGTGCGCCTCTATTCAAATGGGGGTAATTAATCATAAAGCTGGCGTTTGTTTCTGCCACTGCAACACAAGGCGACACAAAAGCCATTCGTCTTGGAAACGCAACGGCATCCGCACGTCCATTGACTGTCAAAGGATAGTTAAACGACTGTTCCCTCTTTCCCCAACGGTTGATGCCTGTAAAAGCCTCGGTAAATTGAATCAGTGGTGCGTTCCGTTTCCTCATTTCAAATCATGGGAGGGGAGCGTAATTAATTGCGCTTTAAATGGTACAGAATCTAACTTTGCATGGTAAATAAGACTGGTAATAAAATCTCATGATTGCATCTAAAGTTTTGCCGCAGAGAGCTAAGTTGTACTCCGGGATTTCCCTGGAAAATTGACAACTTATAATATTTTCCTCCTGTACTGAACCAACTGAAAGAGAAACCGTGCAAAGAAATAGGCACTGCTACGGAATACTGAATTGTTTTCTAATTCAGGTTATTGATTCACTGACCACAACCCGCTTCATTTCAACCTGAAACGAATCACAGAAACCGAGTGGCCTTGGGAAGTTTTATTGGACATTAAGCATTATTGGGGCTCAGACCCTGGCGGAAGATTGCATTAACGATATGAAATAAATGGCGGTGATGAATGTTAGACAGAATCTTCCCCCGGAGCCCGGACACTGGTGGTGGTAGAGGATGAAATCCGGGGCGGCCAGTTGACAACGGGCAGACCTGAGCAGAGGCCAGGCGGAGGAGGGGCGGAGGAGGGTTGCAGCACGCTGGGAGACGAGTGTGTGAGGGACTACATTGCTTATGAAAATAAAGCTGGATTCAAACTGGCAGATGAGCAAACTAAACCTGCAGGCTTACACAAACAAAGCCAATGAGTGTTTGCTCATTTCGGACTGCCTGGATATCTGAAAACGTGATAGAATTTGGGATAGTGCCATCAAAACGGTTAGGTAGGTCACATAAAAGTAGAGCATATTGACACTATACTCTGTTAGATGTTCACAGTATAGCTAAACAAGTTGTTCCATGGCTCTCCAGTGTATTTTTTCAGATCTGGGCTAATGCTAATGTATGGCCGCTGCTGCTCCAATTTATAACTTCCAATCCCAATCCGTGTTGCTTTATTGTGGCAGGAAAAAAAAATCTTGATTCGTCCACCTTAATATCATCTTCTTAGTTCTTCATTTTTTTTTTCTCTCTCAAGTGGCCTCAAGCATCAAAAAAACCCACTCCCTTTCAACATGATTATTTCAATGCTTCATAGCCCGCGGCAAGTCATCAGGCAAACTTTCACGAAGGGCAAAAGTTCAAGAAGTTCCTCGGCAATAAATAAACAGTCTAATCTGGATGCGGGGACAGCTAGGGACAGCGCAGCTTGATTTTGCACTTTAAAAATGCTCCCGCACGCCGGCTAGACTGTAGATTTAAATTATTACTCAACGGGGTTATGGAGGGGTTGCATAAGCTTCATTTGCAAATAAACGTCGTAAAATCCAATCTAATCCCGTTTTAATGAAGCGCAGGTCAAGTTGAATTCAATATGAGATACAGATAGCATTCAAATTGTTTTAATTACATGCTTTTTGTTCCCTTTACTCTTAGCCTTGTCAATCAGCGTTGCACCGTAAAGCCTCCATTAGAGACGCTTGGCTTCGTCAGTCCATCACGCCGCAGAGGAGAGCTGCGCTGGCCAATTCCCCGACATTGAGTGCTGGGTTTCACACAAAGGGAAGAGAAAGGAAATCCAGGAAGTAAATATTGCTGTGTCTGCATGTCTGTTTACTACAATGTCTCTGCTTCACTGACTCAACTGTATTTACACTGGCCAAGTTTAGATTACACGTCTTTCCTTTCATAACATAGAATAAGATGAAACCTACAATGACAAATACCTGACTTTGCTTGATAAAAAAAAACACCATCTGAAGTGTTATATCGCACTTCAGGACACAATGGTAACAATCATTTTGCACAAGTGAAGCACAGGCTGTTAAAATTCTGAATTAATAAAAACAATAGTTGGATAAAGTTACAATTTCTCATTCATTTGTTGGCTAGTCCTCACAAAACTACAAGACTGTTATTCTGATGCCAATACAAATGGGAGTTTGTGACAATAGCAGGGCGAGCAGCTAAGCCAATTCACTGTTATGACAGCCTGCTGTATTTTCCAATGAAAAATATGCAGATGCAAGCCGCAGCTGTTTTCCCGCGCGTGGCTAATGCTACCACTAACGCTCAGCTTAAACCTGCCGCGGAGGCTCAGCGGGATCGAAAAAACTTTAATACTCACAGAGAAAGGAAGCATAGCATCACCTCTTTGATGCCTTCATATCAGTCTTTTGAGTGGGAGGAGAACATGGCATTGGCAAATTTTAGCCATTTGCTTTGGGCTTTGCCTTGTTACAGTTGTTTTTATCCACAGCCCATGCTATCATTGGTACTTGGTTTTGCCAAAACTATGGTATCGGAACAACCCTATATGTGCAAACCTTTTACCATTGGTGTTCAGTGACGTACTGAAATCTAACTGTCTCCAACTGTTCGCCAGATCAAATGCCCTTTGACATCAGCTATGATTAATCATTCAAATAGAAGGCTCTGCTTACAACAGATCCAAATGAGAGTGGTTTGATCAAGTTCTCAACAGGATTGAGTAAAACTCAATAAAGAAACATGCTCTGCATTAAAATTCTGGTTCCTGGTAATTTATAAATCATGACTTCCACCTGACCTGGGCATACAAAGAAAACAATAAGTCGAGCTTTAATGTGGGAAACCTAATGGCATAAGCCTAATGCCTCTTGTGCTGCTAACACTGGAGTCATTGTCCAATCCAAAAGTTCAATAGTGTGGTTGTTTGTAAAGCCGTCGAACCTGATAGACCAGGTCCTGTCCTTCAGTGACCCACACTGTCAACATTTTTCACAACAATAATGTACCTGCCAACAAGGGCCACAGACGCTGCATGACTTACGGCCCGGCCTCTGCCCTTTGTGACAGAATAAACAGCACTTAGCCTCTAATTTATGAGCACAGGTGCCATTTGTAACGAAAGATTTTAAATGGTGCTTGAATTCCATCAATCCCAGGACAGTAAATAAAGCACACTAGGTAACTAACTCTCCTAAGCTAAAAAAAAATGACTAACCCGGTCTTAGCCAATTAATAAAAAAGATGAAACAGAAACATGGAAAGAACAACACAGACACTAAATCAGGAAACGGCTATGGTGGTGGCACAATTGTTCACCAAACGAAGAATACACATTTTACTCTTCATGCTATTGTACAGTGTAAAATGAAAGTGTAATAACTAGTTTTAATAAATATAAAGAAACTTCTCTTCTAAAGAAACCCAATAATTGAATCAAATTGCAATATGAATGGTTGCTATGAGATCATCTCAAAGAGGGAAGACAATTATTCAAGCAGAACAATACACTTTGCAAATAACAAACTATCCTCCCTCCATGTGATCTTTTTATGTATGAAACCTGTGTGACCGATAGAGAGGCCAACAACTCAGGACTACAGTTATGATGGTTTTTACTGGGAGATCTGAACCACAAAACATACACAACAGTCCATGAGGGAGGGGTCGTCACCAGCTTTTACGGTTGCTCTCCACAGACGCTTATAAAAGTATGATTTTTTCTGTTCTTTTTACAAGTGATCGTATAGTAGAGGTTCAACATGTAGTTTAGACATCTATGATCATGTTCTGCAAAGCATGTGATTCATGTAGGCCTGTCACGATAACCAATTTGAATATCGATATATTGCTGCAGGAAAATATCGCGATAAACGATATTATTGACTCTAACGATTCTATATACTGTCAACTCTAAAGCATAAATGACAGTAAACCTTTGCTCTAAAAGTGCTTAATCACATCTTATCTTAATCATACCACAGAGGCGGCAATAAAAATGTAACGGTTATCTGTTATTTATAAGTCGATATAGTAATTATCGTGACAGCCCTCGATTCATATTTCAATATTTTCTCAAATGTTGTTGCCCCTGTACTTTTCTATAACGTACGCAGTGAACTAAGTCTTCCAAATCTAATCGCAGTCACAATACTTGGCAGAAAGTCCTGATGACATGCACTTTTACCATATTGCCCGATTATCATAACTGCAAATATATATATATCTTTTCAATCAATATCACTCACCCAGTTACAGAGCGAAAATGACTATAATGTGTTTACCTTCAGATAGCGCCTCCCGATGCCACTATCTTTCCAAGCAGAGTAGCACAGTGAAGAGCGAGGCAGAGATTTCCTTTGGGGGCACGTCTTAATCACAGGCAAGGCTCTCAATGGCTCTAAGAAAGAGGAAAAAAATGAGGCCCAGAAGGGGACTGCAGTTGGTGATCCATCCTGATTATCTCCAAATGAAATAAATCAGCGAGGCGATGGGACGGGTCATGGAAAGAGGTGTGGAGAGGGGCAGAGTGGTCAGCGCAGAGATTGCCCAGACAGGTCCACTGTAAATGGCAAACACAAATGGGCCTGTTTTCTGTTGCTTTGCATTTAAATTGAATTTGTTTCAGTGTTGCGTGGGGGAACGCCGGAGTGAACGGAGAATCTAAATGATACCTTGCTTGGTTGGCCTCGTCGTGGCACTGTGTTATACATCACTTCCCCTGCCGCCTTTACGCATCCGACTGCAGCCATTCAATATGTTGAGGGTGCGGCGCCAAGTCGATTATTTTATGAGTGGCCAAACTTTTTCGATGACCTGTCCACCATAATGACGATACCATCCCAGATCCATGAAGCCACAGGTAATTATTGTGGCCGATATGGATGATGCGAACAAGCCCAGGGTGATCAATGTGATTCTGATTAAAACTAGCCACAACTCCCGTTCCCGATCAATCGACTTCTGAAAACGCAGCATCAGCAAAAGTACATATGAAATTGTTCTTGACTGGGCAGATACTGGTCTGAAAAAATAGGGTTTGCAGGATTTCAGGAAGCTACAGCAGGCCTGTCAAGAAAACAAATTTGAAGTTCGATATATTGAGGCAGGAAAGTATCGCGATAAACGATATTATTGACTCTAACGATACAAGAAACTGTCAACTAAAAATGACAGTAAACCTTTGTTCTAAAAGTGCAAAATCACATCCTAAATCAAAGTTTTACAAAGAAAAAATAGGGATAAATATCGAGCCCAAAAATGTATCGTTTATCTGTTATTCATTGAACGATAAGTCGATATACTAATTATCGTGACAGTCCTGACTACAGGGACGACTTGCTCCAAATTCAGGACTTCACCTGCTACTTAGAAAGGCCAAACTGCTCTTTTACTTTTTGTCTTCATTTCCATAAGTAATCACAGTCAACCATCTGCTGCCGAGTGACTCTGATGCTGCTTTGACAAAGGATGTGTGCTCTGATTTCAGATGAACCCTATCCGTTTTGAAATTATATTTGCGGGAGTCACAGAGGCAACAGCTGAACCCAGGCTGAGCAATATCATTCATTTGATACAATACACGATGTATGGAACCGATTGTGCCACAAAAAGACAATATTGTGATTATCAGAACACTGTATTTCACACAAACTACAATATAGTTTTACAAAATATACAAAAACATATTCATATTGATATAACAGGCTATGATATTGAAACAGCATTGCAAATTATCAATTCCACTATATTCGGATCATAATATTGGTATTGGTAGAATATTTGGTCACATGAGGACCATTTTTGGTGTTAACAAAGCAAAGCAAATTGAGTTAGATTATATTTCATGTTTATTGCAGCTTGCTTGTGTGGTATATTAGGATATGATGATGCACTTTAAGAACAAAGTTTTACTGTCATTTTTATGCCTAAGAGTTGACAGCATCCAGTATCGTTAGAGTCAATAATATCGTTTATCGCGATACTTTCCTGCCTCAATAGGATCGAACCAAAAAAAAAAAGTAAAGTAAATATCTTGCAACAAAAAAGGCAAAGAAGTCCACCAAGCCATCGTAGACTTCTACAACAGCAGCTTTATAGATCTTAGCTAATACACCGCATCTCACCTTCCTTAATGAAACCGAAGTGTTTTCCTGTCGGGAGCCACATACGGGCGCACACGCATGTACTCTATAGTGCTGAGGTAATGAAGCACACCCAAACGCATTAAGCCTGCCCGGCCACATTTATCAATTAATTTACGCCTCCTAATGGAAGTACAGCAGCAGCAGCGAGGCGCTAACAGTGATGTCATCTGCCCACATCCGTCCTGTTTACACCTGTCGCCTGTTGACACAGACTTAGCCAGGTAAGTAATAGGGCCAAGGGTGGACGTGTTGGCAGAATGATGGAGATGCAGCTCCTTTTTGCCGCATGGCCATGTGTGACAAGCTTTGGTCAGAGAGAGTGAAGGGGAGTGAGTGATTACTCCTCCCTCTAGTATAGGGGGAGATGGGGGGACGTGTCCAGCTCAATCATGGCTTAAAACAGTCGCTCTCCCCCGCTGGGCCGTGACTCCTGCACTGAAGATGGGCTGCTCAAGGTAAAGTGCCCTTGACTTAAAAAATATATAGGAACGATCATGTATAGAATGATATGCCGGCAATCGGGTCACACACCTGCTGTTCAGATACAAACTGTCAGCTATTTCATTAAGATAAACCACAATATGTGCAGTGCTTGGGTTTAGGAGGTGAACCCACTGTAACCCATTGTCTAGACCAGGGGTGCCCAAAGTGGGGCCCGCGGGCCAAATTTGGCCCGCCGGAACAATTAGGTTGGCCCGCCAGAGGGTGACCTACTTTTGCGCCGCATCTGGTCAATAACTCTCTCTCCCGTTCATTCTCAATGGCAAATATAGATGCAGTTCACTTTTTGTCCACCAGCGTCAAATTGGGGGCGCTGTTTCACTCCTTTCACAAAGTTAAGGAAACAAAAATCGTTGACATCTATGACTTATAAAATAATTTATGCTGAACTGACACTTTCAAAATGATATAATATGGCATTTTCTTTGACTTAAAGAAATGAATCAGCTAAAGTCACTGTAGGTACTGCAGGTACAGGTGGTGCTGTTGTTTCCATTTTGCTCTATATTGCTACAATAATTGATTTTGTTCTACTAAAACTAGGCTTTTGTAGCATGTTAACCCCTTAACTCCCACCTGAACCGAGCACATTTTCTCCAGTTTGGCTTTACCCCAATCCAAAAGCTTCTGGAAAAAAGCTGTGAAAATAGCAACAAAACTGAGACGAAAACAATGATGGAAATGTGACAAAAAAGTGAGAAAACATTGACAAAAAAGTGACAAAAAATTTATGAAAAAGTGGCCAAAATGTCACTAAAATGTCACAAGAAATGGACAAAAAAATGACAAAAATGTGACAAAAAATAACAAAAATATGATAAAAAATTGACAAAAAATGACAAAAAATGGATGAAAAATTGACAAAAAATTTACAAAAATGAGTTGAATATCCAACAAAAAATGCAAAGGTATACCAAAAAAGAAAATAAAGCAACTTTTATTATTTGCAGTTATGTGTTTCACGCTTGACATTGCCGTGTTTGGCCCGCGACTCACAGGCACTTTTTCATTTTGGCCCTCGGAGACAAAAAGTTTGGGCACCCCTGGTCTAGACCATATCACCACGATCATGGATGGAAAGTGAAAGTATAGGGCTCACACTCTCGCTGTTTTTTTGTTTGGTTTTTCTTTGCACCTACCACAGATAAAGTGTCCAACACCATATTTAGGAACAAAAATATAAAATGTGCTGTGCTTAGTTTTAACAGGTGAGCCCATATTGTCTATTCATATTAAATCCACAATGCATAATTCATAAAAAAAAAACATGAATATATAAAACATTCAAAATAATTCCGAATTCTGGCCCTGCTGCTGTCTGTAAACACAACACTGACACTGATTTGACAAAACATAACATTTCTACAACCACACAAGCTCTAACGCAGGTTTCAATGACACTCAGGACAAGGAGTGTATCCACCTATAGAGGCTGTACGTAAAACACGTCATGGTGGCCAAACATATGCTCTGTGTGAACTTCCGCGGCCACCTGGAGCTGTGCGCCGGTAACAAGCTGTTACTGACAAAATGGCACGCCATAGACAGAGACTTGCTCCACTGTGACATGAGCTAACAAGCAGTAATTAACAAGTAAAACACTTTTCACGCTGCCATGCTTTGATTTATGAGACTCTCAGACACTTTCCAATGGTGGAGTATATAAACTCTACATTAATAAAGTAGGGATTTCTCTATGTTTGATACAACAGGACAGGGTTCTGTGGAATGGGTGTCTGAACAGCAACAAATAGATTGTTCATTATTAGATTCATTAGACTGACAGGCTTGTTTTTTGATTGTTTTGGTTGTTAAACTTTGGAAAAAAGGAAATGTGCAGCTCATTGTACGTTTATGTGCTCTGACAGGTCAACCGTCTCTTTCGAAAACAGAGCCAAAACCTGTGTTAATGGCATCCCAAGACAAAATCTGTAATGCATAGTGATAAATTCTATTGTAAGGCCACATCTACAGACCTGAGCTGTACAATAGGAGGGGAAAAAAGACCAAAACAAGGCCCAAATTGGACCAAATTAGGGGAACCATAACAAAACATTAGCACATTTTTGCATTGTCTTCCAGCAATATGGATACTGCAACAACGGACAGTGTTAAACAAAAACAAAGAATAATCAATTTGCGACGTTCTTGTGTAGCCCAACTACAGACAAAGGAAATAACAGAAAGATCATAAATGCATTCTAACTCAACTTTTGTTTGAAAATGCTCATTTCGTCCTGTCATTTCGAGCCTCTGCAGCATTGTGCGAGAGGAGATTGATCCCTGTGAAGGTTCAATCCCATACCAATCAAACAGAGACATGAAAACCATGTACGCTCGCCTTGAACCACGCCTGAGGAAAATGACATGTGAAAACGTCTAAAGCCTGGGTTCCGGTGGGACTGCAGAGCGAAATGCATGACGTGTTCAATCCTCTGACTGGGGCGATAAGAGCTGTTTCACTATAGCCATTCATTTTATGCGCTATACCTCACTCTACACGGAAAAGTCTATTTCAAAGCCCATATTAATGAGTCTAAATTGCTCTTGTTGCTTTAAATCTCCACTAGACCCTTGAAGGTGTATTGATTCTCTCCATTGTTGGCAGGGGAAAGCACTAGCCAAGGCCTCAGTCCAAGCAATTGCTGGCTAACAGTGCGTGGCGGGGACATTGTCTCTCGTATCACAGAGCGTCTGGGGCAGAGGGGGTTGACTTTTTATGACAAACTCAGTCGGGTCGTCTGACAGCAGGTGGGTACCGCTCGGAACAAAGTGACTCGGCATGAGACCAAAGTAAAGTGATTACTGGTGAAAGGGAGAAGATGATGTTGATCAACGAGCACGAAATGAGAGGAGAGTTGCTTATTAGAGGAATTAAACGTACAGTGCATCGTCAAGGAAAACGGCAGGAAAGTATCCGGAGACATAATGAGCTCTCTTCTTGGTTGTGCATTTTTGACGATATTACAAGTTTGAAAAGTGCAGATCACAGACTTGAGAAGCTTTGATAGTTGTGAAAATGAACTGAAGTGAACTAGCTGTTGTTGTTGTTGTTGTACAGTACAGCAATTTTAGCGGACATTGTGGCTACTATTGTTGCTGGATTCTTCTGACAAGTTTAGGAAGAATATTTAGCGTTAAGGACGTTGCTCACTACAGCAGTTTTTAAGAAAATGGGTGAAACAAACAACAAGCAACCTTGTAACCTTTCCAACTAGACTGATTGTCTGCCTGCACACCATCATAAAAAACTTTAGGCAAGGCAAGGCAAGGCAAGTTTATTCATACCGTGCATTTCGTACACAAGGCAACTCAATGCGCCTTGTGCGCCTTTAGCGATACTTGGTTTTCGACACCGATACCTGAACGCTACTTTTTCGATACCTATACTAATTTATTTGTCATGCAGAACCAGAAAACAGATTAAAATGTTAATGTGTTCCTTTTCCTTCCATTTAATTTCTTTTGCATGTGTATCATTTGTTTGAAGTGAAAGAACCAAGAAACTTCCTTTAGTACAAAAGGGCAGAAAAAGCAGTTTTCAAGTATATTTTTTTCTTCAAATTTTTAACCAGTTTTCTCACATTTTTAAGTTTCTTCCAAATTTACCCTCTGAATTTCCCCCCACTTGTTTTAGTACATTTTTAAATATTTTTTCAAATTTTTAAATTTATTGTCCCCCCAATTTTCAGTTCGTTTCCCGACATTTTTCCAAAATTTACCCCAATCTTTTCATTTGTTTTTGTACATTTTCCAGATTTGTTCAGATTTTTTCTCCATGTTTTATTTATTTATTTTTTCATTTTCCCCTCAGTTTTCCCCTCAGTTTTTTCGCAGTTTACCCCAGTTTTTCCACTTGTTTTTCCAATTTTCCCCTCCAGAATTTTCCACCTTACTTCTTTTATACGTTGATGACCAACAGCATCAAAACGTGAATATAAAGATTTCATTATATTTTTCAGTACCTGCTTTCGATACCAGACTGGTAATTGTTTAACAGTACCCAGCCCTACCCAGTACAGACGACAGCTTCAGCACTTTTGTCTACGATATTTTGTTAGAATAGCAACCGCTGGACATATGAAGGTGTCATGGCCAGTCGTGGGAGCAAAAGAAATAAGGGAGCATAGCGAGGAGAAACCTTTTTAATTTCACTTAATAGCCATGATCACTCGAGGGAAAGTGGGAACAGATGGGGACGCACAAGGGTAACAGAACAATTCTCTGGAGGTGTCGACTACAAAAAACAAATAATGTAAATCCAACCCAAGCAAATTAAGCCTGCTGCCACAGCGCGGGATCTTAAAGGGCACGGTCCCGCTGCCTCTCAGCTCGCGGCGCCTTCTTTTGTACACATACCGAGTTGTTGTATCTTGATGTATTTTGCAGCCACGGTGATGAATTTCCAGAGGGGATTTACTGGGCATAGTGAGTGCTCGTCCCAACTCATTCGTTGCCCACCAAACTAAAAATAACCCCAGCCATTCTTTCCACTCGCAAAGGGTTCTCGTACACAAACATTAGCAGCAAATGGGAAAGCTGATTATGCCGGCTACTCGGGGTAAATTCAAATGGATGGCATTTATGAGAAGGGAGACCGAATGCAAAAAGCAGCGCAACAAGTTGAAACAATAGACGATGCTAATTTTCATTGCGGCTTTCCTGTAAAGTCCATTCCTTTGTGCGACAGGTTCTTTTGTCGGCGCTGCGGTCGTTCTTTACAAGAAGGCATCGATTTCTTTTCTCCGCCTTGACATTAACGGCAAACTCATCATTACGTAATTATTTGTTTTATGTGGCGTAATTGAAAAAAAAAAAACCTGCGTAATCTGCAGCGTCGAGATTTCTTTCATCCAGCAGGGAGACGTCTCGAGTTCAGCTTTTGGGAATCACTGTCCACTGTCTTTTTTTTTTTTTCCTTCCTCCTTTTAATTATTGATGTGCTGAGCTAACAGTGCCAGGTCATGACCCCGAGCATCGAAAGGTCAAAGAATAGTCTGTGATGATGTCTGGGGAAGATTGCATCAGGCCGGTCCATTTGCCGGTACACTAGCTTCACTCTCCCTGCCGGCTAAAAGTGCATCAGCTCAGTTAGAAGTTCAATATACTGCTGAACTGACTATAAAGTTTATACCTTCAAATGCTTTTTTCCGCTGCCTGGAGTCCCACTAATCCTGCATATTCAGTCTGTCTCCTTAACCCTTTATAGGTGCAACATTTTTCAACATTTTTCAATATCAATGCTGTAAACAAAGTTACCATATTTAGTTAATTGCCCTTTAAATACAGGTCAGTCACCTCTGGTATTAGGTGTAGTAGATTTGACTAAAAATAACCTTTAGTAACATAAAAACAAAGTCTGGATGGATGGATGGATGGATGGATGGATGGATGGATGGATGGATGGATAGATAGATAAGCAAATATGGACAAAACTAGCTAGCTTTAAGTATGATCAAATATGGTGCATGCCTTTTTCATGCTGTAATTTGAAATGGACCATGAGTTTAGCCAGACTTGGGTTTTTTACAGACTTTAAGAGAAAACAGGAAGTTGAGAGGTCTCTGCTGATTGGTCAAATGCCACAGTAGTGGGATCTGTGATGTAGGGTGATCTCTTCTGATTGGCTGAGTGAGGACTACACTACCTTACTGATGTGCAGCGGGGAGGCCATATGTAAAGTGTGCGGAAATTACCAAACATAGTCACTTTCCCTATAAAGAGTTTAATGCTGAAAGTAATAATGAGTGAACGCCAAGACAGAAAGAGGAGGTTCTACAAAGCATCCAAAAACAAATTCTACCTTTCCAAAATGCTCTTTCCAACAAATGAGTCTTTGTCTCATTATTACCAGCATTGCCACATATGTTCTAAATTTAGCTAAATTACAAAGCCTCCAAACTTTTAATTGGGGTTCTCGCTGCAATCATAACATAGCGTGAGCCAAGGAAATACTGCAGCAGGAGCAATTGCTGGAAGGTAAGCAGCAGAAACGAGGGACCAGAAGGCTGATGAAATAAGGACAGAGAGGTAAAAACCTGCCCAGAAAGTGATAAGAGTAAAACGTCTTCTTCTGAGATTTCACCGGAGGCAACAAATGTTAGAAAGGAGTCCTGCCGCAATGTGATGGGAGAAAGGTAAAGTAAACCTTAACCAAAGCAGAGCGAAACAGGCGAGTTTTTTCCATTATGCAGGAGAATTGGACAACACCTATTGCGTCACGCTGAATATCTCGCCTGCATTGTTGAGTGACTGTATTTCAACTTAATGGGATGTTTTAGTGCAGCTTTTCTCTAAAAAAAATTATCTGCGTAAAAGTCAACACACTTCCATTTCCTTTTCATCCGCGGTTACGCCAAATCGAACAATGTGAGCGTTCCCTTTTGAACTTCGGCAAAAAGATCCTGCACGCAATTTACATATGTTATCAAGTCCATTTTCCTCACATAATGGGGTTGTACAGCTACACACACCTTGAAACCCGCTCTGAATCAGGGAAGTAAATCTACCGTTCACTTCTACAATAGACTTTTGGAGAAACTTGAATCGTAAGAGTTTATAGGCGCCGTGGAGGCAAATGGGCAGATACGTTTGTGATCATAGCGTGATTATTTTGAAGGAAGGACTATCACCATTATCTGTTATAATATTTTTGGTTCATCACGCTTCAGATTAATAACAGTCATGAGTTTCCACAGAGCTGGTTAGCTTCCGTCATAGTTTTCAGCATATGACAAGAATGAATGAGAAATGTGTTTTTTGAGCAACAGTAGAGCAGATGGTAGAGCAAGCCGTTCCATAACCGAGAGGTTGGAGGTTCGAACACTGGCTCGCCCATGTAAACACTGTTGTTGGGTCCTTGGGCAAGACACCTCACCCACCTTGAGTCTGAATGGGTGAGTGGTTCCTTGACGCAAAGCGCTTAGAGACCATTTACCTTTTACAATGGAGCTGGGCAATAACTGTTGAGCTCCATTCCTACTGAAACATCTTGATTGCACATAGTTCATCCAGTCAAAATAACCTCTTAACTGAAGGCGAAGGTGTTTTCTCCAGTTCAGCTTTACCCAAACCTAAAAAGTCGCAGCCTACAGGCCAGTGTAACGCCTCATTTGAAAGCGAAGACCTACAAAAGGTGTGTTTTTGAGTTTTCCATCTCATGTTTTTCCAGAAGCTTTTAGATTTGGGTCAAGCTAAACAGGAGCAAATGTGCTCGGGTCAGGTGGGGTTTCAGAGGTTGAACAGTTAAAACTTGAATTCGCCTGGTGCAACTTGACAGGAGCAGTGGGTCAGCTGGAGTGCAGTGCTCAAGGCCCCATCTCCAGAACTTCAACCTGGATTGTAGTCTGGACAACCTAGCTGAAGGATTAGCTTATGCATGTATTGGCAAGTTGATAGAGGATCTGAACCACAATCTTAAATCAAAATCATGAAATCGTGAAAAGACCACCCACAGGAAACCAAAGTCTGTGGAGAACAAAGTGTGGTCTAGGAATCAAACCATGGTCTTTCTAGCAGTGAGACGAGCGCACTGTGCCACAGTCGCTCTCGATTCAAGACCAAAGGGAACGTCATGGTTTCCAAATCAAGGGACTTCGCACTCGCAAATACCTGACAGAAACCAGACTGTGGACAGTGATCCGCAGAGACATAGTTGTCAGGTGAATCCAGCAGATGCCATGTTAGCTCACTGGGTGTGAAAGGTAACATTATGCAACATGGTTAGCCATCTGGCATCGGTGCGCCTGTCCAAACAACATGGGTATAGATCAAATAGTCAGGCTCTACCAATAGATTTTAGAGTTCGGTGAGATCCTTTCGATTTGATACAATTTTACATGTTTATTTTTTGCGACACCGGTAGGAACAGGCTAATAAATTGCACTGCTGTAAATATCCAACACATGGTATAAATCGGCGGATGTTTCTCACCTCATCTTTCACAATATATTTGCAGTTTGACATTGTATGCGTGATACTAAATGTTGAAATGAATGTGTAAAAAGCAGCTCTCCAGGCTGCACGGCTATGAATGTTAAACACAAGCAGTGATAAATGGCCGCCTCTGTAACTTTTATTAGCTTCCCCATAAAAAGCAGCGGAGACTCGACAGTACGGCGCACCACGGGGGACAAAAACAGGCAGAACGAAACAGTCAAGTCTTGTCTTACCACCGAGATCGGGGACAGCGTTGCTCGGACGTGACGCCAAACCCGGCTGCGTCTGTGGTATTAAATATTCAGTGTTTGGTCAGGGATTATGGGCCGTGAGCGCAGAGTCCTAAGGGTACAGGTGGAACATGACCTGCTAATAGCCACCAGGAAACCAAAGGGAGTCAAACAAAGACGAGGCTCCGTGTCGCGGCGGAGGCCTTCACACGTGCGCTGTGGCCGGAAAGAAGAGACGGCGAGCAGTGATAGATTTACCCGAGGAGCCTTTTGAATAAATCTGACTTTTACTTTTGCACTCGCACAACAGGTCAGTCTTCAAGCTAGGGAGTTCTAAACCAAACGCAGAAGAGTGGCTGCCTGGTTAGCCCTCTTGTCTTCACAGTGAGGAGTGAGGTACTTAAGACTAGGGCTGGGTACCGATAAACAACACCAGTCTGGTTTAAGGCGAGACACTGCAGGTGAATAGGGAAAAAATGTATATTTACAGATATCAATTTGAAACTTTTGCTGTAGATCACTGGCATAAATGTGAGAAAAAAAATACATTGCAAGTTTTCTGTCATTTTATCTTTTCATATAAGAACAAGGTGTTTTATGCCTAAAAATTTCCCATCTTTTCGGCGACGAAATCTGAATAATGGATAGAGCTACATTCAAATTTATGGTTTAATTTTATTGATGAATGAGCTACCAAGACTTTTTCAGAGGGGATTTTGGATTTCTTGTTCAGTTTTAAAATAAGCTGTTTTTTAGTGGAAAAATGTGTAAAAATGTAATTTTCGCCTTACTTTTTGACATTCAAAACTCAATAAATGGGGCTTAAGGGATTAAATAATAAAAAATCCCTCTGAAAAAATCTTCCAAATATTGTTCAGTCCAAGGCTGGAAAATTTGAAGTCTTTAGGTCCGACTGACGTGGACATAGTGTCGCCACAATTACAGAAAAATGTGCTTTGAGAAAAAGGCCCTTGAAATTGCATTCTCCCATATAAGTCTATGGGGGAACATTGAATCAGCGCAATTTTTAAACATGTTATTGTGAAGATTAGGTATATTTTCTGTTTCCGGGTGAGAGCTTATATGTTCAGAGACCAATTTGGCCCAAAACCTGAAAACTGAAAAAATTGAGTTTTGCCTGTAGTGTCTCCCCTTAAAGGCTTTAGGTACTACTGGTATCTAAAAAATAAACGCAGGTACCCAAAAATATAATAAAATCTTTATATTCACGTTTTGATGCTGTTGGTCTTCAAAATTTAAAAGAAATAAAGGGGAAAATTTTGAAAAACTGTGGGTAAATTTTGGAAAAAATTTGACATAAAAATTGAAAATTTAGGGGGAATTGACATGGAGAATTAAAAAAATAATAATAATAATAATTGAAAAAAATTCACAAAAACAAATGGAAAAACTGGGCAAAATTTTGGAAAAATGTCGGGGAAAAAAAGTTACATTTTTAGGGGAAAGGGAAAATTGGGGGGGACTGAAAAAAAGAAAGATTTTGAAAAAATATGGAAAAAATGATATAAACAAGTGGAAAACTTGGGGTAAATTGGGAAAAATTGGGAAAAATGAAAAAAAATAAAAAAACGGAAAAAATGGAAATTTTAGTGAAAAAACATGAGAAAACTGATTTTAAGAACTTGAAAAGTGCTTTTTCTGCCCTTTTGTAGTAAAGGAACTATCTTGGTTCTTTCACTTGAAACAAGGTTAACATTATTAATCTGTTTTCTGGCTCTATATGACAAATAAATTCGTATTGTTTTTGGAAAATATATATCGTTCAGGTATCGGTATCGAAAGCCAAGCATCGTTGAAGTACCGGTACATGTAACGGTACCCAGCCCTACTTCCAACCATCAGTCCAACTCAATATGCTGAGAAGGCCCCCCGGGCGCTGCAGTCTCACAACATACAGTTCCTGGGAGGTTGCTCAGGATCACTGAAGCATGCAGTGAGAGCTAATTTTCCAACTGGGACAATAAAGTGTGCCTTAGCTCTAAATTCGACTTTCAACAATCTTCAGCTCAAGACCTACAGCTGATCTGGCTCAAATTTTAGGCCGAGAAACATGAGAGTGAGCCTAACGCTGTAAATTGATTTATTATGTTTACCCTTTTTCCCTTTCTCCCCAAATAATTCAACAGTAGCCATTATTTCAGTACTGTTGAACTTCTACAAGAAAAAGCTTTCACTTGAGCACATATTTTTCTCCTCTCTCCTACTGCCAACCTCTTCCAAAATGTCAAGTCGGAGTCCATTTCACGCTAACGTATTATGTTAATGTAATGGATGGGTAGGTTTGCAATTTTAATTACAGCAACACCAAGCAGAGAGACCTTTTCTACCTGAAGAATAATGATCTACCTTCATTTCTTTTGCTCCAGATAACACAATCTTTCAACTAATAATTACTGGTGAACAACTTCATTTTCAATTATCGAAACGAGTCTCCCGCACACAAAGGTATACAGCGAAAAAGACAGATTACACTTCCGCACAAAACCACAGGACCTTGAGGAGGAGCACTCTATTTTAGAAGGATGCTAGAAAAGAGTGGGTATTTTTGTGGGGAAATATATCCTCAGAGTCTGCCCTGTTGCGCTTGTAACCCAGACGAAGAAAAGATGCCAAAAATAAGCTTTTAGTCGAACTACAGGTTGTATTCAAACTTACAGATACAGACTTTGACTATAAATACAGACATGGGGCTATCCTCAAATTTGTCAGCTGAACAATAAATCTAAGAATCTATGAGTAAAACAGACATTAAAGCAGAACTCAGTAACTTGTGCCACTGCAGGTGTCATAGCATGTTACGGTTTTTTACTCATTAATTGTCCGTTATAGTAAATACTACCCTGACAGAAAAGACAGAAAAGATATTGTACATCCAATTACACAATGGAGACATTTTTTTTCACTCAAACTTGGCTGTAAATACTGTTTAAGTGGTGCTAGCCCGCAGTTAGCGTTGCCCATTAGCCTGTTAGCTTCTTCTTTGTGATTCCATTAGTGTGTATTGCGCCTCCGACCCGGTGCAGGGAGAGTTGGAAATGCGGTTTTCTGGCCAGAGACACCAATCGTCCCATTAACACTTGTATTACCCCAGAGGGACTGTGAAAAGTATTTATTAAGGTAAACAAGCTACTTAGTTCTTCTTTAAGAGTAAGCCAGCCAGTGTCTGAGAACCACAGCACTGTACCAACTAACGCAAACTTGTCTTCAAAAAGTGACACTACCTGATCTAAACAGATGTCCAATTCCATATCTGTATTAAAAATGTTTTGGCAGCCCTACAATGAGAGGCGAGTGCCGTTGTGAGCGAGCAATGTCAAGCGATAGGCTGGAATCGGTTACAATCATGTGAGCTTGTCCCGATGAAAAAAAAAGGGATGATGCATCGCCGAATCCGAGAAGGGTGACAGCCGACTCGGGGGCCAGCCAACTGTGAAGAAGCGCTGAAAGAGTCCTAAACGGTGTCCTCCACTGGAAAATAAATGGCAGATTTATGGCTTTTTTTCTGAGCATCGCTACAGCACTAACGCTAATGTTTGCGCAATATTCGAAATGAACCCATGAAAACAAAGCATTCACAGGAACAATGTTGCTTTGAATCGAAGGTCCAGGAAGGCAGAGGACACATTTACAGGGATAAAGTATAACCAAGATGAAACATTATACAGGGCATCAAACAACACTGTCAAGGTATCTGCGACATAACGATTTAACACTGAAAACATGATGCTTATGTCTGGCATAAATCACGCAGCTCGAAGACATCTAAATGATGGTGATGGATACTGCGGTGCACGGGTGATGCTCTGTGCTCATCTGTTACAGGCCTGTCTTCTGAAATGCTGCAGGAGATGTAAAAAAAGAATTCCCCTGGAGGAAGCAACAAATAAGTCGACGATTTCAATGTATTGAAAAGGTGCTGAAGCTGCTGTTTGGATCTATAACCTGGGAGCATGTGCATCCGTGATTTGTTTCTTTCCCTTTGGCTGCAAAAATTCAAGGACTAGTGAGTTGCAATACTGGGATGAATATGAATGAAGGCCACTGGTGTCCTGTTTTGTTCCATTGCGAACCATTATCTTCTGCACAAATGCTGCATTCTGAACATGGTTGCAGTATACATTAGGGATTACTGTGTTTGCACAAAATCTCTTGGCAATACACATAGTTCCGTTGTGCCTTGCTACAATACAACACCCTGGAATTCACTATGCCGCAGCATCTAGATGATCTATGAAGCAAAGACCACGGCTGTTCAGCCACAATAAACGTCTCAATTAAAATCCCATGGTCCACTTACTGACTTCATCCATTATTCCCATCCACTGGACACTGAAGCCAAGCCGTGCCCACTTTATGAAGCTCATTTTCTGTTTATCAAAAGCACCATGATGCAAAATCAAGGCTCCAAAGCCGTAAATATCAGGCCTCGTAAAATGGAAAGCAATATTTAAATGTTTATTGGGGAAAATGTATGCAGGAAATGTTCAAAAGCAACACTTTTTATGAGTCATGAAATTAAAACTATCACTGATTACAAAAAATGAAAAGTTTTGTCTTAAGTTTAACGATATTGTAGGTGGAGGAAGCCTGTCTTTGCACCTCAGGCAATTTATAGTTTGTTGACAGAAGGAGCTTTTTTTTGTTGTTGTAACAAGTCGACTGAAACCTAAAGCTGCAGCAGCGCACAGTGGGAGGACTTAAAAATGTGTAACTGAAATAACTGAGTGTTAACCACTCTGCCATAAACACGATAGTCATGAAATTTTAAGACCTTTGTAACACCGCTCCTATAAGGTTTTGTGGAGGCATAAATGGCAGTTCAGCTACATTATATTCCACAGTGCATGGAGTCAATTGAAACAGCACGTTTCGCCTCACTCAGCACGAATACAGTAATTGGCCTTACTCCAAAGGGAAATATGTGCAGCCTTATATTTAACAGGATCAATAATTAATAGGCACTGCCACTAATAATAGAGACCATAACAGTGTAGTAAAACAAACACCTTTGGCGTTGCTTTATTTAATGGCGAGTCCAGGAAAGAATGCTTATGAATATATTAACTTTATTACAACAAGAGTATCACAACGCGACCTCATGACCTTCTGGCTTTCAAGGCGACCAGTGCTGTATCCATCTCCTTTCGATTGATGCCTTTCCCTCCAAGTCTATATTTTAAGTATAATTGAAAGTCTCGAGTCGTTAACAGCTTTTATAGAGCAGCCTGTCAATAGAACTTCAGTCGGTACCGCACTTGTTCCCCGCTGAAGGTCAAGGAGGCAGCACCAATCTAGGGCAAGGCTGTGCAGAAATATTCCATACATTAAGAGCCCACTTTGAGCCCTTTCAACTGGTACGGCTTTTTATGGCACATAAAAAGGCTTTGGGGATCCAAGGCAAAAAAATGTCTGTTTCGCATGTTGAGAATCATGTTGAATCTCATTAGCATGTGCACATAGCACCTCTGAAGGCAGTAGCAGTATCTCACTTACACACACACTGCAGTAATCACCAAGTCAACCACCTCAGTCAATACACAGGGGGCTCTACCACACAGAAACTGCCATATATGATAATAATAGCACTTTACCATAATCATATGGAGATGTAAATATGGTTATGGAAAAGTAATCTCAAGGCGACCTATATAATCTGCAACCCAAACACATAAGTGGGGTAGAAGCCAAAAGAAGCAACAGCAGACAACTGCATGGGATTAACGTATGCTACTGCAGCCAACCTTTACACCACACTTAACTCATCATGAGTAATCTTCTCCTAATCCGCCATAATCCCAGATATAATCTTGTTAAAACCATTGCATCACTCAATGTTTTATTAGCCAAAGCTCTTGGTGTCTGTGTCCAGAACAAAAGGCAAAGTAAAAGATTTAAAAAAAAAAGTACAATGTTAACACTTTCAGCTCTACAAGAAATGTAATCAATGTGAATGAAAGTTTAATATAGATTAAGTGCAGTATCCATTATCCTTTTTGCCAAATGTGCGCCTCTACTCTTTTTTTTCTACACTTAAGACTAATGGCAGGATAAATATATCTACTTACAACAAAGTATCAGGAGGTGCAACCTGGCCAGTCTCCCAGCAAAGTCCCATGTGTGAAATCCGCTCTTTGTTTTGAGCTAATTCAGTCCACCCGTGAAGTACAAAAAAAGCAACAAAAACGAAACAATAAAACACAGCCCGAATAATTGCCCCGGAGGTTGACTTACCGGTGTTTAGCGTCCCCGTGATAAGTCTGAACAGGTACTGCGCGAACCGAAAGATCTCCCTCTTGCACCTCTTCCTGCAGCTCATCTTGGTTTCGGGAGGTTGCGGAGGTGAGCGCAGCGGAGGGGTGTAACTTTGGGATAGATCCAGCTTTGACTTTTTTAAAATTTTTGTTTCACTTTTGACGCTGTCCCGCGGCCGACCGGTGGGCTTTTACCTTTTCTCCCCCGCTCCTCTCTCGGTCCCTCTCTGTCAGCGTGGCGGTGCACTGATGATCATGAGTGAGGGGGGGGGGCTTGTCCGTCGCCTCTGGGTGTCTTCCCCAAGCTTCAGGTTGTCAGAAGAGCTCTTTTTTCTCCCCCTTTTGTCTGGTCATAAATATTTACCTCGCTGTCTCTTGGGACCTTCCCCCCCCTTGACTTTCCCTGAACTCCACTGAGCGTTTCTCGCGTTACTACTCTCCTCTCTCTCTCTCTCACACAAACACAAACTCCCGCTCCTCGTGTAGTGCGCCCGCCGCTCGCTCTACTCTAGCCATCTGTGGATGTTTTACCCTGGCTGACGGTTGCCATGGAGGCGTGGTCTGATTGGTCCGAGAGTAGGGTAGAGTAAGGAGGAGAAGACGGAGAGATAGGAGGGGGAGAGGGAAAGAAAGAGAGAGGGAAGCGCTCGCCTGGGTGAATCAGCATTGACAGTACATTATGGGGCCGGCCGCGTGATGTGTAATTGGACGTTTAGCCCGGTGAGTGACGGTAATGGCCGGCGTTAATGCCTCGGCTCACGGGACACATGTCAGAATTGTAAACACAATATCACGTGCGGCTCCAGGTTGGCGGAGATGTTTTTTTTTCCCCAAACGTGGTGTCAAGGGTGAAATGAATAAAGAGCGGCGTACGTGATGACATTAGGACCAGCCAAGTGCATCATCTTCTCTGCTAATTGCCCAGCCCGTATCAGCCGCACTGTACCGGCAATTGGGCTCATTTATCACTGCCAAGCTCTCGTACACGGGAACCCACTGGCATTAAGTCAGACCTTCAAGCGTCGCTGTTTGGCTTGTTTCAATATTTGCATGAGAAAACACGAACCCGGCATGTTCGTCTCTGATTGCGTGTCCATCAGGCGAGGTATGAAGTCAGGTTTAGGTCGGCAATCCGCAGGTCGCGAGACGGAGATGGCGGTCTATTTCGGTAAACCAGTCTCGGCGGATGTTGACCTTGCACTTGGTTCAGCGTGTTTTCAGAGCAGATAGACACTCCGGACAGCCGCGAGTGTCCGGAGGATTGGGGTTCTGGTTTGAAAAAAGCACAATTTCAAGGAGAAACTTCTTAGTGGGTCAGAGCAAGAACCCGAAGTAGAGCAACAGCTCAATCAGGTAAATAATTTAGCACTTACCTAAGGGGTGCAACAGGCGTCTGCCGTGTGATTAAGGAGCTGAGACACGGAAGAGTAACTTTTCAAGCATTATAGGAGCAGCTAGTATTGGAAAATGAAGCTCAGAGCAAATTGCTGTCATATATTCCAATATAAATATATGGCAATTAGAGATGCCCCGATCCAGCTTTTTTGCTTCCGATACCGATACTGGGTTTTGAGTATCTGCAGATATCCGATATGTACTGTCTTAAAAGTGTCTTTCGCTGAATTGAATTGACTCTTTTCTTCATTTTATCAAAAAAGTAAGATTTTATTGTCATGATTTTGCAGATGAATTATCAATTATAGCTATTCATAAACTAATGGATAAACATTTAACAAGGATCAATTGACTTTTCTACACTAGTTATCCTTGGGTAAATGACAGGCTTCAGGTTACATTAATATAAACAACTCACATGAAGTGATCTGATCATTGCAAATATGTTTGATCAGTTATTTCTTCAACTAAAATACAAACACTTGGCTTCAGCTTTGGCCGATTTAATCATAGACTGTAGAAAATAATGGACGTCTTATGCTCACTCCTCCCCGTTTACCAGATTGACCACGGCCGTGGGGCAATTCATGGCGGATTTACAGGCTCCCCCTCCCCAGCTCTGACGAAGCATGTTCCTAAAAAGGACATACGGGCGGGATTTTCACCGTAGACTCGGCCCTTGCGTGACGTGTAGCTCGCGCTGCTCCAATGCTAACAGTCCGAGCCTCGTTAAATACGAGATTTCAAAAAATCATATTACGAAAACCAGCCTGGTTTCATATATTGTTATTAACCCAGCGTTATCTCAGGAGGAAGATCTAGCCTAGTCTAGCGTTGAAACAATTGAAACCAGGCTTTAAAGTAGTTTTTAACGTGTCTAAAGTCCAATGCTTTTCAATGGGGGCCTAGCGGCGATATGGAGGTACTGCAGCAACGGCGGAGCAATGGCGGCCCCCACGTTTGTGGTCAAAAAGCAGGGCAGCCAGCGGCCATTGGATTTAATATTTTTTTTTGCTACTTTTGGTATTTCTATCATAGTTTCTGTCTCAGCTTTGATTAGTTTTCATTAGCAATAGCATGCACCCGCTAGCTTTAGCATGCTATTGCTAGCGCAGCAATTTGCGGCGATCAAAAATCACATTTGTGTAGGTTAAAATTAACTCATCGATTGAATTCTAAAATGATATACAGCATGCCCATATTCACATAGCTGTAGGTGGTAAAAGTTGTGTTTTTGAGGCGTTGAGAGCCAAAACTACTTCAGTATCGGATATTTGTAGCCGATGCCCAATATCATATTTTTCCCAGTATCAGTATCTGATCGGTGCATCCGTAACGGCAATACATCCACATGACAGATGACTTTGACATCAATATTTTTCTGTGACTGTTTACTTTTAATGAATGAGGTACATTGGAACCACTTCTATCATTTCATAAACATCACCAACCTAAGCTGTAAATTAAATATTTATGTTTGTAGTGTCATTCCAAAACAGTCAGCGTGCATGCTACATACCCTACCTTTCATTTGCACAACCTCACCAATGTGTTAGTTTTGTCCAATGCACTTGACTGGCCACTCATCGAACCGAGTTTAACATCAGTGCGACACAACGAGATCAAGCATCTGTAGCACGAGATCAATTTTCAAACCCAACGGGGACAAGGTTTCCCCAATACCAACTGTCAATGGCACAAAGAGTTCAATGAGTTTCCACACCTTGCCATTGCTGAGGGCGACAGATGGCCTGCCTCTCACATGAACGATTAGCAAACAGCGAAAACATTCTTATAGTACACAGTGTGACCAACAGGGACAGCATTCGAAGACCTCTCCGTTTCGCTCCACGGCACAAGAAGCCCGAGTTATTTACAAGTCTTTACGTTGAGTTTGGGGATAGTGTGAAGAGTGGAGCAAATCGCCACATTCCACGTCCATATAGAGTCCGGAAAAATTCAGGATGTGACATGCTTAAGTAAGTGGTGTCCAGATGCAGAGGAACGATTATCTGGACGACTTTGCACCGATCAAAAAGTTGGAGGAAAAGACAATGAATGCTCTCAAATACACAAAGGTCTAAAGCAAAATAGAAGGTTAGCGCTATCTTAATAAAGCCTTTGAGTGGAATAGTTCAGGACTTCTTTGTAAAATAGGGGCCAAAAACAGAGAATATCTTTGTCAGTCATGGGTGAATTGTAGTAACATCCTGTAGTTAATCCTCAAGGCGGGGAGTTTACATTGCTGCGATACCACCCTCTAGTGGCAAGAAGGCTCGCTGTAATGGAATCCTATGGGGACTTTGTACGTGTCAAAAACAACTTCAAGGCCTGGCTGATTCTAAAGACTTCGATTGTTTCTAAAAATAGAGGTTCCTCCAGTGACAACTCTCTTTATAGCTGGTTTTTGTTCTATGGAATTCTCAAGTTTGACTGACAGACCCTGGAGGACTGTGGAGGCTCGTTCTTGCTCCGCCCATTCCATGTGGACAGAGTTACCTGCCTTTTTAGGAACATGCTCTTTAGGAGAAATCACGGTCTACTAATAATATATCTATGGGTATACCCCTTTAACAGAATCAATTCAAATATCAATCTTCACATTTTCAAATTAAAGAGTGGAACTGTTTGGAGGATGAGCTTAAGTCCTGTTAATCATAATTCCTGTTTATAGGAAAGTTTACAGCTGCAGTTTTGAGAGTGTGAATCCCTAATGTACATTCACTTTCAGTGTGGACACTAATAGTTCGTGAAAAGGGAAGGCAAGAAGCTAAGCCTCAGCCTGAAGCTTCACAAAACTAATTAACCAAACTTGAGGTAACTGGCTGATGTTGTTGTTGTTTCTGTTTCTACAAAACAATGCATAAGTAAACTAGCTAAGTTGAGACACTGAGCTGTTGGTCAGAGAATTCCACAGTATAGGATACAAACATCATCCACAAAGCAGTAAGTCATGGTTCCTGAGTGAGGGTTTGATGAGTGAGGGCTATCGCCAACTCTCAACTGGCCCAATCTATACTCTAGCTATTTAACGCACTACACTTCTACTGTAGTGGAGATGGAAATGACAACAAGGAGATAACAGGATTAAAAGAGAATTATAATACACAGACTATACAGTAATATGCCTGTCCTACGCAAGGCAAACGCGTGATAATAATGTCAATTTGAATTGAACATAAGATTGGTATTGGAACCTACCTGAAAGAACTACAGTGTAAACCTGTGATAAATCTCTAACTACATCTTCAAAAGTAAGACTAACGATGTAGTAATGCTTTTTTAGGTATACTTCGTCCGATCAATTGTTTCTTTTTCTTTTGGTTCATTCTATAAACATCTGTAACAAATGTACCAAGCTTCTGTGTTATGCATTTAAATGCTCTTCTTGGTAAAAGTTTAATGGAACAGGCCACTGTTTTTACATACTGAAATATGTTCTTACTTAAGCTTAGACGAGTTGATGCGTACCTGTCTGGTCTTTGTGCGTGCCCTCAGTCAAATGACCAAAGATTTGGCTTCTCCCAATGTATTCTTATAGCTCCAAACAGGGGTGAAGTTTGAAGCTACAGGTACGCATCAACTCGTCTAAGCTTAAAAGGGGCTAGACGCAAGTTTGCCATTTTATACTCACTACTGCCACCTCAGGTCATACGTGTAACTGCACCTTCTATATTAAGCTCCTGCATGACGGCACTTCGGACCCGAACTAACACCTTTTTGAGAGACAGTTCATGATTTTAGAGGCTGTGGTGAACAGGTCTGGGCTCATTCTACACATTAGGAGATGGCTGGAACATGTAGGGGGAGGAAAATACATTATTTTAACATTTTTAAACTCTGTATAGTCCCTTTAAGTAAGAACATATCTCAGTATGGAAAAACGGTGGCCTATTCCTTTAAAACTGACAATTGTATCCTTAATAATCTGTATGTGTTCAGCTCAGGAAGGATTTATTTGTATATAAAGTCAATGTAATCTAGACCATATCATTTATTATGTTATGTAAAAGTATATTGAACTGAATATGAGGTAGGTGCTTATAAGCTTTATTGCTTCAGCCTACTCCATTTTGAGCATCCGCAACTGTATGGTTTTTGAAAGACAAAATGAATGTAAAAAAAATTGCTCAAAATACACTGAAACTAAAGTAAATAAAAAAGACAGCAGGAAAACGGCAGAAGTATGAGGACAACAATACACACCATCATACAAAGAGCGCAGGTGCACTAGTAATTAGACTTCAGCAGGAGACAGTCACTCCTCAGTCTTGGAGTACACTGTGATAGCACTCTACAACCCTGATTTGACTAGACGCTCCAGAGAACCCTTGTGCTTCCTCCATGATGAAGCGCCGACTCATTTCACCTGTGTTCTCGCGGAGAATCGACCCCCTGGAATGACATAATCCTATATTGACAAGGGAGGATTTGGCAGAAACTTTCAAAATTTCAAAATGTGAAACTTTTCCCCCGGACAAGAAAAGCCACGAAAAAGGCAAAATGAAGCATGAATGTTATGCTTTGCCTCAGTGGATATCCACAGTTGTCAGAATAGTTCAGTGAAGTTTTCCATCTGCAATCTCCCACAAACTTTCTGCTTTCGGGTTCCAAGAAAATGAGCTTGTTCATGCGTCGCCCGCGGCACAAAACAGCAGCAACACAAAATGGCCCGCATAGTGAGAAAAGTTGACAGAAA
Organism: Gobius niger; assembly: GCF_951799975.1. Lineage (NCBI taxonomy): Eukaryota > Metazoa > Chordata > Actinopteri > Gobiiformes > Gobiidae > Gobius > Gobius niger. Next base: position 14,167,416 of record NC_136872.1, read on the forward strand.
TATTGATCCGACAGTGCCACCATTAGCACTCAGCCCCGTGTAACAGCAGCCATAGAAAACCCTCAAGAATGTGTTTGTTTTGGTTAGATGGCGGCACAATTTACAGCCCAACACATCCAACGAAAGATGTCACAAATTGCAGCTGCAGCGGAAGTGAAACAACATCTTAGGAGTGAAAGCATGAAGCGTCTCTCAAGAGGAGCCAGAGATGATGCATGTCGTGAAGATTGGCTCTTTTATGGTTTGTGTTCATGTGGCATCGGCACAGAGCCTACAGATTCATATTTGGGTGGAGAACATGGTAGAGTTTCCCTTTTACCTGTCCAAATGCAGCTGTTTTGGTCTGACTTATGCTTTATTTCTGTAATTGCTGCACCAAACCACATGGAACAAAAACTAAACAAAGTTTAATATCTTCTCTGTCCATTTTGTAACTTAGTTTTGTTTGAGATTTAAAATACATAATATCAGACTCAAAAAATGAGCCCTGAATAAATCAGATCGAAACAAGAAATTCAATGACCAGCTGCAAACGTGAGCATTTTCTGAAATGGTGCACCTGCAGCACAAGCCCCATCAATTATTCATCTTTATTAACCCACCGCTAAAAGATAGCTGTGTTGACTCATATATAATGAATGTTTTTAGAAGTAATTCAACTTTGTGTTAAGTAATGATTTGGCTATTTGTATCACGGGTGATTCTGGCCTGGAAAATAAATTGAGACCTTGAAGTTTATATCCATGAAAACATACAGTGCTGCAGTGCTTCAAAGCTTCAGGCACAAAGGCTGCAGATTGTTTTAAGTCGAGCCTCCACAAGAAAGCAGAGGAATCAGTAAAAAAAACAAAAAAAAACTGCAATGTCTCGCACAACAACAGAAAACATTCAGATCTGATAAGCCCAGTTTTACTTATATATGCTTATATTTCCATTGTCATCATATGTATAAACTTTTCATGAAGTGACGGCCCATCTCTCACCAATGAATCGCAACATTATGACCACAAGCCTATTTCTGGTTGTATCCTTATGGCTAACCTGTCATTTACCTTTGCATTCATGTAAGTGTTCATTTCAATTCACTAAGATAATGAGACACCATATTTGTCAATGCACTCGCTTTTACTTGGATATATTCCCCAGAAAACAAATAACAACAGACTCAACAGAAATGTTGTGCTGAGTAGAAAGAAAGCAGAGAAAGGACAACGACTGCAGTTGCAGCTGTTTACGGTTCAATACAGGGAATAAATCCTCTGAGACTTTCTGCCTAAACATCTCTACCGCAGTGTGAATTTAAAAGTAGGAGGAGGATAAGTGGAAACAGCAGCTGGACTGTACAGCATTGGGCAAAGGAATCTGATCTGGAACGTCTGGGCAAGCTGCCCACTCATTACAGAAAATAAACTCCTGCATAAAAAAATCACCAAATTACTGAAACACATGGTTGACACAATATTCCTATTGAGAGATTAAAATTTCTGCTCTGTGTATTAATAAACTCTCGGATTCATAGTTTTAGTCCACTATTGATAAACACAGCGTCAAAGTAAGGGACAGAAACCAGAGGAAAGATGGATGATGAAGCAAAGCCATTACAAAAACGTTTGATCAGTCGTGCTTAGCTGCCACTACAGGAAAGGTTAGACGATTTGTTAAAACCATATAATGAAAAGACTGGGACGTGCAGGTCAAGTTCTCTGACCCCCGTGATAATAAATAGCTACGGGGAAAGCCTCAAAGAATGCTTTTCACGCAATTATGTGAGAGGATCAACTTAGTGTCGTGAGAATTAATGACAATAGACGTAAATAATATTTCAACAAACAGGCAAGTCGCAGACCAATTAGGAAACAAGGACAAGACATTAATAACCACTTCAACAGGCTCCACCCATAAGAAAATGACCGAAAAAATTCTGTTTTTAGAGTCTTGAAGATGGTTTAACAATAATTAAGATATGGTTAGTCTAGTGAAGGGCTGTTTTAGTGCGATAATATTACCATGCGCTGTTTTTTTTCGAAAGGAAGTCATTTGGAATTCCTTCTCGCAGTTTAGTGCTTTTCAGGAACTCGAGAAAGCCGTTTTGCGGTGACAATGCGGAGCGTCACTGCAGATAAGAGCCGGGTCGATATCTCCAGACAATAATGAATAGCTTATGACATCAGTGTACTAATACCAGCGCTACTGCTCCCCGGGGACACCGGCGCAAAGCATATGGGACGCCTCCCCACATTAAATCTGCCTTTCCCTGCTTTGTATGCACTAACCACTCTGATACCAGCCTGTTTATTCCTTCTCTTGTGGGCAGAAAGGAAAGTGAATGACAATAAAATGAGGAATTGTCGCGGCGAGCATATGGCAGGGAGAAGCTGCCCAAACAGTCGCGACCACTGCAGTAAGTGGCATTCATTACCGGGCCGTTCGGAATTAGCCGACGCATGTTTCGAAAAGGTCATTATGGGGAAAGTGATACAATCCTCTTCGCTTAGAATCTGCTGATGGGATAGTTGAAGCGGACCCTGGTGAAAGCTGAAATGCTACACACTATCTCCTCCTATCCTTCCTCTTGGGCCAGAATGTGCAGCCTTTATTGTATATATACGGAAAGTTTATCTGGGCCTCGGTATCGGGGGCTATTTCGAGCAGATCAAGGCTTTCGAACAAGACACTGATAAGGGAGACTGGCTTTGTAGGCCCATTCACAAGCAGACTTTAGGACGGATCTGTAATGGAAAGAATAGAGGAAGAAGAAACCTTAGCCCCCAAACAGGATAAGCCTCCCCGGTCGCTTTTAAGTCCAGTGTTTTTTTCTCCCCTTTTGCGGTGAGAACTTGTCAACTAGACTTTATCTTCGGGAATAAAGCATGCTCGCCTGCATAAAAGCCAATTTATCTCGGAAGATCTTTCTGTGTTGCTGTGTATATTTTCCACCAACAGGCTGGGATTGAAAAAACTGACCTTCACAAAACCATAAAAGCTTTGTTTGTGGAGTTTCTATCCTTGCCCAAAGGCTTTTGGTGTTTCAGTGACACAGGAGCCACTTAGACCTAAAGCTTTTAAACTCATTCATGTCATGACAGGAGCATGGAGTGAGGCTTCAGGCGCATACAAAGAAAACTTATTCAGGCTTGTTTAGTCTGATGTGATGCCAATAGGCCAGATGCGGCACTCTGTCGACATGTCATTGTCACGCAGTGTGAGAGAGACATTTTTCATGGGGACTGCTGCAGGCATAAGCAAGTCAAATCAATGGGAAAGCTCTAAACGCTGTTAATTGGAGGTGAGAGAAGTTCTGAAGTTTGCGCTGAATGACACTGTGGATGTCGATAAAAAGAGACAACAGTACAAGCAAACAGGCTGTTTCAAGTTTGAACTACAACAATGGCCTTGAAAACAGGGAACCCTTTAGATGTATAAACGGCATCTCTGGAATCACCCATATATGGTCATGTTTGAAGCAGTTGAGGGGGAAAACAAAGAGAAAAATCTAGATAGATAGATAGATAGATAGACCTTTATTGTCCCACAGGGGGAAATTTGTTTTCACAGCCGTCACAGAACTAAACTAAACTTTCTATGATTAATCCAAAACTACTTTAACCTTTACTTTAACGACAAAAAAAAAAACGTGCTGGAAAAGCAACAAAAAAGTGACGAAAACACAGCGAAAACACAACAAAGAAAGCAGTGAAAGAGCAATGGAAAAAGAAAAGAAAAAAATGGAAAAAAAGAGAAAAAAAAAAACGCTTCAAAAATGTGACAAAAACGCTTCAAAAATGTGACAAAAACGCTTCAAAAATGTGACAAAAACGCTGCGACAATGTGACAAAGTTATGATCACTTTTCTAAGTCTCAAATGAGACGTTACACTGTTGCTCTCCCTTCGAGAAACCTTTTAGATTTGTGTAAAGCTCTCGTTTCATGTGGGGGTTAAGAGGTTAAGAGGAGAATGCTGAATGAATGTACTTTTCTACCCAATAGCGATACAAAGAGGAGCAAAGTAGTTCAACAGTCCATAACTACATAAATAATGGAGAATGCTAACGTGTTGCTTCAAGTTAGCATCGTGCTTCATGCTAACGCCAGCTACGAATTCCGTTTTTTCCGCTTCTACTGAACAATCTACTGTGAAAAAACATCCATATGGACCCAATTTATCTTTATTTGTGTGTGAGAAATAAGGTTATATTCTGCCAGAAAACGGATAAAGAGTGAATTATTTTTTTTCCCTCCCACTCGGTGAGGCCACACCCCCTTGTATCTATTCCCACTGCCCTTTCACAGTAAGAGTGTTCTTTGTGTGTAATATCTACTAACTAATGGATGCCACCACACAAGGGTATTTGAGAGGAAATGTCTTCTGCATCTGAGAGACAAGCTACGGATAAACAGCTGAAGTTGGACCGATGTAAAATTGTATTATTTATTGTGAGGTTCTCAGATGCTCCAGTATTCATAAGGGAAGCAGATGTTCTTGGTGTTCTCTTCCATGTTCAAAGAGAATCTTCGTCATTTTTCCCTAAAGTGAGAATATGTGATAGTTTATTACCTTTTCAAACATGAAGTAGGCACACAGAAAGAAAGTCCAGCTTCTTCTCCACAGTCTCGCGCAGCTTGATTGAATAACCACCAAGAAAGGGAGAGAGCTGAGCCTGCATTGGCGAGAGCAGTGCCCAGAGCCACTGTTGCGCAAACCAGCCAAGCCTGATGGCACACTGAAGGCGCAGGCATCATGAATCTCAAAACCATGACTGAATTGGGAAAAGGGGCCAGGGTGAATCACGAGGGAAATGCAGATGGCATTTAATTATGGTTTTATAGAGTGCTGCTCGTACCTGGAACAGTTTTGGCCCAATATTGAGTGTTTTGGTCATTTCTCACCAAAGTCAGGTTTACCTACAAGGACCCGACTGCTTGTGCCACAACCTATGAAATATTAATCCTTCCCCAGAGTTGCGAGATACTGGCAGAAAATGCACTTCACTGAGATAGGCAAAAATACTGACAGAGCGGGTTAGATTAGCTCCATATTTTTTTTCATCTGCGGCTTGTTGCTCATGTCGGAGATAAAGCGTCGTCAGATGTGAATTGGAATCTTTCACAGGTTTTCCCGGATATCGGTTTGATGGGAGGTTCCCTATGCACAGAATACCAATCAGAGTTGAAGCAGTAAATCACTTTGATGCTCCGATATTCCCCTTGCACGAGAATTCTTGCAAGGTTGAAACATTTCCAATAATAACTCAGTAATGAATCTGTTTGTGTGGGTGCCAGTTGATCGAAACAGTAGCAAAGCCAAGTTTACTCACGGGATATAGCGCCGAGGGTTCTCGAAGCGTGTGTTCCATACGCTGGTGGTATACACATGAAAAAGGGCAGCACATTATGAGAACAAATTGCAATCATTATCAATATTGCGATATTTTATTAAACCATTTGAACACAGTACGTTTTGACAGTTCTCAAATCGCAAGTTGTATCAAAACTTGTTTACCTTAATAAATCCTTTCCGTAGTTCCTCTGGGGGTAATACACGTGTTAATGGGATGATTGGGGCGTCTTTCATCTCCCCCTGGTGACACTTGCAACTTTCCTGCCCCAATACCAACTAATAGACGAAGAAGAAGCTAACATGCAAACAGGCAAAGCTAACTGCAGGCTAGCGCCACTTAAACTGTATTTACAGCCAAGTTTGAGTGAATAAAAATTATCTCCATGGTGTAATTGGGTGTACAATATCCTTCTCTCCCTATGTATTTTCTGTCAGCGTAGTATTTACTCTCAAGGACATTTAATGAGTAAGAAAACGCAACATGCTACGACACCTGCAGTGGCGCTTATGGCCTCTGGGGGCATGAGTTACTTACTACTGCTTTAACTTCTTCTTCCATTTTCTCCAGTTCAGCTTTACCCAAATCTAAAAGCTTGGTGGTGCCTGTAGGCCAGTGTAGTGCACAATTGATAGCTTTGAAGACCTGTATAACTGATTATAAGTTTTTTTTGTCATGCTGTCATCGTGTTTTCATCAGCTTTTCATCGCATTTTTGTCACTTTTTTGTGGCTTTTCCATCACATTTTCATCCTGTTTTTGTCGCGTTTTTGAACGTGTTATTGTTTCTTTTCAGGCACGTTTTTGTCGCTCTTTTGCCACTTTATTGGTGCAATTTCATCCTCGTTTCTGCCTCCATTTTGATTTGTTCAAGAGTGCTTCTAGGTTTGGGTAAGGCCGAACTGGAGAAAATGTACTCGGTTCAGGTGGGGGTCCAGAGGTTAACAAATACTAAATGAGTACTCAGACAAAGCCAAAGTATCACCCAATATTGGAATACTGATCATTTTGGCTCCATATTGCTTGAATGTTTGTAGTGCAGTAAATCATAGCAGAGTGGTGATACGGTTTGTAGTGGGCTCACTTCACCAAGGTCTACTTTGGTTGCTTCAGTAATAATAAGGCAGTGTCCGTGGGGGTTGGTTCTGAGTAACAACCCACCACAGTTATGAGGCATGAGGAGCACTTAATGATCTCAATCAAATGTTGAATTGTGTCTATTATACACAGAGCCAATACAACAAAAACATCTATTCCGCAAGAAAAATTCCGAAAGAAAAAGACTGTGGAGAAAGAAATGATGGCAATATCTCGTGTATAAAGTCCATTTTGGCTTTGAGTTTCTGTGTGTCTAATCAGAATAAACACAGGAATACAAAAGTAAATATAGGAACAAAGTGATAAGACTCCAAAATATGGGATTGGAAAAACAAGGCTAATTGCTTTCAGTATCCAGCATTATCTAATGGGATTTGCGTAATTGTATCTCAACTAAACTGCAGAAACACCTACAGGGGGTAATTAAAATCTCTTTGATATTTTTTTAACACTGTTGTCGTTATTAGACACAGAACATTCACTTATTGTAATATCAGAGTGAACAATGTAAAACTGATTAAATACTTCCAACTGAACCTAAGTACTAAAAGCATTATGCTATTTGTACAGCGAGTCATTAAAGATATAACGTTCATCCTACAAATGAACTTGAGATGAAAAGCTTTAGTTTTCAGCCTCGGAGCAATAAAAAGGCAATAATCTCCAATTGTCGGTAAAATTGCCTTTGCGTTGAGATTACAGAAATCTATCAGTGAAAAGTAAAGAAAAAAAAAAAACAATGCCAACTTTAAACACTTCGTTAGTTTAGAGGCAGAAGACAAACTTTCATTCCTGTTTTGATAATGTGATGATTTTGCAAGTTGTCGACACACTGCAATGCACTACACAATTCTCGCTGACAAAAAGCTATTTACTTTGTGACTCTATAAGGGGGTGAGAAAAAATAAAACTACTCAGCTTTTTCCCCTTAGGGACCGGGCAAATTACATCTATACCGTCAATGCTGTACAAATGATCATTAGCAGCGTAATTACTGGGAGGCCATCGCGTTTGAAATTCATCAGGAGAAGTGGATTGCCAGTAAGAACTCTTAGGGCAGAAGGGAATGCATCGCAAGAGGATTATGCGGTTGCTAATGTGCTCGTCCGTACAAAAATGCGCCATTTTCTCCACAGCGAGGGCAAGGAAGGGGTCAAGTTTCAGGAGAAGATATAGTGGCTCGCTGAGGGATTTTTATGATGGTTAGGAATATTGTACTGTGTTTGTAAACGCCAACTGGCAGGGCTAGGGAAGCTGCTGTAGGTATCCTTCTAATCCAGAGGTCATATTTAATCATCCGCATATAAGACATCCTTCCATCAGAGCCACTGTCTCCTCACACAAAATGTGACCAATGCAACTGATAACATAATAATAAAATAGGCTTGGATTTGTACTGCACTTTGTAGGATTGACAACTTCTCAAAGCCCAACACAAGACCGCTGACCTTTGAATCCGCCCGGAAATGCTCTAACACATGGGTGCCCAAAGTGGCCAAAATGAGGCCCGCCGGAACAATTCTGTCGGCCCACCAGATGGTGGCCTATTTTTGCCGCCGTGTATGGTTAACACTAATTTCTCTTAACTTCTCCCATTCATTCTCAATGGTAAGCCCTTGCAGTATGGATGCAGTACACTTTTTGGCCATCAGCGTCAAATTGGGGGCGCTGTTTCGCTCCTTCAGCAAAGTTAAGGAAACACTGTTGTTGAGCAGTCTTTATCAATTACACAGCGTCGTAGCACATCAACTGTTTTGTCATCAACAATCAGTTTTCTAACTTTTTTAGATACATGTTAAAAATTGGCTGAACTGACACTTTCAAAATGATCTAAAATCAAATTTTCCTTGAGATAACAAATTAATTAGGTAAAGTCACTGTAGCTACTGTAGATACAGGTGTCGCCTTGACACTGATAAGCACTTGTTTTTCCGTAGTGGAAAGAAGCGAAGTAGAACGAACAACAGTCCAAGTAAAACTACAAAGTTTGGTAGCACTTACATCTGGGAGCAGACTTTTAGTGTCATGACCCTCAACAAGTCCAGACTCAGAGGTGACTGACTGACTCACACCTTGATGACATACTCACCTTGTCAGCGAGCCAGCTGCAACCTAACATGAACAAGCTGATAATGTCCAAAGACCAGCTTCATGCCCCTCACTATAAGCAGTTTGTACTGTTGAAGATGCAAGGATTGTTGCTGCAATTTTGTGGCTGCAATTGTTTTTTTTTGTTCTCCTAAAACTAGGCTTTTGTAGCATGTTATTTGCACAGATAGAAAGTAACTAGTATTATTTGCAGTTATATGTGTTTCACGCTTGAAAAAAAGGCACAATTTCCTTTTTGGCCTTCCAAGACAAAAAAAGTTTGGGCAACCCTGGTCTAACTACTAACCCGCCCAAATTCATTAGCGTCGCATTTTAGAATACAATTTTAAGAACAAGGTCTTGCAGATAATAGTCATTATTTGCCAACGAAAAGAGGCAAAGAACAATGTGCGTGTTTTGTAGTTTTAGCACGACTTATACATATTGTGGAGTTTGTCACAAAAAAGCTGATTCCATATTGTCAAACACACACCAAGAAAAGTGCTCCACTTGACAGTATACTCTGCAGAGCCACTGTGTTAGTATTGGGTGTAAGGTTAACTGTCATAACAAAGCATATATTGTCGCATGCTAAAAGGCTGCACAGGCCAGGTTCTTTCCTCCTCTTTCCATGACCTCATTTTGTTTCGTTGGGAGGGTCCTGGTGTGATTTGTTGACCCAATTTCCGCAGGCGTACGGGCGGACTGACGTGCGCGGGCTACAATAGTTACTTAAGAAGGATGGGGCTTGTCCGGCGGGAGCACTGATATGTCTTGTTTTCCCCACTCTCAAGTGAGAACAAATGGGACTGCTGCCATTATCGGAAACAGCGGATATAGAGGTTGCCCTTAATGCGCGGCGGAGCGGGTGAGAAATTCCCAACCCGGTTTTGAAAGGAGGCAAAACCTGAAAGTGCCATTTGAAAAAGCGTCCTGGATTTAGTCAATGCAACCCAGGGACTAATAAGAAACCGATTCCTGCTGCAAAAAAAACAAAGTATTTTATTTCCGAAAGGTCATTCTCCAATGGACTGGAAGAAACCGAAAAATCATGGAGGGAAACTCAATCAATTCTTATCCGGAAATGTGACACAGAAATACACAAGAGACAAGCCACAAAGTCTTTACAATAGGTTCAGTATCAGAAGTGCTCGATGGACCAAAACTGGTTAGTGAGTGGAGGCTTTTGAAGGCAGAAATGTTTTGCATATAGAAAGATAATTCGCAAACGGATCTGATCAATTTTCCTTCACAAATACATTTAACACCCTCTCACGTGCATGAAACAATCCCCTAAAGGGACTGAATTGGGCACAAACAGGCCTCACTTTGGGCACCTGTTTTACACATTTTCATTACTCATTCCCCAAAGGAGACGTTTTCTGTTCAACTTTTCAGTGTTTGCCGACAGCTTGAAAATAAAACTTTTTTTTTTATTTAAGAAAGTGTTTAACCTTGAACGTTCCGTCTTTGGCTCAGCGTCTAAAAATGAACAGCGCTTATCTGCTCTTCAACTTTTTTTTCCAGCTAATTACACCACCCTCTATCATTTCTCATTCCCCATTGTTTTAATGTCTGCAAGTGCTTTTCCATTCACCATTGGTCCACACAGACAAAGCATGACTTTCCACTTTAGGGCAGCACGGTTCATCATTATCAAATCGAAATCGGAATTAGAATGGCTGCAATTGGCAAATGGCAAAGACTGCAGTTATTTAGGATGGACAAAATCATTTACGAGCAACAAAATGTCCTCGGTTAATTACAGTTAAAACTTGCTGTCATCAGGGCAGCACGATGGCGCTGTTGTTAGCACAGTGGTAAGAAATCCTTGGGTTCATTTTCTGGGCCAGGTAAGGTGTTTCTGTGTTTGCCTCAGAGTGCGGCGGTTTTCTCTGGATGCTTTATTCCCCTACCACAAGAAATATGCACAACAGGGTTTCTTCTAAGGCCAAGACTCCTCTGCAAAAGATTCTGAAATCTCAGTGGGACTTTCCCAAAGAGATTGTATGTGACGATGACAGGAAATATTTGAAACACTGCTGAACCCAAATTAAAGCAGAACTAAGTAACATGTTTACCTGAATAAATCCTTTCCGTAGTCTCTCTGGGGGTAATACAAGCGTTAATGGGATGATTGTGGGTGGGGTCTTTCATCTCCCCTGGTGTCTCTGGCCAGAAAACCACAATTGCAACTTTCCTGCCTCTGGGTCGGAGGTCCCAATGCACACTAATGGAAGCACGAAGAAGAAGCTAACAGGCTAACGGGCATTGCTATCTGCGGGCTAGCACCACTTAAACAGTATTTACAGCCAAGTTTGAGTGAAAAAAAAATATCTCTATTGTGTAATTGGATGTACAATATCCCTCTCTCCCTTTGTCTTTTCTGTCAGTGTAGTATTTACTCTTATTGACAATAAATGAGTAAAAAACCGCAACATGCTACAACACCTGCAGTGGTGCCTATGGCCTCTAGGGGCATGAGTTACTTAGTTCTGCTTTAAATGAGCAAAGAAAATGCCATCCAAACAGTTTAAACAGTGTAGCATTTCTTCTGCTGATGTTGCAATAGGGAAGTTATTATTTGTGGTTTGTTAAATTTCTCATCAAAATAAAGAATAGGTAGGGCGAGGTACGGGGGGTCTGCAGCGTTAGTCATATTCTCATTTCATATTCATTTGGGGCACTGGTTAATTGCTTTCTACCAAGGTTCCAAGGTTCCAATGTTCCAATTTAATTATTTATTCCTCTCACTACAAAGCGCAAATATGAGGGAGCGCAAAGACATAATCACGTTGTAACACCGAGAGCAGCAGTTATTTCTGTGAGATGATCCAACTGAGCAATTTATCAAAGCCTTTCGCTTAAACGGGATTAATGTACAAAAAGTGTTTTCACGAAGACCTATTCAAGGTGTGACAATTCGGCGTTTCATTACTGCCAAAGCACGCGCCAACACAACAGAATTATCACCATCAAAGCACCAGGAAATGACACAGTCTAAAGTCTAAGTATAATATCTGAGTTTATAAATAGTTTAGTATTGATTATTATATTATAGCTTCTGAGTAAAACAACTTATGACTGATCAGGCCAGCTTTGTAAATACATTTTTCTCATTGAGCAAATATAGTGAGCAAATAGGTGGGTGTTCTGATAGTGGTTTTCCACAGCTTGGTTCGCACTTTTCACACATTTCTACAGTACTAGGTTCAAACATCAGACCCGGTGTTTTGGCACCAGCTTCCTCCTTTGTCTATTGAGAACAGAATAGGCACTAAACATGACATCAACCAACTGTTCCTAATTCCCGCTAATTCACCAGAGGAGCGTCATTACTAGAGATGCACCGATCCAGCTTTTGCTTACGATACTGATACCGATACTGGGGTTTGAGTATCTCCCGATATCCGATACCAAGAGTGAAAGTGGGAATGGTTTCTCCAGTATGAGATCAATGAAGTCTGATCTTTTCTCGTCATGATGTTACAGATCAATTATATTTATATACTAATGGAAAAACATTTAAAGGGGGGGTATTATGCAAAATCGACTTTTTCAAGCTTTACATCATGTTATTATGTCGTTCCCTCATTAAAAACATGCCTGAAGTGTTGCCTTGGCACATTATTTTTGAGTAATCTGTAAAAACTCTGATGGCGGCCATTTTAGGGATAGGTTTGCCTGAGTCCTCCTAGGAACGCCCCCACCTCCTGGAGACGCCTCCGAGCTTTCGTCACCAGCCGAGTAACCAACCACTGCTCCTCAGCAGAACCCCCTCCCCACTGATGCCACAGACAGCGTCCTATTTCAAGACATTCGCTACAGCCATTTTGAGAGAGCAATTGTATACAAGGCAGTTATTCTAATTTACTGCAGTTACAGACCAACAGAAGGTTTGGTCATCATTGTAGTGTGCTATAGACTGGTGCTATGTGATAGAAAAAACCATAACACCCCCTCTTTAACAAAGATCACTGGCTTGTCAACACTATGCTTGGGACAGGATATTTTACATTAATTAACAAGTCACATAACATGATCTGTTCATTACAAATGCATTACAAATTCTGTTAGGCCAGTTATTCTCTATCAGCATCTTATAAACTAAAACACAAGAATTTACTTTATTGGCTACTTTTGGTATGTTCCCCAGTACCTATGTTCCCCTGTAAACAGAAGTGGGGAAATAGATGTATTAAGATTAGGCACCAGCCCACTATCCTTAAGGTCAGTGACTAGGGCAGGGTCAGGGTTAAGCTCTCATGACCTCATTTCTATCAGAGTTTCTGACCCAGCCTTGATTAGTCGCTGTTAGCATTAGCATGCTTCCGCTAACTTTTGCGCAGTGATCAATAACATATTTGCGGACTAACTTAGCGATTGAATTCTCCGGGTTCTTAGCTTTATAATGAGGTACAGCCTGATGAAAGAAACTATGAACGCGTTGATTCTGGTGTCTGTGAATGGCATTCCCTCATCTATTTACGTTCATTCAATAGGGCGCCAGATGTCTTTAGTGTTCCTGGCAGAAACCTGGCTGAACACACCGTAAAGAGCCCTTGATATTTAGCATCAAAACAGCTATATATTTTTAGCGTAAAAAACAGTCAACCTGGCAACAACCGCCAGAGTCTCATCACACGAGCGGCATCGAAACAAAAGAAAAGCAGCATGGAGGCGGAGGCGACTGACACTGTAGCAGGTTGGAAGGACTCGCCATAGGAACATTTAAAAGAGTCACATTTATCTGTAAACTTTACCCGTCACTTCAAGAGCCGACTTAAAGGGACTATAGGGAGTTTAAAAATGTTAAAGCTAAGTATTTTCCTCCCCCTACATGTTCCAGCCATGTCCTAATGTGTAGAATGAGCGCAGACCTGTTCACCACAACTGCCTCTAAAATTCTGCACTGTCACTCAAAAAGGTGTTAATTTGGTCCGAAGTGCCGTCATGCAGGTGCTTAATATAGAACCTGTAGTAACGTTTAAGACCTGAGGTGGCAGTAGTGAGCACAAAAATGACGAACTTGCATCTAGCCCCTTTAAAAAGACACGTTGAACTCAAGCACCCGGCTAGCCTCGCAAAGTATATACCAGTACGAGTACAAAATCAAAATACAGTCAAAATAGTTTTTTTTTTGTTACTTATTCATTGGGCAGGTTTTGAAATTCAAGTTAATATGGCTAATATGACCTCAGCCTGGTTCACACCTTCCTTTGTGTCAGTAGAATGTTCTGTTGGCTATGCTGCTGTCCTGTTTTTATTCATTTATTTAAAAAGACCATCCGACTAGCAGGTTTTCCCTCATGTTTTTTTAGAATACACTGTAGGGAAAAGCTGAAGCTGCTACTAGTGTGGACTGAACAGACAGTAACAATGGGGGAAATGCTGTTCCCTAAATGCTAATGTGAACCCTGGTTGAATAAGGATTCAATATATATGAAATCTAGTTTCATTGTTAAAACTGACTGAAAATATTGGCTGTCTGGGGTTCTATATGGGCTTTGGCAATGATATATATCGGTGCATCCCCACATTATACGAAAAGTTTTTTTTATGTGTTACAGCAGCACCCCAGGTTGGCTTGACTCTCCAAAAAGAAAAACTCTCTGTAGTTCTCTGGCTTTATTTTAAGGGTGATAACACCTACCCTCTATTGTTGTTTTTCTATGTTTTCAGCTGTGGCATGAGGACCTTGCATCCCTTTACTGTTGTGAAAAAAAAGCATTGAAGTTACATGTGAGTGGAGCCAAGTGGGGGCAAGAAAAAAAATGGGCTAAATTAATATTCCACTTATTCACTTTTTGTGGGAAGTAGCTCGAATTGGAAAATAGAATCATCCGAAAGATACGCCATCAGGAGTCTTATAAAGTCTAATAAAATAAACAGTTTAAGGTGCTCTTGGATCTTTCAGGGGAGCAGAAATTGGCTTATCCTTAAAGCGTGAAGCGTGACAGTGACTTTAATGGGGACAGGTGTGCAAAGCGGAGTGACACTGACGTAATAAAGTCATCCGTGCCCCGCGGCATCGGGGAGGCTTCCATGGGCTCACTGTACCCCGTATCAATCAGGGGGGCCTATTTATAGAGAGCCCAGGCTGCCCGCTCCAACACAAACACAACGCGGAAGTAGGTTAGCCGCGGTGTAGTGTCCCAACAGTAGACGCCCGGAGAAAGCAGGACGTCTGAGAACACCGAGCGGGTCGGGGGGGAAAAAAGCAGGGAAAAGAAAAATCATGCAAAGGAGAGGATGATTTATGACTTTCACAACTTTTACAAGGACTATTTAAAACTCTGGCCGATATTAGCTAATTGGAGAAATCCCCGTTCCACTTCTCAGCAAAGACCTGTTTGATGTTGTTAAAATTATGACTTAACAAAACAACGGCACTGCATTAAATATTTAGCAAAAAAAACTCATTATTTTCACAAAGGGTACTGCACATATTACTTTGTATTGGCTAAAATGCTTTCTCCTAAGAAGAGGGAACTTTGTCATTGGAAAAACGCCAGCAAGTACAACAAATGAATTATAGATGATGTATAGAAAGCCCTGTACATTGTATTGTTTAGACAAAGGCTTGCGGGTCATGTGTCAAAGCTAACTGCACCCAATACAAGTCATTGTCTGTCAACACGCCACTTGGTCCGTTTTACAAACAACATGGTTGGCTGGGGTCACTTATTCTTCAGCTAATCCCGGTCTGTTAGTCGCTAATCCCTCTGTATGAATGTGGGGTGCGCAGCCGTGGTGGAGAAAGACAACGCCGGGCGCACTGTTGTGTGACATAATGGAAAGTGCTGCTCCTCGCCAGGGAGCCATCCGAGCTAAAGTCTCAGGGAGCGCTCTCAAAAACAACCAACAACAAAGTTCGACGCACAGTGCATCAAAGTGCCGTACGAGCTGTAGGCCTTTGCTAAATTGTTTGTATTGCACAAAACGAAATCCATGGCGAAATCATTTTGGACCTCCATTGCACACAAGTCACAAGTCCTGAAAGGTCTTACTTTTCAGAATAGCCTGCAGTATTTTCCCTAACCTTGCTTTCCCTCACACAGTCTCTTCAATCTTGTGCCAGGGACCATCCGACTGAAGTGACATCTTCATCCACCAGTCTGTCAGGAAGCTGAACTCTCTCCCTTCCCCTGCTTCAAACACATATTCTATATGGCCCCACATGGATACTAAGGAAAATTGCAATTCTTTATATGTCCTCCACATGTAGCAGACAATAAACTGACTTGATCTTTACCTAAGAGCAGATTGACACTTAAAGGGACTTTTTTTTTTTTACATAGGGCCTCATTTTCTAGTTATCCAGAGTGTTGTTGATTTTTGGAGATTTTTATTTTATCTTTTTATTCATGCAGTCCTTATATGAAGAGTTTCATGGTGCTAGGCTAATGCTAGGCTAGCACATGTCTATGGTAACTAGTAGCCTGCATTAAAAACCTCTTCATCGGGCAGTCCTCCAAATGTTGCCATATCTGATTTGTAGAAAGCTCCTTTGTGAATTCCACGTGTAGTAATACTGGCCGCAGGTAAAAAAAAACTACTGTAGATCCAGTCACCTAGCAGATCACTCCGCCGCTACGTAGCTAACTACCAGGAAGCTGATGCATCTCAAATATAAATATAAGTTATTTTAAATGCAAAATGGTTATATTTAAAAAAAAATATTCAGTCAACACAGACATTTATATCAGTAGAGGTGATTTGCCTCAGGTGCACTGTGCTTGGGTCAGACTGTTTTTAAAGCAGGCTACTAGTTACCATAGACATGCACTAGCCTAGCACTAGCCTAGCACCACTCAACTCTTCAAATATAAGGACTGCATGAATTAAATAAATCTTCATCAATGTCAAAAATCCTGAAATATCCCTTTAAATTGAATTAGCTTTAGACTTTGATGCCTTTAAGAAGAAAATCACATTATTTAATCAGTTTAGACAAGCATTCTCATTGTGACCATAACGGTACCGTCTTTATTTGATCTATTCTATTGTAAAATGTTGGTAAATGGTTAATGGTCTTAACTTATATAGTGTTTTTTTCCACCTGCATTAGGCACTCAAAGCACTTTACAGCAAGGAACCAGTCACCCATTCACTCTCTCATTAATACACCAATGTACGCAGATACTTTAAGCAAGGTGTGTCTTGCCCTAGGACACAACGACAGTGTGCACCTTCTGATCCTGAGACAACCCACTTTTTAACATTATTACAAGTGACAGATGTGTTCTTGAGGCAGGATTCAAACTTGCGGTCGTGTTACACTGTTTCCCTTCTACTCTGCGTCCCTGATGACCATATGTCAAAAGTGATACAAGACTGTGTAATTATCATACCATCATTGTCCTCTCTCAGGGATCAGGACGTCGGCAGCTTGTTTATTATCTCAGTCTGTCACAACGACTGAGTGGAGGAGAAGATTAATGACCAGGAGAGCCATCGCTGCTGGATCCTTTCCGCTTCCTTCTGCACCAGCTGTTTGCACGATGTACAAATCAAACGGATGACAACAGTGGGACATGTCTGCTTCTCAGCCGGCCAGCCAGCCAGCCAGCCAGCCAGCGCTTCCCCTGGCACCGGCTCCTCTGCTTCTTCGCCTCCAAACAGAGAGGCCCCGCGTGCTGCCTCAGCTTCCCCTTTAATCCATCATTGCCTTTTCCCATTTCCACCTGGGCGCTACAGGGAGCTGCACTCTTGACCATGTGGGGAAATAGATTAAAAGGGAAAGTGTGTGGCTTTTTCGCGGGGCGGTCATGCTGCAACCTACGAGACAATCTGTTGTTTTACATTGAAAGTGGTTTGCAATGCACTCATCAAGGACATTTGGGCTACTAATATCGATTATGGAGGTGAGCAATGCACAGTTTGCAAAATAAACATGTCGAAAATATCGTCAGTGACAAGAAATCCTTCACACAATCATTTCACACGTGCATCCTCCTACAGATAATCTCCAGATGATGTCATGAGATGGTCCAGAGGAGTGAAAAAGACTCCTAAAACGTTATTTGCAAAGCTCTCATGAAGGGCATTACACCCCAGGATGGATCAAAAATAGCACAAGATGATGGTGGTCATTCATTCATAAGGTTATAGAAGATTCAGTTGCGCCACAGTCACGAGCCACGGGGAGAGATGTCACACTGCGAGCAAAATGCAGACCAATTAAATTCCAATCAGCGTGTGGAGTATAGCATTGGGATTTATGAGGAGGAGAGTGTAAGCAGATTTCTCTTAGTAACTGGGAGTAATCCAGGGGTTTAAAAGAGGCTTTATCAGCGCTGATGTGGTCAGAATGTTCATTGTTTTGCTATAGGGGACATGGCCTTTAATGTAGTGTCAAGGTGGTTGTGTTGTATCCTATAGGTGCAATGGGAAAAACACATCGCAGGCAAGAGCTTATGCTTCAAAAGACAACTCATTCACGACAAGGCTTCTGAGCCATATCTTGAACGACTGCTCTGGACTGGTTAAGATAAACAACTGCTTTGTGGAGATGAAATTTCACTTGGGACTTGTTTTATGGCCCTAAATGACAGATGACACACTCCTGATTGTGTCATCAAACTGAAGAACAGAGGAGAAGCTACATTTATACTGGCTATTGTCAAAATTTAATAGGAAGTGCACCCCACTCTGGAGACTAGAGCAGAAGCATGTTATTGTTCTCGTCTGAGGAGTGAAGTCGGGCCACGACATAACCACTGCAGTGCAGACATTCTTACAACTCACAGCAGCATCAGAGCAGTGCAGCAAGATCTAAAAGGAGGAGGAACCTAAAACGGATCGATCACAGATGTGAAATATATAACATATGCAAAACTCAATCAGGGCTATGGGTGTGATGTTCTCAACTTGAAGAAGGGAAGCGCCACAAAATGATTTTACACATTGAAATAGGTTGCATTCATGACATTTATGTGACTGTCTATCTGACTGTGTATCTATTCACCTTGTTTTTCATAGGTCCGATATAACTCTACGAGTAAGTCACACTTTTTTGAAAGAATAGTACAACCTCTGCAGCAGGAACAGCACAGCCATGTAAGATGACTATCATTTGCTGCCCTCTGCTGGCGGTACAGGTATGTTGCAATGGTGAAAGCAACCCTTGAGACTGAATGAAGAATATACATCAACACAACATGTCTTCCAGTCTTTCGAGACAACTGCATGTTACTTCCCTTTCTGTGTGAGTACATATTGCAGTAAACACCGTCCTGAGTAGGTCAAGGCAGCTGACCCATTTCAGAGCATCACCAATACCAGCCTCTAAGAGCACAGTGCTGTCCAGCGGGCCAATCGTGAGGCAGGGGTATTTCTAGCAACATCCTGCTTTAGAAAGTAATGCCATTTCCAGAGGGTCACCATAACCAGAGGCTACGGCAGCAACCTGGCAACTAGTGTGCCATTTAGATTCAGAAAGCTATATATAAGTAAAAGACTGGGGTAGAGCAACACAGAGCCCCGAGCTATGACCATTCTCTATAAAAGATCAAGATTGTCTATTTAAATCACTCCCACCCACAAACATGATTATACAAATAGAAAAAAAACACAAGGAAATTGCTGAATGGCTTGTTAATCTCAAACCATCATAGTGGTGCGCAAAATCAGGTACAACTGATGCTTAACTCCACCGTTTTGTGGCAAAAGCAAATCTGTTAAGTAAATTTGAGGTGAGAGGCAGAGGGAATGTTTTCAGTAAAAAGGATGAAACCATTATGTGATTCAAGTGTGGGAGACTCAAACACCTGGGTCCCAGTGCAGCTCCAGCTGTGGCTCACACACCATTGAGAGGGAGAGATTTCTCTATTTCTGGAGGGGAACTCGCACTTCCCAGTATCGGAGTAAGAAAAAACATAATCCATAATTGAAGAAAACATACGGATATTTGAATTATTGATACTTCATTATTATATAAGTCATGTTCAACAGTATCAGGTGTACCCACTTCAGTGTTACCAAGAGGTCATGTGATCAGGCCGGATAGCGTTCTCTTCAAAGTCAATAAAGCACAAAACAACTTCAATATACAGTGGACAGTGAGTCAATGGTGGTCGGTCGATCAGAGAACCATGCGGAGGATACAGCATATTTCCCCTTATCCATGCTTGAACAGTTGTTTACGAGTCCGTCTGTTGTTTATCGTCTTCAGACACATCCCTGCAGATGCCTGGAAGGAATCCCCACAGCCACGTTCTGAGTAATGGCATTTTAAATTATCCTCCCCAACCCGCAGCATTTGTCTTCATAACAAACTTTTGGAAATGTAAAACACCATTTATCACTTTCCATTATGGCCCCCGCGTTTACGGTTGAGCTCGACGCGCTCCTCGGCTGCACGCTGACAGGAGCAAAGCAGCTGGAACTAACACGACGCCGAGGGAAAACAGACGAGGAGAGACGTGCGAGTGACAAAACAAAAGTGCACCGCCGCCGAACTACTCAGAGGAACGTGTGCGCGATTGCTAACGCTGATCATAATCACTCAAGCAACTACTACTTCAGCTTTTGAAAACTAAACCCATAGAAACAGAAGGAGGAAAAAGTATGTGAAACCTTTGCAAGTTCTTACAATTCTGCCTAAATTGGTCATAAATGGGGTCTGATCTTCGTCAAAATCATAAGAATGAGTAAACAGTGTCTGCTTAAACTAATACCACCCAAACAATTACATGTTATCATATTTTTATTGGCCATAACATGTAGACATTCACAGGACAGTGAGAAATAAGTGAGTACACCCCGTAGCTAAGAATCCTCCAAGAGCTAATTAAACACATTTAGAGTCAACCAGCTATTGAATCCAAGGGTGTACTCACTTATCCCTTGCTGTCCTGTGAATGTTTATATGCTATGGTCAATGAAAAGATGATAAAAAGGAAAATGTTTGGGTGGTATTAGTTTAAGCAGACACTGTTTACTCATTCTTGTGATTTTAATAAGGTCAGACCACATTTTATGAGCAATTTAGCCAGAAATATAAGAAATTCCAAAGGGTGCACTCACTTTTTCCTCCCACTGTAGTGTATATGGTTCTGCATTATGTCAGTAGAAGCTTTATCACCTGCAAAACACCAGCAGAAGTGACACTGGGACGCGGAAAAATGGTAAAATCTCATTTTTTTGAAAAATCGATTGTTGACTTGAACAATCAGCAGGTGGAAATATTTGCAAACAACTGGAGACGGTTCAGATTGATTTTGTAGTGCAATGTGGTTAATAAACAAGTTGATGATACAAAATCGAATTTATAATGTATTTCAGGGTAAGTCTCCTTATGGTAGGCAACAGTGTAGGGTCTGAAGTGTCAAAAGCAGATATTCAAAGGGGGAAAATGCATTAATGACATAAAATACTAGGCATTTATATTATGGTATCATCTCTCTTTCATAAAGCATGACTTCAACTCAATTGTATCTAAAAGTGGCCTCATAACCTTGACTGAGGACAGCACTGTGTTGTGCTGTTTATAGACTTGCTTCTTTCAGCCGAGAAGGATAAGCAGTAAATCCTCCTTTATAAGGCTGGGTGGCCATTGTTAATGTATAACCGAAGAAGGAATCAATAGTGATCTTGGTCCAAAGTGAATTAATTTAGTAAACCCGTCAACTGTGACGTGTAGCACAGCGCCAGTAAAAAAATCATACCTTTTGGTGCTCCCCTGAGGCCAAGGAAGCAGATCAATATAATGACGTAAGGCATAGAGGAGTTTGTACACCAAATCCACTTGATTCAATAATTCATGCTTTTTTTCCACTGAAGTTTAGAGAAAAGATTAAAAGTCTGTTCAGTCTGTTTTTGCCACGTAATGGGAAAAGTTTGGATGCACTATTTCTAATGTTAATAGAACAAGGAAAGGAGAAAGAGCAAATGGGCGCAGTGATGTAGTGTTAGTGATATACTGTAGCTCGCATTGATCTTACACTATTATTTACAATCTAATAAACTTTAATAGTACTTACCAAAAGAGAGAAATGTGATAATGCTTTAGCTGAACAAAAGCTCTGGAATTTCAAGCTAAAGGCCTAATACCTGATTTTTTTTTTCCTTCATCTGGGAAATACAATTAGTTTTACAATTCAGTTCAGTATATTGTAAAAGCAGAGATTGTGGGGGGAACAGGCCTTTGTGCTCTGTGGATCTAATTCTAAAACATTTGTATCCAACTCGCATGATAATTGAAGCTTAGAAATGTCAACCCTGTGAAGATTTGGGATGTTGGAAATGCGTTAGAAAAGTTAGGAATAATTGTTTAAAAAGATTCTTTTACATTCGGTATTACAAAAAATGTGTCTTTCTAAAAGAACCTGGTCACACTTCATTTTACACTACCTCGATACATTGTACCAAAGGAAATTTAGTACATTGTATTCTGCTCTGTAACAATGTGTAATAAGTTGTACCTATGTAGTATGTACACAATGGAATAATGCATGTTATAATAAAATAAGGCATAACACCCATAGGGTTAGGGTTTGGGTTTAAGGTTAGGGTTAGAGTTAGAGTTTGGGTCTTATGTCTTA
Organism: Gobius niger; assembly: GCF_951799975.1. NCBI lineage: Eukaryota > Metazoa > Chordata > Actinopteri > Gobiiformes > Gobiidae > Gobius > Gobius niger. The sequence goes on from NC_136872.1 coordinate 14,189,484, forward strand.
TTACATTATGTACTTCCAGTACTAATACACATTATTCCATTGTGTATGTAAGACATATGTACAAGTTATTACACATTGCTACACTTCATATTACATTGTAAATTTGGAAGGTACCAGGGGTGGATGTAGAGGGTGTGGCCACTCCACTGATGTCATCTAATGTCTCACATCTGCTCTAGAAGCTACTTGGGTGCTTACAGAGGCTCACTCAAAGTTAGTACTTTTTTGACAGGACAAACAATTAAAAGAACTTTATAGCTGTGCCAACTCCTGTGGCTCCCAAGATGCTGATTTTCTGTTGTTGTTAGAAACCCCCTGCTCATATTATGGACAATGCAACTATTTGTATATAATTTTGGGAGGCTCAACCTGCATCTAAATGGAAAAATTGCCTCATGATCAAACAACATTGAAAAAAACCTCAAAAAACATTGTAAAATGTGTTGCCACCCCAGCGATTATCCCTGATCCTGCTTGTCACCCCGTGATTTTTTTTCTATATCCGCCCCTGGCAGGTACAATGTATCAAGGGTAGTGTAAAATAAAGTGTTTCCAAGAACCTTTAAGACAATATTTGAAACAAGAAGACATAATGAATGTAATAAAAGAAGTTAGGAATGAGTTTTAACCGCAGCTTATGAAGAATAAAGATATGAAGCTTTTAACTTCCTGTTTGCTGATGTAAAATTAGGTATCCATCTTAACATGTTACAAGGGGACAGAAGTCAAAATGTTGAGCTTTTTTTTTTTAACATAACGCTGAACAAAGAGTGATTCGTAACCATTAGGTGTCTTTTTCATACACAGACACTGTAATCAGTTAAAAAACATAAAACATCAGTGCAGACATTTACCTGTAATATTTCCACTAGTTACTACAAGCCGTGTTTGTGTTCAGACAGGAAGTTTTAGGACAAAGCTGACATGTATATACTGTATACTGGAGCTTTGTATAAGCATCGTGCCATTGTGTACCTTTAGTTTTCGGCGAGGCCCAGGTGATGATGCGGCGGACCAGGCAGCAGTTGAGCAGGACTTTTTTGGAGAAGGCATGGTCTTTGCGGAAATGCTGCAGGTCCTCCCTCCACTGGCCTCTCTTGCTCGGACTACACATGGCTGGCTCCTCCTTCACTATTCCGAAATATAGCGTTGTTTCAAACTTTGGCACAAAAAAAGAAACATCTGCAGTGAGCTCAATCCTCTACTCTGCATCACGGGCTATTACAGGCAACGAGATAGTACGGCCTTTGCACTGCCTCTGGTCGTCATCTACAAATAAATCGAGACAGTGCGGCGTGTAAAGGAACTGCACCTGAGAATCTATGCAAATGTGGGTTGTTTGCCCGCAGTTATGAAATGCAATATATTCCAATGTGCCCTTTTGGAGCAACACATCCTGCGGGTAGTAGTAAGTTTACACCTCGACAAACACGCTAAGAAATGCATGTGATTCTTGCATTAGTTCATCAGCTCATATCTCAGCCTTTACAGCAATAATCGCACTACACTTGTCAGAAGAAAAAAAGGCAATTTAACACTCAACTCAAGTGAACACACTCCTCATGTAGCAGAAGTTTCATCAAGTTCTAACCAGCTCAACAACCAGTGAGGAAACTAACCGGCCTCGATTTGCCACTGGAAGAATCGTCTTACCTTGCCGCTAAAACAATGAAGTGCTCTCTCGCTGCTTCCTCGGGCTGCTGTGATCCTCAGGTTTCACGCGAGCCCTTTCCCTTTCCTGAGTGGATCAACAGAGTGTGAAAGGGAGGGAGGAGGAGCAGTAGTAGTAGTAGAGGAGAGAGAGAGAGAGAGAGAGAGGGAGAGAAATGTCGAAAGGAGAGAGGTGACTTCTGATCTGGACGGGGACTGCATGACTTTGGAGGGACTGAGGCTCGGACTAAACGTCTTATTGCTGAAGTAGGTTGTGTCAAGATCTTGTCAAATGCAGAGCTGACTTTCAAACTCACTCTTTATGGCTCAAGAAACGGGGCATCTGTGTTCACCACTCCTTTCACCCAGTGCTGTCCGGTCTAATAAAGCCAACAGGGCAAAGAAATAAGGAAATTGGTCATCAAATATATTGTTACTGTCTTTTCGAATAAGTTTACTGTGTGACCATTTTGTCAGTATTTATGCAGAGGTGTAAATTTAGAAGCATCGTCCGCAGAAAGGTCCCTGGTCATCGGCCAAATGGGCCGTGCTTACATTCAAATGCACATAACATTAATTGCGGCGGCGTGATGGATGGCTGGGCTCAGGGGGAGACAGCCGTGCTAAATCTAATTGCCTCCCCCGAGATGAGCAAAGGCATCTCATCCCTGTACCTGAGAAGACACCGGGACAAAGGGGGAACGTCCGCAACACGGCGATGAGGTCCCAGCAGGCCGACCCGCGGCTGAGTGAAGGGAATCAAGGGGCACAGCTACATCCAGAGGGAGCGAGCCATGTCCTCCATACTTTTCACTGGAGAACATAAAATGCTGGCTCAGTGATTTTAAAAACTTTTACTGCACTTACAGGTCCTATATCACTCTTGATTCTGTTTTTTATTACTTTAGAACCGCTAGCCTTGGTGTTTTTGTAGAATAACTCACACAGTAATGTAGAAAATACACCATGACTTAAGGTGTTAGCGAAGGGCACTAAATCAGCTGCAATATGTTTGTTTTAAAAATTGTTTTAAATAAAAAAAATTTTAAAAAAAAATCTAATTGAGACTGACAAGACTGACATACAAGACTTGTATGTCTTGTATGTCTTGTCTTTGTGTTTGTTTGTCTTGTCTTTGTCTTGTCCTGTCTTAGTCTGGAATTATCTTTCTGTGAAATGTATTGTGATTTTGGTATTGTTGTGTTATTTATGTTTTTGTTTTATTCAATGTCTACTGTGACTGTGTCTATGTCGGAGGTGAATGAATGAATAAAAAAAAAAAAGACACAATAAAAAAAAACCATAGCGCTCAGCCCTAGATACAATATACATAAAATGTTAATGTCAAAAACAAGTTCATTGAAATAAGCTCCAAGATTGAAAGACATTTTGATATTCTTGGACATAATCTACTTCAGAAATAAACATAATACTCATCTTTGTAAGCTGTGAACTTTGCACTGTATTTGTATTTGCGCAGGAAAGTATATTGATCATGCCAGAGGCCATTTGTTTTAATGAAGTCTGAAATCAATTGAGTGAAATGGATCCAGATAAAGAGATTACTGAACAGTTTAGAGTTGGTAAAGAGATACAGATATCACACAGAGCTCAGAGATGACTTTGCATTTGTGAACCTGCTGACCATTTCCAAACACTGGTGGTTTACAGTACAGCATGTTAAATGGATGGTCACGACATCAACTACATTATGGTATGCAAGATATTCAGCTGCTGTTCTGTAGGATCTGCAGTTTGAGCATTTTATTGTGTGGTAAACAATTTCTAAGAACAAAACATTACCGAATTGCCTATGTTAATAACTTGTCAGGCTCTGTACAACATGATGGAAGATGCACATTGAAGAAAACAGACTCATTTGAACCAAGCCTTGAATTTCCGTACGCCTTACGCGGATAATGCACAGGCCATTACAGAAGCTATCACCCATAGCAGAGGCTTTCGGCCAGCAACATCAGCAGCGTAATATCACATCAGCCTCTATGTTTCTTCAATGGACTCCAGGAGCACAGTCTTAGTCCAAAAGACAGTTCAGCTTCTAGTTTATTAGTAAATTATTTACATACACTAGTCCAGTGTAACTGATCTACGGCGAGCGGCCTCCTGACAGTGGGGCAGGTTAACTTGTACTACCAGTGAGACAAGCCCCTGGATTTATTTACTTATAGTTGTTAATGATGATCACATTGAAAGATTTTTTTTAACTATTACCCAGAAGCTCAGAATAAAACCAGCTTTTGCCGTTGTACTGTATTAGTGTATCCTATATATATTTTACATCTGGTTTTGAAACAGGAGCGTCCCATAATGGCGTCCTTGCGGAAACAGTAGGTCGTAAGCTAATTTACTTAAGCTGACCTGAAATCAATACCTCTCTCTTTAACCTTAAGAGTCTGAGTAATTTGATAGTAAGAGGAAGGTAAAGACCAGGGGAAGGCAAAGATCAACCAGATGTAAATGTACTGCAAACACCACCTTTAAAATATACTGGTTACTAGGCCTGTCACAAAATTACTATATCCAACCATTCAATACACGAAAAATGTTTATCAGGGGTTGGGATTTATTTGCACTAATTTGATCATCAGCAATCCTAGAGAACATGTGAGCATCAGTGGGTTGAATTATGATAGTAGTAGTACTTAGGAGTGTGACAATATATTGTTTTTCTGATATATCGCGATATTTTGCGGGACAATACGATACCTTTTATTTCGATATCGATCTTTTTCTGCTGTCAGGCATATTAATGAGTGACATCACGCATATTTATGAGGCAGTGGTGCTCCACTGTTTTCACAGTCAATAGAGGCCAATAATGATCAAGAATTAAGTAGAGCTGCCAATAGAGGGCAGCACTACAGTTTTAAGCACTTGGACCAAACACTCACACAAATATATTACTTTCAATGATAGTTTTTATAATTATAAATAAGACTAATTTGGGGTTGATTTATTTCTTTTGAAATCGGACTGTGGTTTCTTGTTTATTTAAATGTAAATGAAGTGATGCCTCTGAGAGATCTATAGACCCATCTTCAGTGTATAATTCAGGGTCATTTATTCAACACAGAAAGAGGTTTAAAAAAAAAAAGCACATGGAAAGAAATGTAAATGATGAATAATGTATGTTAAAATAAAGGTTTAAAGTCACATGTTGTTGCTTTTTAAATCGTGATGCATCGCAGGTTTGTTTTGTGCAATATATCGGTGTATCGTAAGATTATCGTTATTGTGAGCAATGTATTGCATATCGTATGGAATCGTGAGGTACCCAGAGGTTCTGACCCCTAGTAGTACAACTATATATCTTTGAGCCATTAACACACTGTTTTAGGGAAGCTTCTATTAGCGTAGAAAAGTTTTTTTTACTCTTTTCCGAGAAGTTTTCTCAGCTCTAATGTCTTATTACCTCCAGTAGGGAGACTTGTATTTAACTCCACCTGTTTATCCTAAAATCTGCTCTCTTCTTACATTAAACGGCCTGACTGTTCTATCACCCTTTTCTTCTTCTGGTCAGGTATCTGCATCTTACATCTTTAAACAGCTACACATCACGCTTCCAAAATCTCTGTCTGAAAAAGCTACAACAATGTCACAAACTTCATACACACAGTAAAACTTTCATATCAATCAGCCTCTTTATGCAGCCGCAATACATTCTCTGTGAGTTCATCTGCATCAGCATTGATAATAGCTTGAATAAAGTCTCCACTTTTTTTTTTTTTAAATGGGCGAGTGTCAGAGCCCTCGGGAGCATGATCCGAGCATAATGAAAATGAACGGTCCGGACAGTCCATCAGTTCACATTTGTCTCGTCTCTCTCTCTCTAACGCACCCTTCACCGCAGGTTTAATGGACCGTAGAGTCTATGGAAGCAGTCAGTTTGAAAGCGTTTCAATATATGTGGGTGGAAAAAAAGGACAAAAGGCACTACAGCAAAGAAATATCTGAATTTTGGCATAGTCTATTCATGCTCAAGAAGTCAGTACTCAAGTGGACTGGACACCTCAATTTTCTACTGGGAAAAAACACAGTAGTTACTTTCTCTACCCCCTTCTGTATCTAGCCATACTTTGATTGTCGTACTGTATTGCCCTATTGCAGAACGAATGAAAGATAGCAGCACAATGCTTCCAGTTTGCGTGTGAAATCAGCCCAAACGGGTCCCACGCAGAGCGGCAGAGATGTGTCCACTGAACCTTTTCCCACCTCTGCGCCCCGGCGGGTCCGGGTCGCGGTTGCAGGCAATGTGCTGGAATGGCTCCATAAATTATTCAGCCGCAGCGCCTGCTATCTGCAGATAACAGCGGCTCTTTATCAGGGCCTTGTAGACGGACACAGAGTGGCGCTGGTGACCGGTCAAACCACTAGGGGGACGCGAGAGCAGCGTGTCAGGGCGTAGATACAGCCTCTCAGTGGGACTGCGGCGCAAGGTCAGAGCCATTTCAGTTTGGGTTTACAGAGGGAAGTGTGGCGTCAACAGAAACAAATATTCAGCTTTAGGCATGGATAATGTAGCAACTCTACTATACTATATACTGAATATATAGGATTATACTGCGCTTGTTTACCTTAATAAATCCTTTTTTTCCTTTGTCCCTCTGCGGGTAATACAAGTGTTAATGGGATGATTGGGGGGTCTTTCATCTTCCCCTGGTGTTTCTGGCCAGAAAACCACACTTGCAGCTTTCCCTGCACCTGCATCTGCAATCACAAACAAGAAGCTAACAGGCGAATGGGCAACGCTAACTGTGGGCTAGCACCACATAAACAGTATTTACAGCCAAGTTTGAGTGACAAAAAGTATCTCCATTGTGTAAGTGGATGTACAATATCCCTCTCTCCCTTTGTCTTTTCTGTCAGCGTAGTATTTACTCTCACAGACAATTAATGAGTAAAAAACCACAACATGCTGCGCAGTGGCGCTTATGGCCTCTAGGGGCATAAGTTACTTAGTTCTGCTTAAATTCATCCAGCAAAACTCCTGTTTTTCTTCTATCTACTTTCCAACACTTGACATAGCCAACCTTTTAGACAAATGTTCTTTTTGCTCAGAAGATGCAAATATTAGATTAATATAGTAAAGTATTAAGAGAAAACTCAAGTCTCTTTCTTTGATTATGTCGAAATATCTTCTTATTAACTCTCCAGTGTGAACTCCCCCTTAGACCTATAGCTACACAAGTGTCCCAAAAGTATAAGTAGCTCTCTGCCATTTTTGTTATGAAAATAATAGCTCGCAAGGTAAAAGAGGTTGGAGAGACCCCTGAAATAGCGCTTCGCAACACAATAATGCTTATGCAACGTAGACGCCTGCCAACAAGAAACAGATGGTTTTCTGTGATGACTCATTTACAAAGTTAAGAAGTTTGGAGGTTCTGTCTAATTTCAGTCTTTCTCCCATTTCAACATCGTGCAATGTACTGCTCACTGACATACTGTACAGCACAATACTTTGTCCACAAGCTGTACAAAAATAGGCTAAAACAAGATGATAAATTGTACACACAAAATCACAGAAACTCTCCAAAATAACTGCTATTGCTCTGTGCGTCCACTTGATGTCAGTGCAACACACTGCACATGAAGAGGACACACGACTTTGAAAGGAGGGATGTAACATTGAGATAAATGCACAAATCACCACCAGTCACTCTACTGACACGACACGTTATTTCCAGAGTCTAACCTCATTAAGGAGACACACTACACGTCGCCCTGTGTGTTTAGCCTGTCACTGTCTCCCACTGGGGCAGCAGCACTCATGTTTAGTGTAATGTGGGGAGTCTATATAAAGTGCTGGCATTGGCGCTGGTAGGACATGGGAGTTTGGAGAAGCCAGGAATAGGCCCCGTAGCCGCCCACGGGGACAACATGAAGACAGACGGACTCTCCAGTTGGCCACTCCTGCCAGGCCTGCCGCGCATATGGCTCTATGATGTTCGCAGTGACACCGTTACATCAAGGGCTCCTTCAAAGCCCCTTGCCATATTTGATCACTTTACACTGAACTGCTAGAAAGGCACCATGGGCACCATGTTCATGTATTAGCAACAATGATTCATGAAGTGATAACAGTCCAGTTCAAAGTAGTTCTGAATGTGCAAGTCCGAGGCATTAAGTCTGAGTCCAATTCACTATCACGGCACTTTCAAGTCCATCCCATTTAGGAAGAGTTAACGTTTCATTTTCCAAGTAGTGTCCAGGCAATGGATCCTTCTGCGTTGATGTACAATTTCCACAACAGTAAGGTTCAACTTGATCTTGATGAATTCTGATAACCACCTTCGAACTTAAAGCAGTACTAAGTAACTCATGCCTCTAGAGGTCATAAGTGCCACTGCAGGTGTCGTAGCAAAGGGAGAGAGGAATATTGTACATTCAATTACACAATGAAAATATTTTTTTTCACTCAAACTTGGCTGTAAATACTGTTAAAGTGGTGCTAGCCCACAGTTAGTTTTGCCCGATAGCCTGTAAGCTTCTTCTTCGTGATGCCAAAGCGTGTGTTAGGGCCTCCGGGTCGGAGCAGGGAAAGCTGCAAGTGTGGTTTTCTGGCCAGAGACAGAGGGAGATGAGATCATCCCATTAAAGGAATAGGCCACCGTTTTTACATACTGAGATATGTTCTTACCTCACTTTAGTCGAGTTAATATATCCCCGTCTGGTCTTTGTCCGTGCGCTCTGCCAGGCAAACGGAGCACATACGCAGCCTCTCCCACATGTCATATAGCTCCAAAAAAGCTCACGATAGAAGCTACCAAGCTCTTCCACGTGTGATACGAGGAGCAAAACGTCCGCGCAGTAACTCCTAAAGACTTCCCCCGCTCACTTCCGTCAATAACCTTTAGTTTTGCTCCTCGTATCATTACGCCTCACAATATAGTACCCCTTTTTATCTGCTTATAAAATCGACATGCTACATTTCTGTGTAAATATACTTCGCATGAAAACACTTCACGTAACTTTATTAAAATAGGGAACACGTGGAAGAGCTTGGTAGCTTCTATCGTGAGCTTTTTTGGAGCTATATGACATGTGGGAGATGCTGCGTATGTGCTCCGTTTGCGTGACAGAGCGCACGGACAAAGACCAGACGGGGATATATTAACTCGTCTAAAGTGAGGTAAGAGCATATCTCAGTATGTAAAAACGGTGGCCTATTCCTTTAACACTTGTATTACCCCCAGAAGGACGAAGAAAATGATTTATTAAGGTAAACAAGTCACTTAGTACTGCTTTAAGCTCTTAACCCTTACCTGAACCAAGCACATTTTCTCCAGTTTGGCTTTACCCAAATCTAAAAGCGTCTTTAAAAAAAAGCATCAAAATACCGACGCAAAATAGATGAGTTTAGATCAGTTTTGTAGATCTTAGCTTTCAGATAAGCTTATTTGAAAGCGAAGCCCTACTGGCTTATAGGCTGTAATCTCCAAAGTGGGTGGGGAAGAGCGTGTAAAAGCATACTGAAGACTTGAGAACTATATCTCTGAGACGCTGCGAAGGATTCAACAAAACTACTGCTGAATGTGGTAAGTCAAGCACTTCATTTACACTGACTTTGCAAAGACATTATCAGACCTTTCCAGGAAGAAAAAAAACAACAACAACATGTTTTTAAGAATGCTGCTGAGTTGGCAAAGACCACACAAATCCACTTGAGCGAGTCAGCAGCAACATACAGTAAGCAAACCTTTTGGAAAAACACCGGACTTCACTCGGTTTGTGCCTCCTCTCTACCCTTAGCACAATCTACACCTCGCTCTTTCCCTGGATTCTTCTGGCCTTTTTCCCAAGGCAGATGGTCCTACAGCAGATGCTCCACGCGGCGTCTCGAAGGGGAAAAAACAAAGACTGGCTCAAAGCAAACACACGCTGTAGGAGACCAACGGGACACTCCCATCGCAATTAATCCTCATTTGGACCCGGGACTAGCTTTTCCGGACAGAAAACAGCACGCAGGTGGTCAGCTAAAGCACATCGGGTCCAAATACTCCATATCCAATTGGACGTCACTTCAACTTCTTGGTGTAAATCTTTGGGGAGAAAAAAAGTTTGGAGTCTGGAAAACAACCAAGGAATCTATTTTCAAAGTTCTGCCCAGATGTCACAGATTTACAGTAAGTCTATGTTCAGCCACTTTGCAGATCTCTCCTTGTGTACACCGACTTTTTGTCTACCGTATCAAGCACATTGCATATTCTCTCCACTTACAGCAGTCTAAGTATTGACTTTATGATGTAGGGATGCTGGTTAATAACTGTCAGGTGATGTGCGAGTGGTCAAATCAAGGTGCAGCGTGTGAGACAGATAGAGCAGCCTCTGAACTCAGCGCTCTGACAGCTTCTTCTGTAACCTCTGTCTCCACCTGTGCTCACGACTCCACTCCACACACCTTCAAATATCAACTTAAACAACCGCAGCAACAGAGCCTTTTCTTTTTCTCTACAACAGCAAGGTGAGACTTTTGAGACAAAGTGAAATGCTAAACACATCAGCTTTTGACAATAGTGACGTACTATAAAGGATTATATCACAAAAAAGATTTAAATAGCTAACGAATGAGAATTTTGTGAAAGTATTTGGTCTCTAAAGAAAAATCTTGCAGATCGTAATTATGCATAAACAACCATGACTCGGAGCGAATATTGATTGAAAGGGATCTGTTTGTTTAACATTGATTATGCAAATGCGGAGTGACCTTTACGTGCCTCTGCTGCTTTTTCCCTCTTACTTCACAACTTGAGGATACTTGAGTAGCTGTGGGACGGCATGGTGGCACAGCGGTTGGCACTCGAGGGTCCCTTCCTGGGTTTGATACCCCAGATGTGGCCTTTATGTGTGGAGTTTACATCTTCTCCTCGCGTCTGCGTAGGTTTCCTCCAAGTACTCCGGTTTTCCCTATCACTAAAATCTGGAGAAAAACAATGCAGGAAATACAGATTTCCGAAGAAATTACCAAAGTGAACAGAATGACTCAAAATTGTGAGAAGGTAAATGCTACTCCAGTTAGTAAGTTTTTTTTATATTTTTTAATGTGGCTAAAAAGCTGAAAACTGTGATTGATTTGGGAAATGTCTAGTAAGTAGCTCGTGCCCCTAGAGGCCATAAGCACCACTGCAGGTGTCGTAGCATGTTACGGTTTTTTACTCATTAATTGTCCGTGAGAGTAAAGACTACGCTGACAGAAAAGACAAAGGGATAGAGGGATATTGTCCATCCAATTACACAATGGAGAATTTTTTTTTCACTCAAATTGGCAATAAACACTGTTTCAGTGGCGCTAGCCCGCAGTTAGCTTTGCCCGTTAGCCTGTTAGCTTCTTCTTCGTGATTCCATTAGTGTGTATTGGGACCTTCGACCCGATGCAGGAAAATCTGCAATTGTGGTTTTCTGGCCAGAGACATCAGGGTGAGATTGAAAGACCCCCCAATCATCCCAACAACACTTCTATTACCCACAGAGGGACTATGGAAAGGATTTATTATGGTAAACAAGTTACTGAGTACTGCTTTAAAGGGACTAGATGGAAGTTTTACTTTTTAATACTCGCTCCTGCCACCTCAGGTCTTATGCGTAACTGCAATTTCTATATTACGCTTGTGCATGACGGCACTTTGGACCCGAATTAACAACTTTTTGAGTGACAGTGCAGGATTTTAGAAGGGGTTGTGGTGAACAGGTTTGGACTCATTCTACACAGGACATTGCTGGAGCAAGTGGGGGTAGAAAATCCATGATTGTAACATTTTTAAACTCCGTCTAGTCCCTTTAACTATTTTTCCCCAAATTGTTTTCAAAGCATTGTTCATATATATAGTATTTGCGGCACAAAGAAAAAAAGCTATTGAATTCACTTAAGCTGTTTCCACAAGACAGCAATCCAAATGAACTATTCAAGCTTAGTAGAAAGTAGAAACGTTAAAGGCCTTTGAGGAGTTCCTTGGAAAAGATTGAAGAGCAACTGGAGACCCCTGCTCTACTTGGTAAAGTTGGAAAACAAAACTATGCTGAAGTTCAATCCTCATGGCAATATGGCGCAAATGGAGGTAAATGAGGCATTGACAGCACAGCGTGAAATAATAAACAGCATTAATGCTAACTCATTTGTTACTTAATGTTGTTTGGCTCTGCTTGTATAGATGGGGTATAATAAGTCATGGTCATTTGCACTGACACCATGTAAAACAGGCAATTTATCACAAGAAGAAGTGGCTATGAGTGAGCTATCCATGGTGCTGAAACTCGCAACAACAAAGCTCGTACAACATTTTCCTTCCTGCTCCTTTGCACATCACACGACCATCACACAGAATACGCAACTACAAGGATGTGGGAGCTCGACTGAAGCAGCAGCAATGGTGATCCAACAACGCTCCGAGGCTCCAAGTGGCTCCTGGGACGATCAGCGCATGCCTGGGTGGCTGTAGCCTTTATAGTGGGCAATTCTTTCACTGCCTTGAGAACGATATCTCAGGGGAGGGGCTGAAGATGTGGTTGCCCAGAGATAAGGGTGAGAGGAACTTTGGAGGAAGGGGAAAGGGAAATATACTGTAATACATAACTGTTACATCGTGGTTAATGGATATTTTACAGAGGACTGAACAAGTAGATCCCGACTCCCAAAGCCTTGCAGCCATCGCACGGTTGCACCACACAGCTAATAAGGAAGTTACTTACTCAAGTGAGCAATAAATGGAGTGTGGTAAATTCTTCAGTTACTACTTTGTGGGTAGAAACACACACTGTTCAATAATACAAACAAGGCAAAACGAGGGGGATATAGCTGTCTTAAACAAAAATAGGTATAGCATAACTAAAACTTAACTTTTGCATATCTCCAGTCTTTTGGTTATTAGTTAAGAACTTAGGAACCAGTTTTATAAGCACATTCCACTTCTTTCTGGGGGCAATGCTGTAAAAAAAAGAATGTAAACAACAAGCCTGATACTTCACAATCAATAAAATGGCTTTATAATTACATAGGGCCTTTAATCTATCCATTCTGTTCAATAAACCCGTCCAGTGCAGCGAATAACATTTTATGAGTTCACGAGCAACCAGCCAGCAGCTCAAAACCATTTAAATTCTTCAAGGTATGACTCACACATCCTTAAGAAAAAAGATAATTAGAAGTCAATTAGCTGTGTAAACAAACATTAACCCGAGCAGCTAACTGTCTTTCCCTGGCTCCTTAAGTGCAATAAGCCGCCGGAGGGGAGTAATCCTATAGAAATAAGCAGGCTATCGCTGCTCTGCATGTCTGCCAAGCACAGTCGACGGCGTTATCCAGGAGACACCGTTTATGGCTCAGCGCAGGCTTTTACTACAGGCCTAAATGCACATGAAGTGATGACTGCTGCAACAGGGGGCTCATTACGAGACTTATGCAAAGCGCACGGAGAGTGGAAGGCAACGATTCCACCGGGGACTGAACTTTTCTCTGCGCTCGGTGGTATTTTTTTTCTGTTATTCCGCAGGTCGAGAAAGCGACTTAAAGGCGGATGAGAAAAAAACAACATCGAAATATGAACTCACGGGAGGCTGCTTAATGAGGACAATGAACACAATTGGCTCATTCAAGGCAATATTCGGCTATTTCAAGAAAGGCAAAAGTCCAGACATGACTCACCGCATGACGGCTGCTCGGTGCCAAAATCTCATGTGCATGCAAACAGAGATGCTCAAAAAATGACAAATGCTTCGGCTAAAATAATTTAATTTTGCCGCTTTTAAGAGTAATGTGGATGGGCGTGACCTCCTCTCTGTTTGCAACTGCTCTCAGGTTCAGATTGATTCGCAGTTAATACGACATGGCCTTTTTCATGTGCAATTTTATTTATGTTGCAACAGGTCATAATTTAATCTCTCCCAATAGAGGGTATGGTGGCCCAAAAGTAACATTTTCTGTCCACCATATAGGCCTAGTCGTGAAAATGAATTCATATCATTACTAAAATACAATAACTACATACTAACACTGAAAAGTAGATAGTGTTTAATGACTGAAAAGAAGAGTATAGCAATGTTAGTATAGTAGTTTTGAGTATAGTTTGAGTATAGTATAGGGCCTATGCTATACTATAGGCCTACAAATAAAATAATGTTGCTCATACAAGTGTTACCTTTTGCCTCGATAGTCAAAGCAAAACTGTGAAACACAAATGAAATGATAAGGGAACTTCAACAAGAAGTCTCAAACTATAATATGAGATGAACATCTTACAAAATGTTCCTAAAAAAAAAAATTAAAAGCTACAGCCATCCTACCCATGTCTGGCACTGTTGGAAAGACAGAAGGGTTTTGTTGCCCCCTTGTGGCAACTAGCGGTAAACGCACTTTTCAGGTAGGCCACGCCACAGCCTCAGCCTTATTTTTAGTTCAGTTCAGCACGAGGCTCAGATGCAGCGACATCGGCAGCTCAAGTTGTGTGCGTTTTTGACCACAAGTAAGCCAACACAAGCCTTAGCTCGGTGGACAATTTACCTGTGTGTCAATATGTTGTTTGTGAATATTGTGTTCTTGGGTGCAGTGTTCTATTAACTTTATAATTTACTAAGTATGCTAGTATGCTAGTATGCTATGCTAGAATGCTAAGCTAACCGTATTATTTAGAGACCCTTTGTTGTGTTATGTAAAGTAGGGCAATTGTAATAATTATTGTTTTATCATTTCTTTGTAGACCACACACACAGAATCATCCATACCTGCTGCTGGATGTCTGAGCTTTGCTGCATTAAACCCAATTGAATACCTGCATCCTATCCTTGTGTTCTGACCGACACCCCGAGGCGAATACAAACATCTATGTATACAGTCCAAACAAGTTAAATTAAACAGCTCTCCAATATTTGGTCCTCCTTCGCCGGATTTGTATCCACCTCGGACGTGAGGATGCAGCAGCAGAATGCAAGTGGCATAGATTCTAAACGGCCCAAACGGACCATCCAACCTCCTTCCTACCTCACTGACTACGACGTGAGCCAGTTCAGATCACGGCGGACGACTACAGTACAGCCCAGAAATGAAACTACAAGTCAGTTTGTGCCAGCTTCAAGAAGAGGTATTTACTCGCCTATATCATCAAGACCCTCCAGTCCCATCAGTCAAGATGGCTGGTACTATACCATAGATCAGCTATCATCTTCAATGCTGGAAGAGAAGGATCCAGAGCCACCAGCAGGAGCAGCCGGTGGATTATTGTACTCTACACCTCATCAAAGACCGTTGCAGTCATCTCCCTCTCCTCAGTTACCACGTTTTCAGCAGCGTCTACTACCTGACATACAGTCAAGGCAGCCAGTAAACCTACCACCTCCTATCCCACCTAGACGCAATTCTCCTCAACGTGATACTGCACAAGTTTACAGCACTCAAGGTAATCAAAGGTCTCGAAGTGTATATCCTGCTTCCAACAACCCCTTTGCACAGGATGTGATGATTGACAGACTGGATAATCTGATGGCAGAGCTGACACTTCTAAAGCAGCAGGCATTAGTAGCCCCACCTCTTCCTCCCAGAGACAACAGCGCTGGGCGGCATGACTTCCTTTTACCTGTCAGTGTAGCTCCTTCCTATGGCTACAATGATCAGAAGAACAACCCTCAGAGTCAGGGGGATAACTATCTACATCTATCTAGGCCAGACATCACTACCAGACACAGAGATTCCCCCAAGCAGTCTGACCAGCCCTACTTGTTTACACAAGAGAAGACCTACAGGGGCCCTACGCCGTCTATCCCCAACTTCACCAAGAGAGACCCAGGGGAGTTTGCTCGTTTAAAGATTGCTCTCAATAACTTGCTTCCTCCAGATAGTACAGAGCTATTCAAGTTTCAAATCCTAATGGACCATTTAAAGCTGGAGGACGCTCGCTTGATTGCAGATGCCTACCTAAACTCACCTACGCCGTATACAGACACTATTGCAGCTCTGTCTGAGAAGTTTGGCCAACCTCACCAATTAGCCCTTCAGAAAATCGCCAATGTCATGGATTCACCGGACATCAGACGCGGAGATACTGAAGCCTTTGAGAGGTTTGCATTGCAGATTAGAGCGTTGGTGGGCATGCTGCGGACCTTGGGCACAGAGGGAGAGATAGAGCTCAGATGCGGCTCTCACGTGTCACGCCTCCTTAGTAAACTACCCAGTGAGATGAGGGCGGAGTTCAGAAGACACATGTGCCGCCACTCTAATGCCATTTACGACCTGCTTGAATTCTCTGATTGGCTACAGTTAGAGACATGGTGCCAAACAACAGATGGACAAAGGGGAAGCTATGCACAGAAAGAGAGAGCTCCCTCAAAGTCAGATCGTCATCGTGAGTCAAAGCCACTTCCTCGCTCTGCCACTATACTTCATGGTGCAGAAGAAGCCACGCCTACTCCGAAAACAGAGACTGTAAGCAGTTCACAGGCAACCAAGAAAAGTAAGAGCGCTCCTAAAGCTTACTGCCCCTACTGTGAAACTGAAGATCACTTCTTAAGTCAATGCGCCACCTTTAAGTGCTTCGACAAGGCTCAAATGATTGATTGGATTAAGACCAATAAACGCTGTTGGCGTTGTGGAAGAGCGCACCAGGCTGCAAAGTGCAACTTAAAGAAGCCCTGCAGTACCTGCCAAGGTAAACATCTCCTCATACTGCATGATGTCAATACCAGAGAAGCAAAGGAAGGCACCTGCCTTGTCAGCTCAGCTACTGAGACTCTGTATATGGACAAGCCCTCTGACCCAACTCGTGTCCTCCTGAAAATAATCCGGGTGCTTCTACGACACGGGGACAAGACGTTGGACACGTATGCAGTCCTCGATGATGGATCAGACCGGACGATGCTACTGTCGGCTGCAGCTCAGCAACTTGAGGTGACAGGAAGTCCGGAGGACATATCCCTCAGAACCATTAGGCAGGACATTCAAGTGCTGCACGGTGCATCAGTTTCATTCGAAATCTCATCCATATTCCAGCCAAAGAAATCCTACAAAATTACAAATGCATTCACTGCTCAGCGCCTTGGTCTAGCAGAACATTCTTATCCCATCGCTACCCTGAAGAAGAAATACAAACACCTGTCCAATCTGCCTCTACAAGCCTTCAGTCGTGTCTCACCATTGCTGTTAATTGGGGCTGACCACCCACACCTCCTGTGTCCCATCGAACGAGTGCGTCTTGGTCCTCCAGGTGGACCAGCCGCCATCCACACCCGATTAGGTTGGACATTGCAAGGGCCAGCGAGAATGCTGGAAACACAGCTACAACCTCAGCAGTGTCTCTTCACGTCACTCAGTCCTGAAGCCGCTGAACTCAAAAGAAATGTTGAGAAGCTCTGGCAGGTTGACATTCTTCCCTTTAGAAATGAGAAAGAGGTCACTAGATCACGTGAAGACACTGAAGCATTAAACCTGCTCCAAGCCAAGACTGAGAGGGTGGAAGTAAACGGGATACTAAGGTACGCAACGCCGTTGTTGAGAAAGAAGGACTCACCTGTTTTTCAGGCTCCCAAGGAAGCAGTGATGCCGAGTCTGAAAAGTATGGAGAGACGCTTGGCACGGGATCCTGACAAGGCTGCCGCTTACAGAGGAGAGATGGAGAAGCTCGAAACCTCAGGTGTCGTGGCAAAACTCAGTCCTGGTAATCAGTGTGACAGTGACGAGAGCTGGTTCCTGCCCCATCATATGGTCCAGCACAATGGGAAAAACAGAGTCGTTTTTAACTGCTCGTTCTGCTTCAAAGGACTCAACCTAAATGAGTGGCTGTTACCTGGACCTACTCTGAGCCCGTCTCTGGTTGGAGTGCTCCTGCGCTTCAGAGAACACAGCGTGGCCATCAGCGGGGACATCAAAGGAATGTTCCATCAGGTACGCCTGTTACCCGAGGATAAACCTCTCCTGAGATTCCTCTGGCGCAGTGACAGAGACAAACCTCCAGACATCTATGAGTGGCAGGTTCTCCCGTTTGGGACCACTTGTAGCCCCTGCTGTGCTTCCTATGCTCTACAACAGCATGTATTCCAGCACAGCAAGCCTGAAGAAGATGTGCGATTCTCGGTTGAGCAATGCTTTTATGTGGATAACTGTCTGCAGAGCGTTCCATCAGTAGAACAGGCAAGGCAGCTGGTCGACAAACTCCGAGCCCTACTGTCCCACGGAGGATTTGAAATTCGACAGTGGGCAAGTAACAAGCCGGAAGTCATCTCCCACTTACCACCGGAAGCCCGATCTGACAAGCTGGATCTCTGGTTATCACATGACAAAGCTGAAGCCCTCGAGTCTACCCTGGGATTGAGCTGGCATTGTGACGCAGATACCCTTGGATACAAGCATCGGCCAATCACCTACGGCGAACCAACCATGCGAAACATATATCGCATTTTAGCAAGTCAGTATGATCCACTGGGATATATCCTGCCCTTTACTACCAGAGCAAAGATCATCGTCCAACAACTGTGGGCTAAGCACCGAGACTGGGACGACACACAGCTCCCTGAAGACCTGTTACAGTTGTGGTTATCTTGGGAAAGGGAGTTGGAGCAGCTACCAGAGGTTGCTTTGTCAAGATGCTACACAGCACCAAGTATGGACAGACCAGAAGTGACACAAGAAGTGCACATCTTTTGCGACGCTTCAGAGCGTGCATATGGCTCCGTAGCCTACCTACGCTCAACTGATGACGAAGGTACTGTACACTTGTCTTTTATCATCGGCAGATCCCGTGTTGCTCCTAAGAAACAGCTTTCTGTTCCAAGGCTGGAGTTGTGTGCGGCCCTCACCGGAGCTCAGCTGCTTAAGCTCCTCCAGAACGAGTTAACCCTCAAGATTCAGAGTTACACACTGTGGTCTGACTCTACCACGGTCCTGAGATGGCTTCACTCCACCTCCTGCCACTTCAAAGTCTTTGTAGGGACCAGAATCGCAGAAATCCAAGACCTTACAGAGCAAAGCACATGGAGGTATGTGGATACCTCTAGTAACCCAGCTGACGACCTTACTAGAGGGAAGACACTTGCAGAGCTTGTGCAGCCCAACCGTTGGAGCCAGGGTCCAGATTTTCTCCTCCTACCAGCAGACATGTGGCCTTCAAATCCTTCCCTCACAACCTCGGAGTCCCCTCAAGAAATGACAGAGTGTAAGCGATCTGCTATCTGTGGTATGGTCGTCTCTGACTCAGGCTCTGGTACCTCAGACCACTCTAAAGCTACCACCTGGCAAGAGCTGGTAGAAGCCAAAGCTAAGGAGCTCCATGGGGCGGCAGCGCAGCAAGACCCCTCACTACCTGCCATGCCACCTGCCAAGACATATAAACAAGCTGAACGACATCTCTTTCAGTCAATCCAAAGGGACAGCTTTGCAGAGGAATGCAACCTGCTCAAGTCTGGCAAGGCAATCCCAACTAATAGCCGCTTGTCGTGTCTTGCCCCACAATACGACAAAGATGTGGACCTGATCCGAGTAGGAGGCAGATTGCGTCGAGCCGAGAATATTGATGCAGCTGCTGCCCATCCTATAGTCCTTGATCCCGGCCATCCTTACACCAAGCTACTCATCAAAGATTTTGATGCCCGTCTCTGTCACCCTGGGCCTGAACGAGTATTTGCGGAACTTCGCCGTTCAGTTTGGATCTTGCGTGGACGTGAGGCTGTGAGACGCCATCAACATGGCTGCCTCGAGTGTAGGAGATGGAGAGCGAAAGTCGCTTCACAACAAATGGCTGACCTCCCTGAAGCTCGACTACAGCTGTTTAAGCCCGCCTTTTACTGCACCGGCATGGATTGTTTCGGGCCTTTCCTGGTCAAATTAGGACGTCGCCAAGAGAAACGCTGGGGAATACTCTTTAAGTGCCTCACGACTAGGGCTGTTCATATTGATCTCCTGTCTTCAATCGATACAGACTCCTTTTTGATGGCCTTCAGGAGATTCATCGCCCGTCGAGGTAAACCTGCAGAAGTGTATTCGGACCAGGGAACAAACTTCAAAGGGGGTGAAAGAGAAATCAGAGAAGCCTTTGCTCAAATGTCTTCTGGGTTACAAGACCAGCTGGCAAAGCAGCAGATTAGTTTCAGATTCAACCCGCCCGCAGCGCCACACTTCGGAGGCGTATGGGAAAGAGAAATAAGGTCCATCAAGACAGCCTTGTACACCACCATCGCCTCTCAGAGTGTCAAAGAAGAGGTGCTCAGAACTGTCTTGGTTGAGGTTGAGGGAATTCTGAATGCAAAGCCGCTGGGCTATGTTTCATCTGATGTATCCGATGCGGACCCTGTGACGCCTAACTACCTTCTTATGGGGCGGCCTGATAGCTCCTTACCGCAAGTAGTCTACCCCACTGGTGAAATGCGTGGCCGACGTAGTTGGAGACACTCACAAGTCCTGGCAGACCATTTTTGGTCAGCGTTTGTACGGAACTACTTACCCAACCTCCAGACCCGGAGTAAATGGAGAACCCCTGTGGAGAACATCAAAGAAGGAACTGTAGTTCTACTCGCGGATCCTCAGGTTCCTCGTGGGCAATGGAGAATCGGACAAGTGGTCAAAGTAATGCCCGGATCCGACGGCCTCATTAGGACCGCAGAGGTGAAGATTGAAGGCAAGACCTATGTGCGACCCATCGTAAGACTCATTGTCCTTCCAGAGATTAAGGATGAAGATGGACTAACCCTTCCTGATAAGTCTGCCTTTCCGTGATGTTCCAATTTGCCCTACAAATTGGGGGGCGGCTTTGTTGGAAAGACAGAAGGGTTTTGTTGCCCCCTTGTGGCAACTAGCGGTAAACGCACTTTTCAGGTAGGCCACGCCACAGCCTCAGCCTTATTTTTAGTTCAGTTCAGCACGAGGCTCAGATGCAGCGACATCGGCAGCTCAAGTTGTGTGCGTTTTTGACCACAAGTAAGCCAACACAAGCCTTAGCTCGGTGGACAATTTACCTGTGTGTCAATATGTTGTTTGTGAATATTGTGTTCTTGGGTGCAGTGTTCTATTAACTTTATAATTTACTAAGTATGCTAGTATGCTAGTATGCTATGCTAGAATGCTAAGCTAACCGTATTATTTAGAGACCCTTTGTTGTGTTATGTAAAGTAGGGCAATTGTAATAATTATTGTTTTATCATTTCTTTGTAGACCACACACACAGAATCATCCATACCTGCTGCTGGATGTCTGAGCTTTGCTGCATTAAACCCAATTGAATACCTGCATCCTATCCTTGTGTTCTGACCGACACCCCGAGGCGAATACAAACATCTATGTATACAGTCCAAACAAGTTAAATTAAACAGCTCTCCAATAGGCACAATTAGGGGCGAAATTAGGGCAAAATTAAATTAAAATCTCGACATTTGATCAAGAGACAAGAAAGTTCGCATGCCACAGCAAACTCCGCATTCCTTTCAATTAGCAACAAAAAAAAAAGGCGCAAAACCATGCGACCACAGACAGTCCTACCGGGCGCAGACACCGCCGCCGCGTCCACACGCTCGGAGATCGTGTCCAGGCGCTTCCCGTCCATGATCGTCGGGGGGGGGCTGAGGTCGTCGAGAAGAGTCGTAGAGGTACAGAGCCCGGCTGTCAGACGGAGGTGTGTGTGCTTCTAACTACTCGCAGCGGCTCCAAACACAAAACTCCCCAAGTTTCGCGTGAGACGAGGGGAAGAGCGGTGCGCGTTCACGAGAAAGCAAGCGGGAGGCGGGAGCGAGCATGGGCTGGCGGAGTGGTGTACTGTACACACATTTACACAGCTCCTCTGAATGTCCACAAATACCGTTCAGACATGCATATTTGTTTGTATTTGTGTTGTTTTTAGCTCAATAGTTGCAAGTCCAGTGTTTCAATTCAACTAGGACTAGACAAACTATTCCAAAAGGCATTCTTTAAAGGAACTGGCCACCGTTTTTCCATACTGAGATATGTTCTTACCTGAGCTTAGACGAGTTGATGCGTACCTGTCTGGTCTTTGTACGTGCGCTCAGTCACGCAAAAAGACCAAAGGTTTTGTTAGGATTTAGCCTCTCCCAGCATATTCCTATGGACCCAAACAGGGGTATAGTTAGAATTGATTAAGCTCTTCCATGTCTTTCCTATTTAACTACGATTACGTGAATAGTTACGCGATCCAAGCATAGTCACACAAAATTAAACATGTTGATTTTCTAAGCGGATAAAAAGGGGGACTTCTATATTGTAAAGCGTAATAAAACCTTGGGAGCACTTCGACATCCGTGCAGTACAACTTCCCTTTATTCCCCTTTTTATCAGCTTAGAAAGTATAGTTACTTAAGGGGAGACACTACAGGCAAAACTCAATTTTTTCAGTTTTCAGGTTTTGGGCCAAATTGGTCTCTGAACATACAAGCTTTCACCCGGAAACAGAAAATATACCTAATCTTCACAATAACATGTTTAAATATTGCGCTGATTCAATGTTCCCCCATAGACTTATATGGGAGAACACAATTTCAAGGGCCTTTTTCTCAAAACACATTTTTCTGTCATTGTGGCGACACTATGTCCACGTCCTCGGACCTAAAGACTTCAAATTTTCCAGCCTTGGACTGAACAATATTTGGAAGATTTTTTCAGTGGGATTTTTTATTATTTAATCCCTAGCCCCATTTATTGAGTTTTGAATATCAAAAAATAAAGCAAAAATATTTTTTTTACAAAATTTTCCACTAAAAAACAGCACAAGAAATCCTAAATCCCCTCTGAAAAAGTCTTGGTAACTCATTTATCAATAAAATGAAACCATAAATTTGAATGTAGCTCTATCCATTATTCAGATTTCGTCGCCGAAAAGATGGGAAATTTGGGGCATTTTTAGGCATAAAATACCTTGTTCTTTTATGAATAGATAAAATGACAGAAAACTTGCAATGTATTTTTTTCTCACATTTATGCCAGTGATCTACAGCAAAAGTTTCAAATTGATATCTGTAAATATACATTTTTTCCCTATTCACCTGCAGTGTCTCGCCTTAATTTTAGGTAACTATACTTGGATCGTGTTACTACTCACTTAACCGTATTTAAATAAAAATGTGGAAGAGCTTGGTTGTTTCTATCTTCACTCCCGTAGAGGAGACGAGGAGAGGCTAAATGCTAATCACACCTTTGGTCTTTTTGCGTGACTGAGGGCACGCACAAAGACCAGACAGGTACGCATCAACTCGTTTAAGCTCAGGTAAAAACATATCTCAGATCATAGTAAAGTACTGAGAAGTGCCAAGAGGTCTCAATCTAATGCAAATAAAAGAGAACATTCTCAGTAGAAATCAATGCAGCAGATCCAAACCATTTCAGACTATCCTCTCTCGAATTCTATAGCAAAAATAAAAAATTAAATAGCTGTGCAGGCTATTTGGCAGGCTACAGGCAACATTAAAGTTTGAAGAAAAGCCTCTGCAAGTGGGACAACCTGTAGTTTTGTATTGTCAACATATATTTGGTCACATTTACAGCACATCCACAACCAGCAACTGCTTAAAGTTAACACAATATCAGATTTATCAATTATTTTCGCTACCCAAATGTTACAGGTAGACAAAACTGATAAACTGATAAACAGAATTTCAGTTACAATCCAAAAGCGTATTTTTAGCAGACCACACATTTACTGTAGGTGCACAATAAAGCGTTCCAACAATAAACCTCACAGATGAAAAGAGAGGCTCAAAATAGAAGTTGAACTACTTCTTAGCAAGTCACTGTCAGCTATTTGGAAGATTGGAAGACTTATTTTAAATAGCGGCGCACATTAAAAAAAAAAAAAGAGCCTGTTTTCAGCTATTGTGCGTCTGTCTCCCCAGAAAACCACAAAGGCGAATATTCACTCGCATTGTTAAAGCACACACTCAGCTTTTGACAAATGATCAAAGAACAGAGCATTTGAAAATGTTGAGAAATTGCTGTTACTGCACATAGAGCTTAAATTTCATGTTTGTGAGGCAACAGAAGTCTGATTACCAGTACCTTATTATTCACACATTTTCGGCACATTTCCAATACTGTGCTGTGTTTCACTAAATGCTATATCGTGCTATTATTAACCTACACTGTATTTGAAATCAAGCAAACACACACTGAAAAAACGTGCACTTTCTCTCTCTTGCAACTTTCTGGAGTAGCCATAGTCAGTGGTTGGGCTTCACCTTGTGACTGAAGTTCACGCAACAACAGTGTTGGTCCAGACGAGGCTCATATCTTGTGTGCAAACAAATGGTTAGCCAGGGTTTGAGGGCATGAGGAAGAAAAGGGGTGACATCTTTACAAAAACAGTTAACATCGTACGCAACCTCATACTTCATTCAGCATTTAGGGTATATCCTTTTTAAGGTCTCACAGGAAAAGTACACACTTATAAGATAAGATAATCCTTTATTGATCTTACAATGGAGAAATTCACTTGTTACATTCGGCTCTCAAGAAAACAGGGTGTGCAAAAGAGACAGGAACTGTGCAAACAGTTAAATGGTAGATAGAGGTATCTAAAGTACAATGAACAAACACAAAAAAGCTTTAAGGGGCAAAAATATAAACAATAAGAAAAATAAAATACAATTAGAACACACTATAAAAAGTAGAATATCAAAGTCAGCCAAGTTTACAGTCCTAGGGCAGGTTGTCAATAAAGCGATACAGGGAATATTGCACATAGTTTTGCATAGTGGTTATTGCACATGAGTTACTTCACAGTAGTGTTGTACAGTAGTGCTCCTTCTTGCACTGACTATGCCTCCGTCTTCCACTGAAAGAGCTGCTCAGCTTCTCTACAATCCCGTGCAGTTGGTGGGAGGTGTCCATGATGGAGGTTACGGTTAGCTTGGCTCACTGTCCCTCACATTGAGGCACATTGAGTTGCCTTGTGTACGAAATGCGCGGAATAAATAAAGTTGCCTTGCCTTGCCTCACCTCCTCCACAGAGTCCAGAGGGCAGCCCCAGGACGGAGCTGGCCCTCCTGAGCAGCTTATTCAGTCTGGTCTTGTCCCGCTCTGTGCTGCCCGGTGCCCAGCACATGGCAGCGCAGTGGACAGCAGAGGCTACCACACTGTCCATGTCCCAAGAGAAAGAGCATATAACCTTGGCCCCGCTCTGGCGCTGGTGAGCAAAACAAGAGCACATGAGGGGGTAGTAATGTTTTATTGGTGAAAAATAACACACAAAAACAAGTTTTCACTGTGAGCAGGCTCACCTATCCTCAGACCAGACTTGTTACTTTGCTTGGAGCCTGACGTCACTGGTTCAACTCCATAGAGATGTTGCTGCATTGCTTTGACTGGACATTGCCAAACATTTAACGCATCATGTTCTCGTCAAAATCCTTTATTTTGATAATCCACAACAACAACAAAAAAGAGCACTAACTTTCCAATTAGACACTCTGCCATGAACTGATTACAGGACTTTCTGTACAATTGCATCACATACATTGTTAGACTGAATCTTTGCAGTGAGCGGAGCAAACCAGATTTGGAACAATATAGGCTTTTTTTCCCCCCTTCACATTTAGTAAAACTTCCCTTCATTCATCCCAGGAAATAACTCCTGCAGACATGTCAGGGGCACACTGTTGGATTATCTCTCACATTTCCCTGACATGTGGTAGGGCTACTGTCTCAAACTGTCACTGCAAATAATGACGGGTTTTGAGTCGCGCACACTATAAATAACTTTGCACCTGGACAGATAGTCGAAGCCAAAATGTTCTTGGTCGGACTGGCACAGGTACACAGCCGAGAGATGGCGATTTGAGGGCATTAATGAGGTCTGCTAACACATGGGAAGAGGGCTGCGCAGATGGCCTGATGTCATCTTTATGGGACAAAGGAGAGGGATCGTGTGTGCAAACTTCTGAGTGGATTGCAGGTCTTACTTTTTCAATATAACGTCATGACCTAGATTTGTGAAACATGTTTTGGAGGTTTTTTGTCTGTTCAACCCCCAAAAAGTCAGTAATTTCCTATTAACAGTAGGCCTACTTTTTCCAGGTACTTAAAGTTTTAGGTGCAGATTTGGGACATTTGGGATATTTCAGGATTTTTGACATAGGGCCTCATTTCTTAGTTATCCAAAGATCCAAAGTGTTTCTGGTGATTTCTGGAGATTTTTTTTTTTTTTGTTGATTCTTTTTTTAATTAGTCCTTATATGTGAAGAGTTTAGTGGTGCTAGGCTAGTGGTAGGCTAGCGCATGTCTATGGTAACCAGTAGCCTCCATTAAAACCTCTTCAAAATCATGGGGTAGTCCTCCAAACGTTATCTGATTTGTAGAAAGCTCCTTTGTGAATTCCATGTGTAGTAATACCGGCCGCAGGTAAACAAACTACTGATCCGGTAAGCTAGCAGATCACTCCGCCGCTGCGTAGCTAACAACCAGGAAGCTGATGCTGCTCAAAAATAAGTGATTTTAAATGCAAAATGGCTGTATTATTATTATATATATTGATTATTCAGTCAACACAGACATTTATATGGGTAGTCTGGTGTTGTAAGTGCCTCGGGTGCACCGTGCTTGGGTCAGACTGTTTTTAATGCAGGCTACTAGTTACCATTGACATGCACTAGCCTAGCACTAGCCTAGCATCACTAAACTCTTCAAATATAAGGACTGCATGAATAATAATAATAAAAAAGATATATCCAGAAATCAACAACACTCGGGATAACTATGAAATGCAGCCCTATGTCAAAAATCCAGAAATATCCCTAAATAAGTCATATGTAATAATAAAAAACAACAACATTGACCGATACAGTGTTTACAATATAAGCTACAGTGTTTGGCCACCACAAGCACACATCACAAAATACTCTCTAAATTGATGATCAAGTGTTACTTGTGTCCCCAATTCTAATGATATAATCTCCTTACACACGATAGCGACATGAACGTAACCAATCAGGGCACCCACTGGAGAATGATTTCAACGTAATGATAACATCAAAACTCAATCCCGGGCCCTCCTGAGGTCTCCAAATGAGCGTCTATTTCTGTCCCGCCTCGAATGGGACCCAAAGTTTAATCATGATGTATTTGGGTTTGCACAAGGTCTCCGTGCAGTGTTTGATCAGAGGGAGACGGGGCTGATATCACAAAGGCAGGCGCTCCCATTCGTTTGCATGTAAGGTCACGATCGAACTCTGTTTCCTCATCAAACAGTCAGTATGCGTCGCGAGATTTCTATATTTATCCAAGGATTTTAGCAACTGAAATGGGTTCAAAGCCAAAATCTTGGACTGAAAGTAGCATTGTTCGAACATAAGTAATCTAGTACAATCAATGCAGGATTTTATCATTTTAGTACTTTTTGACCTTTAAGAATACTGTACTTTTAGGATGAAATACAACAGGTTCAACACAAATGATCAGTTTGTACTGTAATTTCCGTTTGCACGAGCAATATTCAGCTCTAATTGTTTTGTTTTTGTTGTTTTTTGTTACCAATATGACATAGATGATATGTTATTGCAGGGCTCCAGACTAAAATTTGTGTTAGTCTGCTTGGTTGGGTGTAGCTACCAGAACATATCTTGGCATACTACTTTAGAAATGCCCCAAAAGCATAGTTAAGAACAGGTTTAATGCCAGGATTTTAAACATTTGCTATTTCAATTCACACCATGCATTTTACATGATAATACATTTGGCAAAACAAAACTAAGGATAAAATTCAGAAATTTAAGCTATACAAGATATTATTAGAGCTACACCATCCAGTGTCAGTGCTGCTGCTCTTGGCAAGAACATGAGAGATTTTTCATCACAGTGAATCTTTACAAGACAAATGAAAGTGAAATGGAAAAAATACATTTTAACACTTTACATATGGCCTCCCTGCTGCACATCAGTAAGGTAAAGAAGCATGTAGTCCTCACTCAGCCAATCAGAAGAGATCACCCTACACCACAGATCCTACTACTGTGGCAATTGACCAATCAGCAGAGACCGGTCACACTCTAAACTTCCTGTTTTCTCTGAAGTCTGAAAAAGCCCCAAGTCTGGCTAAATTCATGGTACATTTCTTTACGTAACTTGAAAACTAACCATGGTAAGTTGATGAAACTCACACATTTTACTGGTGAATAATTGTGCTAAGTGATGATATATGTGTTGGTTTTGGAGGACGTAGTGAAATAAGTGAAATTACAGCATAAAAAAGGCAGGGACCATATTTGTTCATACGCCCTGTGAAATTATTTATTTCAAAGTATTTCAATGAGTGCCGTATGAAGGGTTAATTACTATTACCTAAAACTGACTTTTGGAGATCCATAATATTGCTGACATTAATAACTAAAATAAGGTTTACAACTTCACATAAAAGACAACAAGTACTTAAATTGGGATTTTAGAACAATAGACTTTGTACATCTAGTTTACTCAAAAAAAAAAAAGATTCCCCTCAGCTGACCTCTCTTTGAGTTATGAGCACTAATCTCTATTTAAATGACATACATAAAAGTGTGGGGACTTTTTTGTAACAAATGACTCCCCATAAAATGTCCTCTTTAGCATTTCCAGCATAAAAAATGAAGGGGAACCCTAAAAAAAATGTCCATTTGCATAGTACATCCCTCATCGCTTGTGAGAGAATCATGTAAAATTGAAACTCTGGCCCACGATAAATGATCAATTAATGTTAATAACGCGGCAACTTTCACCAACAAAATGCAAAGTTTGAAAACAATTCCTCAACACCGTGACAGAACACAAACACACACACGCACAGGCTTTCGCGCCCCCACAGCTTCGCAGCAGCTCCGACTGTCAGCAATAAACGCGTTCGCTCTGTTATTCTGGACAAAGCAGGCTAATTACAATGAGCATTCAGATGGATCCACTTCCCGAAAAGTATCAATCTTCATTTTGGGAGGCAGGGTTTTTTTTTTTTGCACTGCAGAGCCAGATGCTTCCTTCAGGCATCATGAGCACTGATTGGAAAATGTAAACAACAAATCACTTGTCTGTTGGTCATGCCTGGGCCTCCTGCAGAAGAATAGGGAGAAGATGACAATGCAATGAACTGATTCAAATGTTTCAAACCACAAGGTCGTGTTTTCATTCAATATATTTGGTCTTTTCAGGTTTTGCTGCTATGGTAGGGTGACCAGATTTCCCAACTTAAAAAAACTGGGATACAATTCGGGTGGTTTTGGAGAAATCTAGTGGAACGTGGGACAAAGCTCTCAAAAGTGGGACTGTCCTGGGTAAACTGGGACATCTGGTCACCCTATGCTATGGGTCGAAGAATCATAGACTTGTGAAATGGGCTACTGTAGGTCGAGAACATCTCCACATGTTTGTTTCAATTTGCAAATGAAATGTGAGCCGATAGGCCAGGGTAACGCCTCATTTGAAAGCTAAGCCTATAAAACGGATCTTTTTCCTCATGTTGTTGCCGTATTGTCATCGCTTTGACCACTTCCTTTTTCCATCACATTTCTGCTGATTTTTTTGTTGCGTTCTTGTCACTTTTTTGTTGTTTTCTGTTGTCTCACATTTTTGTTTACTTTATCTCACATTTTAACTTTTTCTCACATTTTTGTTTACTTTATCTCACATTTTTGTTTACTTTTTGTCTCATTTATTGTTTACTTTTGTCACATTTGTGTTTACTTTTTGTCTCATTTATTGTTTACTTTTTCTCACATTTTTGTTTACTTTTTGTCACATTTTTGTTTACTTTTGGTCACATTTTTGTTTACTTTTTGTCTCATTTATTGTTTACTTTTTATCACATTTTTGTTTACTTTTTGTCTCATTTACTGTTTACTTTTTCTCACATTTTTGTTCAATTTTTCTCACATTTTTGTTTACTTTTGGTCACATTTTTGTTTACTTTTTGTCTCATTTATTGTTTACTTTTTCTCACATTTTTGTAAAATTTTTCTCACATTTTTGTTTACTTTTTCTCACATTTTTGTTACTTTCTGTCACACTTTCATTACGTAGTATTCTTCTCGTTTTCGTCACTATTTTAACACAGTTTTTCAAAGAGCTTTGAGATTTGGGTGAAGCCAAACTGGAGAAAATGTGCTCAGTTCAGGTGGAGGGTTAAGAGGTTAAGTATATTTAAAAAAAAAAAGCTGAATAAAGCACAATAAAGTGTTCAGTATTGATAGCTTTCCCCTCATCAACACCACTGACACTTCCTTGACACTGTGACAGCCTGAGACGCTCTTGAACCAGACAGGACCATCAGGCTTCTGTGCCCGTGTGAAACCAGAGGCTTCGACTAATCAAGCCTTAACTGCTCGCTACATAATTCAGAAGTGCTATTATAATATGTCATAACTGGAAAGGTTCTGCAATGCATCTTTGCTGGAGTGAAATATGTGTTTTATTAATGTGCCATAATGAAAAATTGGACCTGGTGAAGCCGTGCAGTGTCGGTTTCCCCGAGTGACTGGGGAGTTGGAGTTTGAAGAACCCTAAAAAAAAAAAAAACTGCAGACCCATAGCTTTAAGTACTGTTTAATATTATATATATTGGTCCCCAGATCAGGTGTTTGGAGTGAGGAACGGATCAAGACGTACACAAAGTCCTCATTCTGGTTTCTTCTCAGCAGCTGTCAAAGCGCATGCATCAAATCCTCCCGATATTGTACTGGAGTGATCGCCATGTCTCCCAGAGCGAGGAGAGGCAGGCAGAAAACACCGGGCGCATCCCCAAAGCCACCGCCGCACGCAATTAAAGTAAAACCCCACCGTGGGGAAAGGTACCGGAGGCCACACGAAGGTCAAGCAAAAACCTCCAATTACTGGCACGTCATATAGATTGTCAGCCAGATGACTTTTTTTGGGGAACTGTTTTTATTTAGTGCTAGGAGCGGCGCCATCAGAAGGGGAAAGGAGAGAAACTTAACTACAGTACAGTGTGTAGGTTGTGGGTTTCAGCTATAAATAGAAAAAATGCATAGCTGAGAACTCTTTGTCAAAGGAGTTGCCGTACAGACTGGCACCAAGATTCACTTTTGCGACCGAGTTTTATGGTAGGGCTTTGTGACATTATGGATACATGATTTTGTCACGTTGATTGACAGCACAAAGATTACAACATAAACCTCATCTTAAATATCAAATGAATACCAAATTGTTTACATTTGATCCCTCCTAAGTCTAAATTCCACTCCAGACAATGAGCCATTATTGCCACAGAATTGAATATAGACCCATTGATTAAAAAGCTTGCGATTGACCAGAGGTTTAAAGCAGATTTGATAAATGTTGATTAACTGCACAGCCTTACTCTAAACAGAGCTAATTGTGAAAAAAGGTTACTCTTACAAACCAAAAAAAAATAGTGCAAAACATTCTGATCTTTAAGTCAGACTCATGCATGAAAAAACAGTTTGGTCAGAAAAGGTATTTGAAATAGAACATTGTAAATTGACTTTAACCAGAAATAAGGATGACTTGCTGTAGGCAGAGCCTAAATGGGTAGTGACCCGAGTGGATTCCAAATGATCCCGAAATAGCGTGAAGAAACAGAGCATGACATACTTTACAAACATGTGTTTTATTGTCGGGACAAACTACAGAATGTAAATCAGTCCCTTCGAAACATAAACCCAGAATTCAAACCATGCAGCTTGTGTAAAATTGACATAAAAGTTATAAAAATAAATGTACAGTTACAAAACATATCTACAAAACAGTGGCAGTAATTCGGCTAGCTGCTTAGTATATTTGGATTGTACATTTTCTTTCAAAAGGTAAAATTCACAGTGATAAAGCAGTTATACAACTGGAGGGAAACAGTCGCTACACAGTAGTTTCATGTTTCCATAGGCCAGTCTTAATGCCAGCTGTATTGTCATTAACCAAAGGCACTGCTTGGCCGTTCTCTTTGAGTGTGCCATTTTGAGTCACCAGATTCAGCCCGTACGACTTGGGTTGGCCGTCCAGTTCTGTGCCGTTTGTCTGCCTCCCAGTACTCGTAGTAGCAGAGTCTTTACTGGAGCAGGAGACAACCGCCTCTACCGTTTTTATGGAGCCATTGGGAAGTGCGCCCCCACCTCCCTTATCGGCGTAACGTGAGCGTCGGGGGAGGCTAGCACTGTCGCTACTGTCCTGCTGCATGTGTCGCTCCCTGTAGGCCATGTACGCCGCCCTCCTGTGGTTACGAGCCGCCATGTCGTAATAATGTCTCTTGTTGGGCCCGCTCTGCACGCTGCCCTCCACACTGGTCGGCACGTCGTAGGCGTACTCCCTCAGCACCGTTAGCCGGCTCGACCTGTGTGCCCGCGCCCTGTTCTTGTGATGCCTGCCCGCTTGCCCGTTTGTGGGCGGGGTCGGGTTGTTGTTGATGTTGATTGGCCGGAACTGCACTTCAACCGGCGCTACGTGCATGTTTATTTTGATCTCATTGTCCACTGAGTGTTCGGTGAGGCTAGTGTCCAAGATGGCCGCTCCGTTAGCCGCTACAGGAGGCGACGCTAGTTTGCACTGAGCTGCCTCTGCGTGTAGATTTGTTAGCTTGCTGCCTTGTCCAGAGTTGCGCATACTGGGTGCGCTTTTATTTGTGTGGGAGGAGTCTGCGCTGCTATGTCCACATTTTATAGACTCCCCATCGGCTTTGTTCACTGCGCCCCCGGACGCTGACGCGGTTTCGCCTGGCGTGGACAAAAGTGCGTCCTCCTGCGCAGAATAGGCCCGCCTCCCCGAGCAGCAAGCCTGGGACCAGTAGCGCCTCATGTCCTGCCTGTTGACGCAGTGATGGGCGACCATAAAAGCCGCCAGCGCCAGCGCGGCCACCCCGTACAGACAAGTGAACACCAAGTCAAAGGGGTGGTCCTGCGAGATAGCCAGAGCCCCAAACACCCAAAGAGCGCCGTATAACCCCAGTGTCCCGGCAGTGCCCAGTAACTGCGCCGCAAAGGTGTACTCGTTCTCCAGGGCGGACATGGGGACGGAGTGGGCAGGGTTCCCCGAGGAGGGTGAGGTTTCGTGGGGCTGGAGCTGGAGCACGAGGGGGTGCGTGGTGGTGGGGCTCGCGTCCGGGTTGGAGTCGGCGTGGACGGCCTCGAGATGCTGCTGCTCCTCGGTCAGCTCCTTGAACTCGTAGCGGCGCTCGGGATGGCGCCGGAGCTGGAGCAGGATGCTGAGGAAGTACATGCAGTCCACGAAGATGATGAAGCCCACCGGACTGTAGAACGCACCGATGCTCGGCTCCCAGGCCATCCAGCAGCTACAAGGCAGAGGGGGGGGAAACGATTCAAAACAAAGCAGAACACACAAATAAGCAATGAGAAGAAATGCATAAGAGTTGAATCATCATCCGTGCAATGAATAAATAAATAAATAAATAAAACTCTAAAGATTTCAGTGAGCAACGCTGTAGAATTTAAAGAGCTGCCACAGTGAAGAGGGAGAAACACAAAGCAAGTTGTAATAAGGCTTGATGTATCTGTAAATATTAACCCCCTCTTGAACTGAGCATATTGGTATCACTTTAGATTAAGGTGTGCTCATTACGTATTAACAAGCATTAGTAATCATTTTAGGGTTCGGATAAGGGTTAAGGTCAGGGTTAGGTTAAGGGTTGGCTATGAATAAGCGTATTATTAATGGCCTATTAGTATGTTAACAGATAAAAGTATAATAAGCAGTGTGTTAATACTATACAAGCATATTATTAATACCTTATTAATACTTAATGAGAACACCTTAATATAAAGCGTTACCAGCATATTTTCCCCAGCTTGGTTTTACCCAAATCTAAAAGCTTAAAAAAGCATCAAAATAGCACCAAAAACGAGGATGAAAACATGACAAAAAAGGTAATGCAAAAAAAAAAGAAAAAAGAAAAAAAGGCAACAAAACCCGACAAAAACATGACAAAAAAGCAGCAAAACCAAGACAAAAAAAGCGACAAAAATGTGACAAAAAAGTTACAATCATTTAGGTCTCTTGTCTGCTCTCCAGTTGAGAAGCTTTTAAGTTTGGGTAAAAGCCGAACTGGAGAAAATGCGCTCGGTTCAGGCGGGTAAGAGGTTAAGTATTTCCTGCCGTCAGCAAAGCTTTATTTCCTCAACCTGATAAGACAATTCAGCTGCAAGATTGAATAAAACAGAAAATTAACAGATAAAAGGCATACTACACATTAGAGTCAGACACTAACCATCGCTGTACAGAATATATATAAACACTTACTACGGCGCGTTTGTCCTGCTCCCATAGTTTTTGATGTTGGCTGCAGCAGTGATTCCACAGACAATGATTGGTATCCCTCCACCAATGAGGTAAAACCTTAAGGGAAATAGAAAAAACATTGAAACTTTGCAAGCATAACCAGCAGCATGGTGCTCTCTGCTGACACCTTGTGGAGCCGACTGGTACAAACAGGACAATGGATTATTATGGCCATGTTCACCACAAAAAAAAAAAAACATAAATAGAGTAGAACGATGTACCTCAGCATTGGTCTCGGAGGGGGCGGCGGCTCGTCCAGTTCTTCATAACGCTTTGCTTTTCTCGTCACCTGTTTGTAGATGTTACGCGCGGTCACTCCCACCCACAGAGCAGTTGCCAGCGTCGAATAGTGCAGCAAGATTCCAACCTAGACAACGCAATTCTTAAGTTATATAGATGGTAAAAAAAACAAATCTGTATCAATGACCAAGCTAAAAGTCTTTGGCACACATTTATTCAACTTCCAGCCAGAATTTTGGGGGAGTTCATGAATAAGTGATGCAGCCCCAGCACAACAGCATTGCCTCAAACCATGAAAGCAACCCGATGTATCTGCCCATGCATCTTTAACTGAATATGTGGAGTTTAGCCAAAGGCAACCCCGAAAAAGTTTCCCTTCTTAACCCCCACTAGACTAATGGAAAAGGGCGTGTTACTCACCGCTTGACAGACACTTGCGTTGGCCGTCTGGTTGATGCCTCCGACGAAAACGCCGCATGTCAGGGCTACGTGCAGGCACAGGTTGACCAGCATGTGCCAGCTTTTTTTGCTCACGCGGACAGACC
Organism: Gobius niger; assembly: GCF_951799975.1. NCBI lineage: Eukaryota > Metazoa > Chordata > Actinopteri > Gobiiformes > Gobiidae > Gobius > Gobius niger. The sequence continues at coordinate 14,224,125 of NC_136872.1, forward strand.
TTGGGAAAAGGGAATGAACCGACTTAGAACCAGAAAACCACCCTTAAAAATCAGTCAGGAATCAAATGGCCCACGAAGGCAGGGTCACACATCTCTTACTTGTGATGGTAGATGTAGCTGATTATAATTGTAAGCAGGCAGAGCAGGAGGATGACCGATGTGGCATAGATGACTGGGTGCAGCTGGATGCTCGGGGGAGAATAATCCATCTTGTTAAGGTCCTGGAAAAAATATAGAAAGGTTAAGTATGACATCCAAAAACTTTCTCCCTCAAGAACCACCTTAGTATAGTATCAAACATGAGACAAATAAAGAGAAAGGAACACTGTGGATAAAGGACATATTCACAGTTTGAGCTGTCCAGTGCAGCTCAAACTACACTGGACAGAGTAATACATCCATACTACAATGCGCACACAAATAAAAGGCATAAAAATATTCTTCATCCAATCTGTGACAAGACAAGAGCATCACAAAGCAAAACTAAGCACTTAACCACCTTGAGATTAAAGCTGCGAATTCCCCTCCCAAAAAAAGGAAATCCCCGAACAAAGTTGCGATATAAGTTACCATCAAAAGGCCGTAGTTGCCGAGGGAGTTGCAGGATATGGTGGTGAAGTTGTCGTGGTGTCCCAGTATCCGGCAGCCGTCGCTCTGCCATCCGCCGTGACCCCCGCTCAGACTGACGTTCCACTGAGCCGAGACCGGATCTGAGCCCCGCGCCAGCCGTCTCAAGGTGATGTTCACGGGAGTCCGCAGATTACGAAGAGACGCGCCATCTAAACAAAATGGTATAGACGTGAACAAATAGGCCGTGTTGTGCTTTTTATGACCCTTCTAAACATATCTTTGGTCATTTTCAGGATTACTTTTTCAACTTTTAAACAATGCGGGAATCAGAAGAGCTCGGTCGGTTTATCTAAAAATCAGTCTTGTGTACCGTATTTTCCGGACTATAAATTGCACTTTTTTCATAGTTTGGCTGGGGGTGCGACTTAAACTCAGGTGCGACTTACTGTTTTTTCTTCTTCATTATGCATTTTTTGGCTGGTGCGACTTATACTTCGGAGAGACTTATATATGATTTTTTTTCTTCTTCATTATGTATTTTTTCTTTGCTAATGCGACTTATACTTCGGAGCGACTTATAGTCCGGAAAATACGGTAGGTATTTCTGCCCACTGACACACCTTCATTCTTAAACCTGCCAAATACTTTTGAAACACACAGTACAGTTATAAAAGAATGGCTCACCGATCATAGCCATGATGACGGGGGTGGTCACGGTCCTCCTCTTCCCGCTGTCAGCGAATTGAGAAGAGTTTCCAGTGGAAGGGAAGAATTTGCCATTACGGAAACCCAGAAGATAAAGCTTGTAGACTGTGTCTTCTGGCTGCACTGGGGGAGCAGCCTGAGCTAGAAGTGACTGGGGCAGCTGCAGGGAGGCCTCTATGACGGTGTTCTGGGAAAATATGATGAACTTTTAGCTTTACAGTGGGTTCAGGAGGTATTCATGTCCTGTATTCTGTGCATTTCTATAGAACATGTACACAAAAGCTTATATAGTACATTTCTTGTTTTCATATCCGACTGCTACATTATAAAACAACCTTATAGAGGATGCTGGAGAGGGAGCTGGTCGTGTTGCATTTGAAGGTGAGTTGTCGATCATGGCCGGGGGTGCGCTCGGGGCTCGGCCTCTGGAACAACATGCAGGTCATGCCGTTCCACTCATTCAGCCTGACAGCGTGAGCCTCCATCGCAATGTTTAGAGAGGTCTGAAAGGCAAAAAAGCACACGTTTACCAGGCTTCAAAAAATATACAAGGTTAGGAATAAAAGGTCAAATCTGATGCATTATTCAGGTCTTTAGAATGCATCTGGATACCTTAGCATAAAGAAAGCAGGTAAATGTTTCTGAGCAAACGGTAGAACGGTTTAAAAGTGGTGAAAAATAAACACAAATCTAGCCCTTAGTAAGAAATGAGGCGCTGAGATGTTCACAATGAATCCTATGAGCTGTCTAGACTTAATCATTGTGGAACACCATTATATGACATCAATGGGTGTTTTCAGCCCTTGTATAGTTAACACAAAGCTCAAAATGACCAATTTAGCACCATATGGGTCTCATGCAGTATATAAATATTGCGTTTACCAGTGAGAAAGCTTGTGCTGTAGCCAGACGGTAGACCGCGACCTTCTGGATACACGTGATGATGCGGGAGCAGGCCTGGGCATCGCGCTGAGCCATCCACAGCACCTTCTCATCAGCCAGCATCAGGTTACTGGCCATGCTCAACATCACTTCTCCCAACTATAGACAGATAAAAAGATTAAAACAAAGGATCGTGCACAGACATTTTGTTCTTTATTTCTAGCTACCATTGGAAAAGAGAGAAAGCAAAAAACTAAAATAGCTTTGGAAAAATAATAGAAACGCTTACATCTTTAAATTTCTCGACAAACTTGCCGATCTTCTCTATCATCTCGGCAACAAAGATGATGTCCATCTTGTCTGAAAAGCTGGCCGCTTCCACCGTGCACACCAGCAGACGCCGCGCACTCGGGACCACGGTGCTTTCATTGAGAGGAATCTATCGCAAAATGTACAACACATTATTATATATAGCTTAGAGATGTTTTTACTGCATGTTTGTTCACAAACGTCACACACCTGGTTGATGACGTAAAGAAACCGCGTGACGTCTTTCTGAAACTGGCACCTCGAGTAGTCCTCCTCTGCCCACTGGCCGTCTCGGTTGCAGAAACGCCAGGCTCGCTGGTCCTCAGAGCTGCTGTACGCGCCTGAAGAGAGCCTGCTACACGGGAGGTACGCCCTGATCCCTGCCAAAGTCCGTGGCCACCTAAAAGAAACCATTTAAATGACACTTGGCATCGCAGAGTATTCATAGCTCAACTCCTTTGCAACTATACAAGTCAACCACAAGAGGGCAGTAGTTACATAGCAAATGTGTACTATATTTTGCCACAGTACAGGATTGTGTTTGTGAGAAAACAGTGTTATATTCCAGAACATAATTAATTTACAGAATGCATTTTGTAATGACTTTCCACTTTAATCAATGGGATTTTTTTGCTCACCTAAATTCTCCTTTGTTGTTTGAGACGCGCTCAGGGGTACAGTACTTGGCTGTCGTCTCTAAAACCACAATATGAACAGTCCTGGTGGTGTTGCCTCGGCTTGTCCAAACTCGACACTCCCAGTTCCCAGTGAAGCCGGGCTGGATGTTTGAAATGGTCAAGGCACTGGTGGAAGAAGAGAAACATCTGTCGATCAACTGCGGTTTCAACCCATTTTAGATAAGTGTCTTAGTGATGAAAAAACAGCTTGAAGTCTCTGTGTGGGCTGTGGGGCAAAATGCTTTCACTTCAAAAAGAGCCCAGTACAGATGCTTCCATAGTAAATTGTCACTTTATTTGCATTTGTGTCTGTATCATTATCTCTCATTAAATGCCACCAATACCTTGCAATAAGTGAGCAGTTGTGCACCATGCGCTTCTCGATGAAGATGCCCTGTGCGGCGTCCGGTGTGACCATGCGCCCATTCTGGTACCACAGCACCTGCATGTCCTCCGCCACGAACGAGGCCTGGCACTGGAACGGCAGACTGTCCCCCTGGAAGACCACCTGCCGCTGGGACGGGGTCAGCTGGAAGGAGGGCAGCTCCAGAGGCGCATCTGCGCAAAAGCCAGAGGAATGCACACAATCACTAAATTTGGAGATGCGATTAAATCGGGTATGTGACACTGGAATGGCTGGCGTGTGCATCATCTCCATTTTAGAGATGGTGGAAGGTGTAACTCGGTTTGAGCAAAGTTTTAGGGAGTTGGAGTCAAGCACTAATAGTTTTTTAAGATGTTAATGCTTAATAATATTCTAAACAAAAGTTGAAGTGGTAATGCTTTGCCACTTTGTACTTTTCATCACCTCAATGTAATGTATTTTCAGCACCGTATTTTCAGGACTATAAGTCGCTCTGGAGTATAAGTCGAACCAGCCAAATAAAGCATAATAAAGAATAAATAAAACATATTTAAGTCCATCCATCCATCCATCCATCCATTTTCTTCCGCTTTATCCGGGGCCGGGTCGCGGGGGCAGCAGTCTCAGCAGAGATGCCCAAACTTCCCGATCCACACACACTTCCTCCAGCTGTTCTGGGGGGACCCCGAGGCGACACCAGGCCAGCTCGGAGACATAGTCCCACCACCGTGTCCTGGGTCTTCCACGAGGCCTTGTCCCACTAGGACATGCCTGGAACACCTCCCGCGGGAGGCGACCAGGAGGCATCCGAAACAGATGCCCGAGCCACCTCAGCTGGCTCCTTTCGATATTTAAGTCGCTCCGGAGTATAAGTCGCACCAGCCTACTACTACCTGGGCGCAGAGGTGTAACAGCACCGTTGACAAGCCTCTCCCCGCAGCACGTTGTTCAAGCACCCATTTGTAAACTCATGCCTCTAGCTTTTAGCCTGCACCTTTTTTTTTATTCCTTTATTGCAGCAAGAGTATTATCCGCTTTTTGCCAATCCCTCACAAGTTTCTCACTCCAAACTCTCTTTCTGCTGCTCGATTACTGTTCTTTTTTTAATCTTCTGTGGTACAGGAGTAGCAGATACTCGTACACAAGCCCAGAGCTCCCTCTAGAGGCTGTCAGTGTGAAAAAAACAAACATGTGAATTTATATATTCTGATATATAAGTCGCACCTGAGTATAAGTCGCACCCCCAGCCAAACAATGGAAAAAAAGTGCGACTTGTAGTCCATAAAATACGGTACTTCATAGTTGCTTTTCTGTGGAGTATAAACGGAAATTATGTGTTCCAACAACTTGTGCTACAGTGTTTGAGAGCCATTCATCGCACTTTGTGTCCCTGCTCTGTGCGTTCCATAATCCCTCGGTGTGATGAGTGCCAGGCTGATAAGACCTGAGCAAGTATAAACACAAGGCTGCACTGGCCTGAGCAGCCCGTTTCCTTATCTGCCGTGTCATTGCACAAGCCCCTGTTCCCCAAACACAAGACACACTGATACCGACAGAAAAATTAAAGAGACAGCACTGGCTGGTGTAACAACGCAATCTGTGTCATAGCTAAACGCTGCCATGCTTTTGCCTGTCACAACAGTAAACTCCACGTTTCTGCTCACCGTCATCATGGTTTGAAAAGTGCAATTGTATCAAATCACAGAAAAAGAAAAAAAACAGTACCAATGAGACTGGTGAGGGTTATTATTTCTCCTGAGGAAATGTAATGCAAGTTTTTGGAATACATTGCACATTTTGTTGCTTTAAAAGAGTTTTTTTTTTGCCTACCACAAGTCAGACGCTCGGGCTGGATGGAGGTCATGAGCTGGCCCTGGAGAGACTGGGGGTAGGAGCACTTTGTGTTTTTGATGACAATGCTTCTCTCCTTGATCCAGCCCAGCAGCCAGAGAAGGTTGCAGTCGCACAGCAGATAGGGCGTCTGGAACTCCCTGAGAATTGACAGATTGGAAAGGAAGGAGGAAAAGCACAGGTGAAAGGAGTGACTTCACCCATTCCACACTCATGATGTCAGCTCTCAGCACGACAACTTCTCATCAGACTCACAGCGATCTCAAAGACGCCAGGCTGTCAAAGGTCCCCTGAGCCAGTGATGAAAACATGTTCCCGGAAAGGTTCCTGTGAAGGAAAAAGGACACAGATAAGTCGGCACTCAACAGATAAACACACAACATGATATCGTCCTAAAGGGGGGGTCTGCAGGTCAGTATTTCCAGCCAGTGTTTAGATCTAGCAAGACCAATAGATGACGGATAAATAGTCAATGAAGATTAGGTTCCTCCAACTTTTGTTCTCCCATAAGTAGAGATGCACCGATCCAACTTTTTTGCTTCCGATACTGGGGTTTGAGTATCTGCCGATATCTGATATTAGCAAAGACCAAGAGACTTTCTTTAAAGTACTTACTCTGAATAAAAAAAATCCTCTTTTCTCCAGTGTTAGATCAATAAAGTCTTATTTTCCTTTGCAAACAAGATGTTATCAATTATAGGCTATCTATTAATACACTGCAATGGAAAAACATTAACCCAGAATAACTGGACTTTTCTACATTAAAGATATGACTACTATGGCTATTTAACTCTAATTGAGCTGATCATTACAACTTGTGCAAAACAAATATGTTAGATCAGTTATTCCTTAACAGCATTTCATAAACTAAAATACAAACACTGTCTGATTGTATTTTATTAGGCTACTTTAGATCAAATCCTAGTTTTTGTCCCAGTCTCAATGAGTTGACGTTAGCATGTTGTCATTAGCTTTAGCATACTGTTGCTAGCTGCAGCATTTTTTGACATGACATACAGCATGCCTATATTCACTTAAATTTAGTTGGTGAAAGTTGTGCAGTGAGAGCAAAAACTGGGATCGGTCTCATATATTTGTAGCCGATCCCTGATATTGTTTTCTGGTATCGACTCGATATCTGACACCAGTACCGGATCGGTGCATCCCTAACCATAAGCTATACACAAAACAGCAGAGCTTCTAAGGAACTTGGAGCACACCCTGGACAGTTACCGAAGATGATTATTCAAAACAACAAAAGTTACTGAAGTTGGTTTTATCCAAACACTATATTTACCTAAATGATTGCAGTTTGTGTATGACATGAAATTTGATGACAGAGCTGTTTCACTAAAAGGGTAATCAAATTGGATTCTTCCAGCTTATGAAGAAAACCTATGGGAGCTGTGATGGAATAAGGTGGAGAACAACTGAAAACTCCAGAGGAACACTTTGGAGACTCCTGTTAGACAATACTATGTTCACTATAACAATGTTTGTGTTTTTTATATTTTAAAAACAAGGCACCCTACTAACTGTATTCATAAACATCTGCTTTTTAGCCACTTACAGTCTCATCAGATTGGCGAGCCCTTTAAAAATGTCGGCGTTGAGACATCCGATGCTGTTGTTGGACAAGTCTCTGTAACACACAAAAGCATTTCGCTGTATTATGATGAAGTTGTGAATTATCTCAACACCCTGCTGTCAGAAGAAGCTCTACTGCTGGGAAAACAGATCATGTACTTGGTGAAACTTCGAATGAGACAAGTTGGGACGCGGGCCCAAAAAAAAAGAAAAAAAAAAGAAAAGAAAATCCGCTGACAGCTCGACAACTTTCAAGGTGATTTTGGATAATGTGCGAGCCTCTGGGGGATGCTGCGCTTCAAAGGCAAGTGCAACATAACAAGAAGAGATTAATCCACCCCTTTTATTGTCACAAGTTTAACTGCTGCTTCTGTGTATTGAACCTGACATGAAGCGTCTGGCAAATATTAGATCAAGTCTCCAGACGCTCTTGACGTCTCATGAAAAATCACAGACATTTTAAGGCCTTACAAGGAAAACACTGAATCTTCGTTGAAATTCAGTGGGCGCAGAGAAGCAATAACCCTGTCTTGAATACTACTATTGCTATTCGATAAATGTAAACAACAATCGTATGCAATAATTTTTTCTTGTTTATAAAAAAAATTAATGGATTGGCTTTTTCACTATAACATGAATTAGCTATATAGCCCCGAAAAACTTCTGTACTCACTGTATTCAATCTTAACCAGACTGTAACACCACTTTTTCACATCACTGATTTTCAACGTCGCACCTAATCTTGTTTTAATTTCCAAACTACAAGCCTTGATGTTAATAAAAATAGTTCAACTTAATTAAAAGACAGCGTGGTGTCTGTTTCAGCCAAAACGCCTTAATAAAAGTTGTAAATGATAGCCTTTTGAGAATGAGCTAATCGCTTCAAAGTGCAAAGTGAGGAAACCAGAGGAGGCCGGGGATGACACATCATTACCTCAGCCCTGTCCCGCGGTACTGTAGGAATAGGATGGCAACACCAAACCATACCTGGAAAATGTCTGCGAGGCATATGCTAACATCCCGGCATTTGGGTAATTATCAGTGCGTGGTCCTTAAGGTAACAGCTGGGGGACTTTACAGAGTGAGGTTGTTTCGCTCGGAAGAGAAAAGAGGGAAAACCAAAAAAATCTGGCTTTTGCAGGGTGAGCATTGTGCTTTACAAGGATAAGGCGGGGAGGGGGAGGGAGCGCTGTCAAAAGATGTGAGGTCAAATGAACTTAGCGTGACCCAACTGGAGGGCTGGGTACCGCACAAACATGCATTTGTATAACTTGTTTGGGGTGAAACAACAAGAGACTGCCAACTACACAAAAGGGCGGAAATAACACTTTCAGTTTTCTTATTGTTTTCTCCCATTTTTTTTCCAAATGCTCCATATTTTTTCAAAAATGTTTCCTCAGTACTAAGCAACCTATGCTCCTAGAGGCCATAAGCAACACTGCAAGTGTCATAGCATGTTGTGTTTTTTTTACTCATTAATTGTCCGTGAGAGTAAATACTACACTGACAGAAAAGAGAAAAGGGAGAGAGGGATATTGTACATCCAATTACACAAGGAGATACTTTTTTTTGGCGCTAGCCTGTTAGCTTATTCTTCACGATTCTATTCTATCTATCTAGTGTGTATTGGGGCCTCTGACCCGTAGGCAGCGAAGTTGCAAAGTGGTTTTCTGGCCAGAGACACCAGTGAGAGATGAAAGACACCCCAATCATCCCATCAACACTTGTATTACCCCCACAGGGACTACAGAAAGGATTTATTAAGATAAAAAAAGTACTGAGTACTGCTTTAATTTCCCCAAATTTTCCCCCTTTTCTTCCCAATTTTCTATGTGTTTTTTCCCCAATTTTGTCATTTTTCCCCATGTTTCTTTTCTTTTAAATTTTAATGACCAACAGCATCTAAACTTTAATATAAGGATTTTGCATTTCTTTTCGGTACCTGCTTTGGATACTTTTATTTTTTCGATACAGTAGTAACTTAACCTTTTTTTTTACGATACCATACGGTACCCAGCCCTACCCAAATGTAAGCGTTGTTCATCAAACCAAACAGAGGGTTCTGTGCAGGATTTATTTTGAAAGGAATCGACCTCTGTTGTGTGACACCATATTTCTCTACATCACCCGGGAGGCTGCTTGATAGTAGCTGAAGGGCGGATTTGGCAAATGATTTGATATTATATTCAGCTTTTCCACCTTCACTGGACACTCCGAGCGTTCTTTCCAAATATGCTCTGCCCCAGTGAAATGTTTTCAAATCGCTATCAGCTGAAATCCAATACAACACACGGACAGATAGAGGATCAAGACAAGACCGTAAAGAAACTCACTTTAAATGTTTGGCCTAACATAATGCCAAAACAACACCTCTATAATCCTCCATGTTACAGGCCACATTTTCCATCTGCTTGTTCTCAGCCTGTTGGACTCGTCACAAAGGATCTCTCCGAAACATGCCTTCCTGCCACAGGCACGCGGCAAATTAACAGCAAAGAGGGCAGTGCTTCGGTTGTTGTCTGTCGGGTCTAAGGAACGAGAAGCACAGGCAGGAATAGCCTGATGTGATTAGATGGCTGCAGGGGGACTGTTCAGCTGTTTCGGGAATGCCGAGTAAAAAAAAAGGGGAGGAGGACAGGAAAACCAGGCAGGGAAGAAGAGCTGCACAATCAGTTTGTTTATAATGTGGCCTCAATTATGCAAAATATGTTTACTTAAATATGTCGAAAGTTGGAGATAGATTGAATTGCTGTCCTGTTGTGTTGCTCGCTATGAAAGCTGTTAGTTGCTAGCTTAGTACTGGGTGTAGCCCTTGTTTAGTAATAGTAATGTTTTCTTTTTGACCCACTTTGACATACTATTACAAAGTTTGAACAAGCTTGAAGAGAAGACTCAACATATTACCTTCCCCAGCTCAACTTTACCCAAAATCTAAAAGCTTCCCGGCTGGAGAGCTTGGCCAGTGTAACTCCTCATTTGAAAGCTGAGACCTGCAAAACTATTTTGTCGTGTGGTTGCCGCGTTTTTATAACATTTTTGAAGCGTTTAATGTCATGTTTTTGTCTCTTTTTAGTTGTTTTTTTTAATTGTGTTTTCGTCGTTTTTTTGTGTGTTATTGTTGCTTTTTTTCCCCATTGTCTTTTTGTTTTCGTCAGTTTTTCCATCACATTTTTGTCCCTTTTTTGATGCTTTTACATTACTCTTTAGTTATGTTTTTTGATGCTTTTTTTTTCAAGAAGCTTTTAGATTTGGGTAAAGCCGAACTGGAGACAATGTGCTCGGTTCAGGTGGGGGCTAAGAGGTTAAAAGACAGCACAGCGTCTTCATAATATGGTTTAATATTGATAGGGAGGCCTGTGATGAAATGAGCCAGATCAAAAGATTGTGTTTTTTGCACATGCTGTGTTTACATTCCCACATTCAGCAGTTTGTCATTACCTCTTTTGCTCCTCTCGCCCATATTTCACTCCTTTGATGGTGTAAAAACAACTAAGCTTTGACATTTACACAAACGCCTTGTCCAATTAGCTAGCTTGAATGCAGAAAGTGTAGCGGAGTTGTGCAAACTACATCATTGTCATTGAGTATATTGATTATCAGAGAAGACTTTCAGGGGATTTCTACCCTTTGTGGATATAGTAGGTAAAGCATATAGAGAGATATCAGTTTGCCTTCAGTAACTGGCAGACAGGCCTTCCCTCTTGGATGCATGGACTTACTTGAGAGTGGCATGGATACAAGATTAGGGGGAAAGTTTAGGGATTTGCGCCAAGGATCTGCCTCTGCCTCTCTCCTTCCCTCCACTGCAGCCGCCAGAGCTCCAGTTTATGTTGGCACAGTCGGGTGATTCCAATTCATACTGTGTTCCTACTCTCACACAATTATCCGTAGTTTCTGACCTCCCACGCGCAGCAGGACTGAAATCGGGCTTTTTCGAAACGATCCGTGGGTATCTCCAAAGACTACTCATAAACCTATTGGGTATACTCCAGGCATTTTTTTTTATGTTTTAGTCGCGTGTGAATGTACAGAAGGCTTCGTGCTGTCTACTGTGGTCTCTGGCACCGGTCCAGACAAAACAAGGCAGGAGAAAAAGATTGGTGTGAGACAGTACTCCCTTATGGACACTGGATACAAGCTAAAGAGGAGCTGTCATGCATAGCAACTTCAGTGTGCAGATGGACGAGGGGCTGCTGAAATAAAATGAAATTCATTGGTGGTGAAGTTAATGTACAGATAAAGAAAAATGGTAGCCCAAATTTAAAGATATGTAAATATATCAAAACACATGACCCATGTATCCCCATGTGTCCAACAAAAATATGACAAAAAGTCACTCTGTAGTATAAGTCGCACCAGCCTAGGCAACTACCTGGGCATGGAGGCGTAACTGCACCGTTAACAAGCCTCTCCCGGCATCATGTTGTTCAAGCACCCATTTGCGAACTCATTCCTCTAGCTGTGGCCATTTTGCTTTTAGCTCACGATTAGCTTTGTTTTCTTCATTGCAGAAAGAGTAACCTCAGCTTTTCGCCAGTCCCTCAAGTTTCTCGTTCATTCCAAACTTTACCGTTTTTAAAATATTCAGTGGTAAAGTAAGTAAGTAAGTAAGTAAGTAAGTAAGTAAGTAAGTAAGTAAGTAAGTAAGTAAGTAAGTAAGTAAGTAAGTAAGTAAGTAAGTAAGTAAGTAAGTAAGTAAGTAAGTAAGAAGTAAGTAAGTGCTTTATTTGTCATTGCACAACCATACAGGAGTAGCAGACACTAGTACACAAGCTTGTCAGCATGAAAATAACAAATATATATTGATATAAGTCGCACCCTAAAGCCAAACTATTAAAACAACGCGACTTATAGTCCGGAAAATACCATACACACTTTGCAACAAAACGATTCTGTTACATCCCATTACTGGAGGATCAAGAGACAAATGACAATCTCTTAAGTATTGCAAACCTTCTATTAAAAATAGCTGCATAAACATTCTTAATTTCAGGCAATTAGATTCCCAGTAATCCGAGCGCTAAGTAACTGCCGGTTGGAAGAATCTGGATCTTTTGGCGTGCATTAAATACATTGGTGGAATCCCGGAGAAGCTTGCGTGCAAATGTCGAGTGTACAAAGAGTTTTAGAAGTCACAGTGAAAAGAGCTTGTTAAGCTGTCGAGGCCTTAATGTACTTACAGTCTTTTGAGTGATGCCAATCCAAGGAAAGCGCCCGGTTCAATGTGACTGATCATGTTACTGCGCAGGTCCCTGTCAGGGGAAAAAAAAGAAGAAGAAGACAAGGTTTGGGTCATGGGCGTCTGATAAGGAGCAAAATGGAGGCAGTGTTTGGTTTGTAGGGTTTGCATAGATTGAATAAAACGACCTTTTCCAACACACAATTTTAAACTATTGAAGTTTTAAACACATTTTGAAGCGAATGGTATTATATTACACAAATGTACAGTGCCAAATCTTGCTGTTAGCTGAAGAGTTTATGCAGTTTATCTGGCATATAGTGCCCTGGTTATCAAATCTTTTACAACAAGTACCACCTGATACTATATGACCTGTTGTGGAGTAGAAAGTATTACATTCATCTTCCAAATGTAAAATGTAGTAGAAAGTTCGACACAACTTAAACTACTTAATTTTTTTTTTTTTACAGAAGACTAAACAAAAGTAAATCTCAAATGCTGACTAAAAGATCAATTAAAATAGTAGGTTGAGATCCTCCTGCAATGATACATGTATTGTGCAGCCCAAGAATTACAACCCTAGATCCACAGCCAATTGAAAAGGAGCGTCCTTTGATATATCCGACTATTTGAAGGAGGATTTATGCTCACACGCCCACGCAGACACACAAACACGCGATCCTTCTCTCCCTGGAGGTTCAAAGGACGGCGGTCACTGAATTCCTGCGGTGCTCACCTGCGCTGGCACTGCCTAGTCACTCATTACACACCAGTTCAAGAGGCTTTCTACCAGCCACCTGAACCCACACAAAGGCCTTCTGGGTAACTCTGCCCGTTTGATGTCGACGAGCTGTCAACTCAGTGTGGCTATAGAGGACTCAGACAGAAGGAAAAAAATAAAAAATCTATTGCTGGTCGGGGGGTTTTGATGTGCGCGACCAGATGAGAGAAAAATGAGAAGGCAGGGCAGTGAAAATTGTCCCTAAAAGATTGAATGAGAGCTACTTTCAGAGTGTTTATCAGGGGCGCAAACATTTGGGTTTGAGCTCGGGGCTATTTTTACTCCCTCTGCCAAAGAGGTCAGGTTTTTCAGCACTGTTGTTTGTCTCAGGAATGGAATATGACAGAATGCAAAGGCAATCCTGGTGGAGCTGGGTATAATCAACTCACCACTAATCGGCACAAATCAATGAATTCCCATTGTAAAAAAAAGAGTTTAATCACAAATGTGTCACATGATGATGACTAATGTTGGACTGACGGATCTACCAAATATTGCAAGAACATTTCAGAATAAACGACTGTATTTTCTGGACAATAAAGTCGCTCAGGAGTATAAGTCGCACCAGCCTTGGCAACTACCTGGGCATTGAGGCGTAACTGCACTGTTGACAAGCCTCTCCCGGCAGCACGTTCGTCAAGCACCCATTTGCAAACCTGTTCCTCCTTTTTTTCTGCTGCTCGATTCCCGTTTTTTAAATCTTCAGTGGTACAGGAGTAGCTGATACTGGTACACAATCCTAGAGCGCCCTCTAGCGGCTGCCAGTATGAAAATAACAAACATGTATAATTCTATTTTTATACATATAAGTCGCACCTGAGTATAAGTCGCACCCCTGGCCAAACTATGGAAAAAAGTGCGACTTATAGCCCGGAGGATACGGTATGCACTTCTGACACAACAAAAATGTAAGCTTTTATTTCAAGTGTCTTCTTCAAGGTGTCATCAATTCTTTCAAACTCATTCGACTAAATTAGCAGAGTTTTCAATCTCGTTTCGCAGTATCTAAGAGAGGGATCTAATTCCTAATATTGCAAGTTAAACTCGGGGGGCCTATTATCATTTTACTAGCTTGCCTCCATACCGATTGCACCATTCATTTGCGATTTAACATTCTCGAGAAGGCAGACACTACAGTCGTTATGTGCGCTGTGTTTCCCACAATGAGCATTCCTCCACAGCAGCGGATTTAGTCAGGAATTAGCATGTGACGGTTGCCTAGCTTGACTCTCCATTTCTATGAGCCGGAGAGTGATAATGGAGATTCTGTTGTGGCTTATTTCCAAGCGGGGACACCTTTGGCCCCTGACAAAACACGGCGGTCACCACAGTTACTTTGCAATTTCACGCCGCGCTCTCGGATAGGCGTAATCGATTCTGGAGCCCCCTTTTCCCCGGCACTCTCGGCCAGCTGCTGTCTCAGTAACTGCATATAGCCAAGTCTAAATGAGGCGCTCTTTCATTGTGGACTCGAAAAGGGGCGAGCGGTGAAAGCAACAGGAAGAGGGGGGTTGGAGCCGGGATGGAAAGCCGTACATAGGCTTGTGGAGAATTTTAGACTTCGGAGAGGGAGAGAGAGTTTAGGGTGTGATGGGGAACGGGAGGGGGGAGGGGTTTGCAGAAATGTTTCGGGGAGGGAGAGGCTTTAACTTGGAAAAACATTGGTCTGACACCTCTTGGCCTTGGCGCGGACTCATTACAATGACAAAGGCCGGTAGTATAGCACAGTCCTGCTTCAGTTGTATGGTTCAGTTATGGGCCTGATTTAGGGGGAAAATAGCTCAAAGGTACAACGGGTAAAAAAGTGGCTGTTCATGTTCAAATGCTAGTTAAAGTCTCGAGGGATCAATCAGTCTTTACATTCGAAGAAGGAGTCTTTTAGTCAAGTGTAGAAGACTTGAGAAGTGAAAGAGGCCATATTTGGGACAAAATCCGGGGTTCTGTTTGCCTCAACGCCCAAAAATCCAAACTTCAACAGTCATGAGTTTCACCCCAGTTCAGGACAACAGTCAGTCAGGTAGTGCAATGATTCGAAACTAGTTTAGTGTAAACAAGGCCTAAGGCATGTCTAACTCCACTCAGGAGGAGTGTGCAGTTTAGAGGCCCAAAGCTGCTCAGAATTGCGAACGCTTCTTGGATGCGAAGCAAAACTTTGTCCATTCAAAACAAACCATTTGAGCTGACTGTTTGTTTGTTTTCCCCCCCCCCTATAGAATTATTGCGCTTGTGAAACTATTCCAAGGAGAATTACAGGGAATGTGCCCTCGGAATTCCATATGGGAGCAGTCATGCGTTATCATAGCCTTGAGGAAAAGCACAGCCATTAATGGTCAGCTTATTTTATCTGCATAAATCCATCGAGGGGTGATAAATCAACCAGCGGCCCATGCAGTATGTGCGGCCCGGCCCATGAGCAACTTCCCCCTAGCAGGCCCATGTCAGAAAGAAGGGCTGGCGATGACAACCACAACCTCAAACGAATGTCGCACTGAAATAACAGGTTACACTAAGGAAGTGAGGTAGGGCCGGATCAATACTTGGGGCAGATAGTATCCCAGAATACTTTGCTGCGATTATGTCACCAGGCAGACAAACAAAATAACCCCCGAGGCTACACCTATAATTAGCCTGTTCCCGTAGAATCTTCAGTCCTCTCCCAGCCTGTTAAGTGAGGCCAAGTGCTATTAGGAAGTGTTCCGACCTAATCGTCCCACTAGACGGCTTGTACAAAAGTTGGCAATTATTTTAAGGCAAGGTTCATAACGTCTAATAAACTGGTTTTCAATTAGGAGGTGAGAGGACAAGAAAATAGACCAATGGGATAGTTTTGCTGTTTTGATGTTGACTGGACGGCCAAGAGTCATGAAGTGATTTACTGTAAGCCACAGTTACTTACAGTTTCTCAAGTGTAGACAGTCCAAAGAAGGAGCCATTCCTCAGTTCTTGGATCTTGTTGTTGCTCAAAATTCTGTCAAAATAAAAGAAGGAAACATAAGAGATTAATCAAAGTTATCTTGGTAAGGAGCGTGTGCAAATGTATGACAACAAATGGGAAAGAAGAAGCTGCTTTGCAAGTGGGGCAGCGCAGATAATAACATTAGTGTCACTGAGAGATGTTAAACAGCAGCCACAAAACGCGTTATGCCACCAGGAAGAAATCAGTTGAACTTGAGCCAGTAATGACTCGCACAGACCGTTCTGGCTACTCAACACCAGTGAGAATGGATTTTAAATGGTTACAAACCGCTGTCTATCCTCTGTTTTGACATGTTCAAAAACAAAACAGAAAATGGTTGTAGTGCAGTCAGCTACAAATCCCTGCTGCGCTGTTGTAGGAAATCCACACCACTGTTTTAATCCCAGAAGGAACAAACTCATGGGACTTGTGGTTAGCATTTGTCGTTGGCCGGCGGCGGCGGGATGTGGCGGGTGACATACATGCTAGTGGCACCCACAAACCCGGGCCACATTGGAGTCATTATGGAGTGTTGAGCGGCCCTTTTATTACTGGGTTGGACAGCGGCAGAACTGCAGCTTGGCTCCTCGCCGCTCGGGGAGAGAGTGCACACAAACAGTTCCTGTGTGTCGCCGCCGCCGCCACTACTTTGCACATTTCCATATGTTCGACCATGCCGATGTGCGAGGCTGCGAATTCTATCACTGCCAGAAAATATATGGTTACAAATAGGGGATTTATACAAGTATTTGGCATGTCGTCCCCAATAGTCATACCCGATCCGTCAGCCAGGAGTCAGGATGTAGAAACACTGAATGTAGAATCTTGCAAAACAGCACAGAATTACAAGACAAACATACATACCACAAAAAAAGAATATAGAGCTTAGTATTAGCAATAACCAAAACATGTAAAAATGTCTCTGGATCTGAGTACAACTGATGTCAAATGTTTCTTATGTCAGCCTGAAGAAGGCTACAAGTCTCCAAATCATTGCTACTTGGTATCAAAGAGATACTTTACTCTTGACATCGGGCCGCATTTCCTAGTTATCCAGAGTGTTGTTGATTTCTGGTGATGATATAATGTTTTTTGATTCATACGGTCCTCATATTTGAAGAGTTTAGTGGTGCTGGGCTAGCGCATGTCTATGGTAACTCATAGCCCGCATTAAAAACCTCTTCAAAATCATGGGGTAGTCCTCCAAACGTGGCCATATCTGATTTGTAGAAAGCTCCTTTGTGAATTCCACGTGTAGTAATGCCGGCCTTAGGTAAACAACAAACTACTGTAGATCCGGTTGGTTATATTAAAAAAATGATTCAGTCAACACAGACATTTATATCGGTAGTCTGGTGTTATAAGTGATTTCCCTCAGGTGCACTGTGCTTGGGTCAGACTGTTTTTAATGCAGGCTACTAGTTACCATAGACATGCGCTAGCCTAGCACTAGCCTAGCACCACTTAACTCTTCAAATATAATGACTGCAAGAATATTTTTTTATTTTGTTTCAATCTCTAGAAATCAATAACACTCTGGATAACCAGGAAACAAGGCCCTGTTGTCAAAAATCCTGAAATATCCCTTTAAGTGACAGTCATCCTATGGTTTAAGTCAAGAGGTACTCAAGTCTATAAGGAACAAGTGCTCAATGTATCTTAACTTGTGACTCTGACGGCCATAAAAATAAATGTGTCTAACAGCATTCTCCAGGGAGTCATGAGTTCTTGACCTCTTTTCATACTTCACTCCACTGCATGCCAACATTCACTCTTTCCCAAGATCCCTCAATTTTGGGAGAAAAATAAAATCGACCTCAAGCAATCAATCGGTCGACTAAAGACCATGAAGCCTGTAAACTGGTCTGTGGACAAACAACTTATTTACCCACAGTTGTAGCTTTGCATTTGACTCTACTCCTTTTAGATCTGCTGCCCTTCCTCACCCCAAACAACCTAAAGTTATCAAGGCTAAAAGCAGTACTACGTAATTTGTTTACCATAATAATCTCCCCCTGGTGTCTCTGATCAGAAAAATCCAATTGCAACTTTGCTGCCTACGGGTTGGAGGCCCCAATACACACTAATAGAATTACAAAGACGAAGCTAACAGGCTAACTGCGGGCTAGCGCCACTTTAGCAGTATTTACAGAGAGAGAAAAAAATGATCTCCATTGTGTAGTTGGACGTACAATATCCCTCTCTCCCTTTGTCTTTTCTGTCAGCGTAGTATTTACTCTCACGGCAACATGCTACAACCTGGCCTCTGGGGCATGAGTTGCTCAGTACTTTAACATTTGGTGGCTGGATGAATTCATGATCAGATTATCAAAATATTTATTGTGACGTAGTAGTACAGCCATTTCTAAGCTCCTCAGACATTAAAAAAACAAAAAAAAAGACAATTCCTCAACGGCAAACCCTCACATTCAAAAATTCAATTTGGGACCATTTCAAATGTATCTCCACAGCCCTCTGGACATTTGTATGCTGCTTCCTCTGTCTGTCGTCTCTAAACCAAATGAGAGCATAGAGAATGTCTTGGGGCCACTCCTGAATAGACTTGGGAGGGAGGGGAGGGGGGCAGCCAGGGCTCATCTTGATGCATAGATAAGAGCTGTTTGAGTCGAGGCCAGGAACGAGCTGCGGGGGGAATCCTACTGTACATCTCACATCCTGTCTCCTGATACACAAGTCATAAATCTCACGGACGTTTATGGAAAAGCTGGAGGTAAAACCAGAAGATCTACTTTCAGTCGTAGCTAATAATATGAAATGTGATGACCTACATTTCCTGTAGCTTGGGAGAAGTCTGGGAATTTGACACGATGGTTCTTTTTTTTTTTTTTTTTTTTTTTCAGTGGCGGCCCCGAGCAAGTCGACAGGCCAAAATGCCAACACAGACATTGGGTTGAGGACAAAGCAAAGTAATGCTCACTCAACACGTCTCACTTCAGACAATGAAATTCCATCAGCGAAATTCTCTTGTACTCAAAAAATGTGGCTTTAAGAAACAATCTGAAGCCCTATCTATTTGTGAAACTTTCTGGAGGGACGTATTGAGGTGGTAAAATGCATACATTAACGAAGGGAATTACTTTCAGCATGAGTTCCCTTTATATCGGTAATTCTGACAAAAAGGCAACAGACAGACACAGTGCATTATGTCATACCAGGTTTAGTGCATTGTTGAGGGCAGGACAGCGCAATTAACTTAATGGCTGCCATAAGCAAAGACTGCTTTAGGTCACATAATAGCCTATTTCTGCAAACAATAAAAGATCCACTCTCCTAGGGGTCTTAAAAACCAGCTAAAGGTTTCAGCTAACCACAAACGTTCAGAGTTAATCACATCTCTGTCTTTTTCCAAATGCTCCTCCTGTACATGTGTAAATTCTGAACATCACAAACCAAATTACAACAGAAATACTGTTGCAATTTTCTTCATGGAGGTCTAGAGGTGGAGTATTAGCAAGTTAGCCGACCAATTTATAGTCTGTCGAAGTCTAAACATCTGATACAACAATTAGCTCATTTCTAGTGAAACAACATAAACCGGAAAAGGCCTTTGACAATGATGTCAGCCACTCATGGACGAGTGCACAGATATTCTCACTCTCCGGCAAAGTACTTTCCACTAAAAACACAGACGAGAAGTACATCAACAACACGAAACCCCATTGCACTGCCTTACCTAATGTCTCTCAAACTAAACTTATAAAATACATGTTCAAGGTAAGGCAGGACTCACGGGGAAGGGGAGGGAGGGGGTCTCCTAAATTAAAGGCTGTGAACTGACTCATTTTACGTCTGCCAAGGGCTCGCCTTTGGGATTGTTGCCTCCTCGTTCTGCAAACACGGCCAGACTACTTTGAAAAGCACAGGGGCATTTCTTTTAGAGCCACGGTTTTGGGAAGCCGCAAAAACAAATCCTCTGTTGAGTGGACGGGCATGACAGCAGGCACCTGTGTGTTTTTCTTTTTTGCTTGTACTTGCACTTCAGACGCAACACTTTCAGGTCAGGGAAAGTAAACAATGGAGATTATTGTCATTCCTTGAGGATTAAACAGCGTCTGAACATTTTTTTTTTTGCATTTACGACACTCCAATGTGTTCCAACGCTTTCCTTGAGTGAGAGAAAAGAAACCCCTGCTTTCTTCTCGACATTCAAGTTGTTTCGCCGAGGCAATACCAGGTGCTCCTCTCTGCACCGTCCAAACCAGGTGCTTCTCTGAATGCAGCCTAATTACACCAAACAAACGCCGTAAAGAAACGTGAGCTTAAGTAGAGTCAGTTTGAGTTCCAGTCTGTAATGGCATTGGCTAGGTGAATGGAAAAAAGAAACAAAATGGCACTGACAAGTAACATACCAGCATAATTAGAAGTATTACACTTTGATTTGCTACTTATTACCGTATTTTCCAGACTATAAGTTAAATTATTTTTGATAGTTTGGCTGGGGGTGCGACTTATATATCAAAACATAATTACACATGTTTGTTATTTTCACACTGACATCTGCTAGAGGGCGCTCTGGGCTTGTGTACAAGTACCTACTACTCCTGTACCAATGAAGATTTAAAAAAACGGTAAGAAAGTGTGGAGTGAGAGAGAAACTTGTGAGGCACTGGCGAAAAGTGGAGGTTACTCTTACTGCTTGTACTGCTAGTTACGCCTCCATACCCAGGTAGTAGCCACGGCTGGTGCGACTTATAGGTTTTTTTCGTCTTCATTATGCATTTTTTGGCTGGCACGACTTATACTCCGGAGCAACTAATAATCCGTAAAACATGGTACTTGTGTAATGAGTATTTTAAAGGGACTATAGGGAGTTTAAAAAGTTAAAATTAGGTATTTTCCTCCCCCTACATGTTCCAGCAATGTCCTAAGGTGTAGAATGAGTCCAGACCTATTCACCACAACTGCCTCTAAAATCCTGCACTGTCACTCAAAAAGGTGTGACTTCGGGTCCGAATTGCCGTCATGCACGAGCTTAATATAGAAGGTGCAGTTACACATATTACCTGAGGAGGCAGTAGTGAGTATAAAATGGCCAACTTGCATCTAGCCCCTTTAAGGCCATGGACAAAAAAAAAGAAAAGAAGAAATATCAAAATTCATCCAGAATACAATGAATGTTCTGCATACAACATGGTAAATGGTCTCAACTTATATAACGCTTTTCTACCTTCATTAGGTCCAAAGCGCTTTACAGCAAGGAACCAGTCCCCCATCCACACTCTCATTCATTCACCAATGTACGCAGACACTGGAGGCCACGTGGGTGAAGTGTCTTGCCCAAAGACACAACACCTACCTTCACTTCTCACTGGGGGTGCCATCCTAAAATGCTCTTCAAAAGAAAAACAACATTGCAAGAAGACAAATTGTGGACAGTGGATGAAAACTTTACAAATAATAGACAGAAGAGAAACATATCCAAAACTTCATAAGGTTTAGCCATATCCCACTCTGCGAGGCCAGGGGCAGCTGTAAACACATTTGTGTCATTTCCTCTCAGATTACCGAGGTATGCAGTGTCGTTGGTAGAGCACAAATGCAGGGAATGCTACCTATTCTTTCTCTGGAGCCCACTCGAACAAGAGATGACATTTTGCAAAAACTCGAGCCACTTAGAACTGTGAAGGAATGGTGAAACTCAGGGTGAACAAACACAAAGTCCAAGAAAGTGGAGATTTGTGGCTGTGCTGTTCATAAAAGAAAAAAAAAATAGCCCAGTCAGTGATTCAATAAGATCAGCAAAAGGGAGCATATTTCAACACACAGCTCTAATTCAACTCTACTGTTCTCGGAAATGTTTTCTGGATAATCAGGGAGGTCCCGGCCATGGTCAACCCCACTCCAGAGCAGCAGGACAGCCATAAAAGCAGACCTCCTGGGGGATTTTACAGGCTTTAAATTAACACCCCAAAAACTGTCCCGCCAACATAAACGGCTATTCCATTGCTATTCGTGTCCACAGGGAATGTTAGAGGCCCAGTGATTGAGTAGGGCTTCCTTTTTATCCAACAATAGATAAAGGCTGAGGTAGAGACGGAGAGGAATCTTAAAGAGTTTCCGGTATTAGCTCTGTAATTACATCATTTTTGTTGAGGAGGCCACCCCTCAGACCTAAGGCTCAGTGCAAAATCACAAGGAACTGTTTCAACCTCAAATCTATCACTGCCAGAATAAAGGCACATCATTTTCCAACTGCTGCTTTGTTACATCAGAAGCTTCAAATCACTAAGTATGCTGCAAACTAGTCATGTTACAGCACTAGCAAAGTACCTCCACATTGGATGTGTGGTCACAATGATAGAAAAAGTGGGCATTTGCACAACTTGCGTGGAGTGTATAAAATACCTTGGGCCAAAATATCTTGTTATGTGTGAACCCTTCCACAACAGGAAGGCTCCTGTTACACGAGGTTTACATTACACTGTTACAGTGCAGCTGTGGAGCAATGATGGATGGCTGACAAGCCACTGACACGTTTAGCTTTGGGGGGGGATAGGTGTACACACAGATGAACACAAATGTCAAACTCTATAAACTTTATACTAGGCCCTGTCTATTAAAAAAGTGGGTTAGAGCGTCAGATTTTCTGACAAGGGCTTAGAAACTTTGGTTTGGGAGGGAAGTTGCAGTGTGGCAGTGATTGATGTCGTACTGGTTGTAGTGAATGCAAACTGATCCAGATACTCACAGTGTGACTGTCCTGTTGGAGAATGACTCCGGGGGAAACACCTGATGAAGGTCCATGTTGCTGCACACCACTTTCCGGTCGGGCAGGAGGCTTTTCCCTGCGCCTTTGGGGCGTTCATCAGATGATTTACAATCAGATGATAGAGCCGAGTCACAGGCGCCAACCAGCAGCAAGCCCACAAACAACTGCCAGACAACCACTCTCATTTTCACATGTGATCCCACACAATGTGCAGCATTGAGACGCATTAACTTAATAGCAGGCTAGTGGCTAGCTTTGTTAAACCAACGTGTCCAAAACGGCAGACTCCAACAAAAAGTCCAACAGGACAATTCCCAGTGTTTTCGTCCTCCATTCTGGCAAAGCTACCACGGCACTCATGCTTTATGTCCTCCAAAGGCATGTACTAAGAATCTCCTTCTTTCTTTGCTTGGTTGATGTTGTTGATTTCAGTAATCCACAAAAAGAGCCCAGCGCAGTTGTTCGCGTCTGAATCAAGTTGCCCAGTTGTTGAGACTGAGACTGTGAGAGCTTCTTTGTTGGGAAAAGCGTGGCTTCAGATTAGTCTTTTTCGCGTCTGTAATCTCAAAAGAAACGCAAAAAGACTCAGCAAACATTTTAAAGACGGATTTTCTTTAAACCGCATTTCATTTCAAAGACTACACGACGCCAGCAACAACTTTCCCGGGAATAAACAGCAAATCCTACCAAATCCAGAAGATGCGACTCAACCACAAAAAAACTACAAGTGTAACTTGGCAAAGTGCAGTGGCCAAACGAATCCACAGGTAACGATTTTACCCTCCTTTGTCCTAAAAATCCACAAGCTCCTCTGTGTTCATTGAGTCCCATGGTCCTGCCCAATCCTGCCCTATGCTCTTCGGAAGCAACATCACACCAGTTGTAAACACACGACATTTCAGATCACTTCCGCTACGCTTTTCAAAATAAAGCAGAAAAACAATACTTGGCGCATCTTGAGCAAAACCCGTGGATGTGTTGGCAGAATCCCACAACACTTGGAATAGCTAAAAAATAATAATATTAATAATAAAAACCTCAACTAAAAAAGGTATATCTGAATTTAATATGAGTTTACACCTGAACGTATCTGATGAAGCCCAAACCGGAAAAGTTTAGTTGCCCTGCTATTTCCTGTTTTGGAAGTCATGTGGGAATGCCGTTCATCAGTCGATGTGTCGGGGTTGTACAACTTACTACAAATCCTGAAGAATCAATAGAAAGTTTAGAAACCACGCAATAATAAGCAGGTGAAGACCTACACAACACATACATAAATAAAGCATGTTTCCACGTGGCTTTGCGTGGGGAGCAGCCACCGCCGCTTATCAAATTGAAGGTAGGTAAGAAACGGAACAAACAAGAAGCCAGTCCAGAATAGTGTCTCATTGTTATATTGAAAATGTAATGGACATGTAATGTGCACCTAATTACATTGATCTAGTTTATTATGATATCAGTAATAACCCGTTTGTGGTGACTAGTACAAGACTAGATATATTTCTATTCTTAAGAAGTGGTTCTGAAAGCTTTCACACATCATTTTGATTCCAATTCCTTGTTACGAAAATAGTTTCCCCTTGGGGATCAGCACAGTAATTCAGATTTTTATTATAGCCTAAAAGTGACTCCGCGCATAACTTCAAACGCAGCCCAAGAAGTGACTTCCTGTTTCGATCCAGCACACCAAAATAAAAGCACCATCTTATTCATTAGTTCAGCAGTTCATTAGTTCAAGTTTCTTTCTGCCTAACTCTTACCAGACAAAACAGTTAAAATGTGTGTATTTAATTGTATTCTTTAATGTTGCAAGTACCTGCTGAACTAATCAATGAGATGAGCTGTGTGCTTTTATTTTGGTGTACTGGATTGAAACAGGAAGTTATGCACAGTGTCAATTGTACCACCTGAAGAAGCCCAAGTACTACAGTTTGACAATCACTGTTTTAAAGTGTGCATTATTTAGGCGTATACATCACCTGCCTATATGCTTTAAAGTAGCCCTATGATATTGTTGAATTCTTTTATTTCTGCTTGTCCTTATCTTCTTTTTTTTCTTGAATACATGCAAGCACTTCTTACATTGTAGAAACCTCTCTCTAACGGGAGAAGGTTTCAAGCAATCTGAACACAACTGCAAAGTCAATTAAGTTACTCTTGGGACTCATTAAAAGTCCCAAATGTAAGCGTGATTTGTCTTTGTAATTATCCTTTTTAATGAAACAATTTGCGTGTGTTAAGGTGGCTGGCAGGCAGATGGCAGGGGACCCAGTATCTGGGACACGTTTAGTCACGAGACGGGCAGGGTGTTTGGGGATCAGAACGGAGACGTGGCCTGTAAAAGTTATGAGCTCTGGGAGGAGGACCTTAGGAGCATCCTGCAGCTCGGACTTACGCATTATCGCCTGTCGGTCTCGTGGGCCCGGCTCCTGCCCGACGGGACCACGCAGCATGTCAATCACAAAGGTACTTCGGTGACATCCTGGGATCATTTCAGTAGTTTAGTCATCACGTTGCTGCACGAAAGTAATATATATGTTAACAAATCAAGCTTTACTAAACATTGCTGCTCTTATCTGAAATGCTTTTCTTTTCTTCTTCAGGTGTGGAATACTACAACAAGGTGATTGACAATTTACTGACTGCAAACGTGACTCCGATGGTCACGCTTTACCACTTCGACCTGCCACAAGCTCTGCAAGACCAGGGCGGCTGGAAATCACCGAACATCGCCGCGCTTTTCGACAGCTACGCCCGCTTTTGCTTCCAGACGTTCGGCGACCGGGTGAAACTTTGGATCACCATCAATGAGCCGTACGTGTGTGCCAAACTCGGTCACGAAGATGGCATCCATGCTCCAGGATTGGAAGAACCGGGGGGGAGAGCCGCCTATCTGGTGGGCCACAACATGCTACGGGCCCACGCCTTGGCTTGGCACAGTTACGACGCATTCTTCAGGCCAAAGCATGAGGGATTAGTGTCTCTGGCCATCAATAGTGACTGGTTAGAGCCGTTAGAGCCAGATTGTGCCGAGGATGTCTCCGCCACCGAACGACATCTTGCCTTTACACTTGGTTGGTTCGCCTGGCCCGTGTTTGTTTCCGGGGACTATCCTGAAATAATGAGAGCTGTTATTGACGCCAACAGTAAAACACATGGTTTTAACAGTGAATCGCGCCTGCCAATTTTCTCCAAAGATGAACCTCCGATTTTAGGGACAGCGGATTTTTTTGCCCTGAACTATTATACATCAAGAAAAGTTACATCAGGCTGTGGTCATTCGGATATACTTAGTATGAAGAGTGACAGAGGTGCGCAGGAAGTCTTGGATCCATCATGGCCAATTTCCGGGGTGTCCTGGCTTGCAGTGGTGCCCCATGGGTTGAGGAGGCTTCTTAGCTACATCAAGGTGAACACTACAGGCTACATCAACATTGAAAATTGTGAGGACAATAGTCAAACTCTACCGGCTAGTTTACTGGATCATCTCCAAAGTTTGAAAGCGACAAACACATATACTATATAATGTTTACTCTTTGAAGGGCTAAAATGGCTAGGTACTAACTAGGGATGCACCAATTGGAGCCGATATGGGAACAAATACGATATCTAAAGTTTAGGCTCTCAACGCCGTAAAAACATAACATTAACCAAAATACCACCTAATTCTAAGTGAATATGGGCATGCTGTATATCATTGTAAAGCTTGGAACTTGGAGAATTCAATCGCTTTATTTTAAACTCCGCAAATGTATTGTTGATTGTCGCACAAAATTCTGCGGCTAGCTGGAGCATGCTAATGCTAACGAAAACTAATCAAAACTGGACCAGAAACTATGATAGAAATACCTAAAGTAGCCTAATGAAATAAAACAACCACTGCTGAAGCCAAGTGTTTGTATTTTAGTTTAATAAATATCTGATCTCACATATTTGTAATGATCACACCACTTATTAATGTAATATAAGAATATTTAGTGTAGAAAAGTCATCCTTGTTAAATGTTTATCCAAGAGTTTATCAATAGATATAATTGATAGTTGATCTGTAACATGACAATAGAATTAGACTTTATAGATCTTACAATGGAGAAGAGTAAATTAAAAGCCACTTGTAAGAAAGTGTCTTGGTCTTGGTAAATATCGGATATCGGCAGACACTCAAACCCCAGTATCGGTAACAAAAAAGCTAGATCCGTGCATCTCTAGTTCTAACTCACAAAGGGTTGAATAGAATAATGTTTTGCGTGGAAAGAGGTCATCCAAAAACAGCCTCAACTTTGATCTACCTCCCGGAACCAACTAGAATCCACATCATATTCACTTTATATAATGTTCAGCCTGGTGGGTGTAATTTAAATATATGAGTTTCACAAAGAGTTGAAAACAAAGCAAGCCTCAACTGATGCTACTTTATTTGACAAATTCATTCTCTTTAAAAGTCACTCTCTCAGCCACAGTTAAACTACTTTGATCAATGGGAAGATGCATCGCCTTCAGCTAAACGAGCAAAACACCTGACATTTGTTTAGCATCTTGCATCGATTTCGTATGCGGCAAACACCTTTTTAACACCCCCAGAAACACACTGATGCTTCATTAGTGCTGTCACATTGAATGAAATAGTTACTTGGCTAAAAAGTGTTTTGCAAACGACCAATTTCCTGCTGTTGTGCCTTGTCACAGCCCATTACCTCGGGCTCGCCACCGTTGAATCGGAGCTAAATGGCACACTGTAGACCAATCTTTCTTTCCGTAGGAGGTGGCAGGTGATATGCCTTGTTTGTTGATAACATTTGTCCTCCTGATTTATTTTCAGAAAAACTTCAGTGATCCGGCCATCTACATTACGGAGAATGGGTTTGCTCAGGTGGGGTCGTTAGAGATGGAGGATGTTCAGCGAGGGAAGTTTTACACGGAAACGATCAGCGAGGTGGCCAAAGGTAAATAAATGTAATTGCTGCCCAATCAGATTTCTTGAGAATGTGTATAGTTGCAAAGCAGTTATTGTAGTCACTGCTAATTATCATGGCACTGCGCCTGTGTTCTTAGCGGTTCTTAGTGGTTACTGCATTGCAATTATCTTTCAATCAAGAAGGAAAAAAAAATACATTGAATACAATATATATATACACAAAAACATTTTAAAGGCAATTATTAGGTCAGTATTACATATGCAAACTGATTTTCAGCAGTCAATTACATTAAAAAAAGTACAGTTTGCTGTATATCTGGCAGTATGTAGAAAGAATGCACTTACATCATTATAATTTTGAACATAACCCTCTCCGAGCAATAACAAATAGTTTATCTCACGGCAAACAATGACTTATTTTTGGCTTTTGTTGCCATGCTGTAACCATCACATGTATGCCCCCTATGCTTTCTACTTTTGCTGGTACTTCAGTTTATTGGTTTATAAAGGACAGTGCATGTTAATGAACATACATGGGTCTCATGCATGTAAACACACCGCACCGGATTGGGCTAATTTCCATCCGTGGTCCCCCATGTGCACTCTCAAACACACTCTCATTCATCCTGGACTATTGTACATGTTTTTAGTGGTAGGGGAAACCGGAGTACCCGGAGGAAACCTACGCAGACATGGGGAGAACATGCAAACTCCACACAGAACCTTTCTGTGTGTCCCGACCAGGTGGGAATCGAACCCGGGACCGTCTAGCTGTGAAGCTCGAGCGCTAACCGCTCTACTACCGTTTCGCCCGTTCTTCTCTTACTATCACTTGGGTTCTACTTAAAGAACTATTTTACCTGTTTGCAGTCATATTCTAACATAAATATTGTGCCCTACAGCCATTACAGAAGATGGAGTCAATGTCAGAGGATATTTTGCCTGGTCGCTGATGGATAACTTTGAATGGGCTGATGGGTATAGCGTTCGATTTGGACTGTTTCATGTCGACTTTTCCGATGAGAAACGGAAGCGCACTATGTACCGCTCCGGGAGAGAATATGCCAAACTCATTCTAAAGTACAGCACTGAACATGAAGGACCACATCCAAACCATTAAGGATCCTTTGTCATGTTTATTTTGAATTTACCAAGTGGCATAGCAGCTGCAGTTGCCCTTTCCAAACTTCAGTAGTGCATCTAAGGACGTGTTTAAATAGACTAGGATTTGACTAAATGGAAGTAAAATTAGTATTCTAGCCTGCACAATTCCTAGCGAGGCTTCCCAAGAGATTTATAGAGTGGGGCTCCTCACTCATATGCCCAAAGCAGCTGTAATGCTTCCAGATCAGGCAGCTGCAGCAGCAAGTTAACTGTGTGCATGTGAAATGGTTGCAAATTGCGTCAGTGTATCCGCAAAAAGAGGCCATTTCAAACGTTGTATTACATTAAAAACTTTGCATTACTTTAAATCTCATTATAGTGACATGACTAGTCGACGGGGATCCACAATATGGTATGATAATGGAGCAGTAAGAACACTTCTGTCTGTGGTCATTACTTTTGAATTTAAAATAAACAAATGTGTCGCGAGTTACACTGTGAAGAAAAAGGGCTTCTAAATCAAATCTCCAGAGGCTGTATAATACGATTCATTAAAGTGCACGAGAATGAAGTAACTGAACACCGAGTTGCGCCTTTAAAAGTTCTCACCATGACACCAGACTATATAAAGCATATTTTGTAGATGGGGCAGAAAGCAACAGATGCCCCACCACAAGGAGACGGGCTAATGCCATTTGTGTGACTTGGACAGCTGTGCAAACTGCTACTTGAAGAAGAAAAGGCCAATATGTGAGAGACCTGCCAAAAGTGAGCTGTTTTTCTTCTGGAAACAATCTAGATATGTCTAACATAAAAATAAAAAAAAGTGAATACATATCAATTGACACTGCACATATGTTGACATGCCAGACTTGGTGAGCTGAGACGTGGATGGACTGGGAAAAGTCGATGTTCAAAGTAGGCCTACACTGCCATCTTGTGGCGCAACCCGAGAGCACCCACCCCCACTGTACAGGCTGCTTGCAAAAAGAAGTGCTGCTTTTACTCATATAAACGCCTCCCCAACACAACAACCTAAACCCACAGCCACACCACAATACATCACAGATTTAAGGCAATTAATATTTATGCTGTGATGTGAAGGCAAATGTCATTTGTATTGGGCGCTGGGAGACTTTGTTTGCATTAATAAGCACAGTGTATGGTGCCATCCAGTTGGGCTGTGCCGAGTGTTTTCAACAGATGTGAGTAATACCCTGGCGGCCCTCCTCCATCTATGTCACGCCGGGTGAGATTCCCCTTTGTCTTATGATGAATAACAAGCTTTTGTGCAACTATGAATAATGCCCGTGCCTTTTTTCTTTTTTTTTTTTCTTTCCGTTCTTCTCCGAGCACAAAGCCGAACCACATTTCATACTTTTGCAGCCCTAATGAAGTTGATCTAATATCCCGGCTTCTGACACGGCTGCCGGTGACAAATCGCGAACCATTAAACACTTACTAAAAGTCACACAACAAGCAGTTTGCGGGGCCGCGGTTTGAGGATTAGCGAACATATGTGCCACCTGTGTCGGGGACGAAAAACGCTCCTACCCGCGTTTCCCATGATTCATCACTGCGCTTGCCAAGGGACCCACTATTCCCAGCCAATAGTCTATTTCGCTAGTGGTTTTCTTGTA
This sequence comes from Gobius niger, assembly GCF_951799975.1. Taxonomy (NCBI): domain Eukaryota; kingdom Metazoa; phylum Chordata; class Actinopteri; order Gobiiformes; family Gobiidae; genus Gobius; species Gobius niger. The sequence goes on from NC_136872.1 coordinate 14,254,374, forward strand.
TTGTATTGATGGATCTCTTCTCATCCTGGCTGGAGGTGCTGCATATTTGAAAGACCACGCTTTTAAATATGATAGAAGCGTGTAGCCTCCTGTTGCCTCGGAACGATCTCCTTTTGTGAAACCTGGATGGTAATGTTCCTGTTGCAGGTTGGGGAGTTTTAAACATTAATTAGCTTTAAATAATTCACCCGAGCAGTCTTTTTAACAGCCCCTTCTACCAATATTCGACTTCAATTCATTACCGCGGAGCTCGGATTTATTTCGATTAGACCCTGGTGTGGGGAAATCGCTTAAGAAACCGTTTCTAAATGTGCTTTCCAATTAAGTGCCAAATCTATCAAGTGTATAGATAAGTTGCTTTTGACAATGAATTAGTGTGTTTAATTGTAAAGCTCAATCACGGGCACGTATACCCGCAGGAAGGTTCTGGCAAATAACCAATGCGAGACCCATTTCACCCAACTTGACTCATTATATTGGACGTGCAATATGAAATACCAGCCAGGGAATTCATTGACTTACTATAAATCGGCTGGATTATTGATTAGCTATGTAAAATCTTGTGTTTCGTAACAAAGGCATCTGACTTGTGGCAAATAATTACCGCTTTCTATTTACTGATTGCCCTCATATGCATATTCCCTGGAGTAACGGTATAATTAGATTGTTGCCTCTACATCAAGATGAAAACGCGTCAACTGCGCTGCTCCTAAGAGCCGAGATACAAATCTTTCTCTCTCTCTCTCTTTCTCTCTCTCTCTCGCTTCTCCTTCCAACTTTTTCTTTTGTGTCTCAGTCAGCTGGTGTGGGACCCGAGAGAGGCCCCAAACCTCTGTTCCCGTTCCTCTGTCTTCCTTTATGTAGCTCCCAATTGCTCCCCTCTTCTAATCGCATTTCTCATATTCCATTGACAAGAAGAGAAGAAGAAGAAGAAAAAAAAAAACACATAGCAAAGTTTCTAAATCCCATTGACCTACTTAGCCAGACATTTCAGCGGGAATTTATATTAGAAAGAACTGTTTTCTCAATCCTCCATCTTCATCATGTTTTTTTTTTTTTTCTCCCCTCGCAGCTCGAAGCCATTTTGGTCACCATTTTGATCCCGAGCGTTATACAAGTGGATAAATGCATTACCGCGGCTAACACACAAACCAAGCGCTTCCCAAAGCTTCTGCCCCCTTGCTTTTGACAGTGGCCTAAGCGGCGTGACATCGGACTTATAAAAAATCAGCGCCGCGGAATGGCCTCATCTTTGATTGATGAATTTTCGCCGGGGCGAGAGAGATTGAGGAGGATGGGATGCCGCCGAGGCCTTGAAGACAGGAAGTGGAATTGCGGGAGAACCAAGGAAAGACAATTCAAACATTTTTCTTTTAAGTTGGGTTTCCCGGGGGAGCGTCGATGACCCTGCTAACGACCGTCGAGTTGCCCGCTCCCCTGAGTGCGATGGCGCGGCGTGATGGGGAACGGGTTAACAGACCTGCCTGAAAAATTGAAAGCGCTTTGAATATTCCGCTAACCCCTTGTGCCGAGATTGGTATTCATTGTGCCGTGCGTGTGTGGTAGCTAAGCCCAGCGGTGGTGGGAAAGCGTACCCCCCGATGCGAGTGTGTGTGGTGGCCAATGAGGCGGGCGTCCCGTGGGAGCGGAGCTGAAAGTGTGGAGAGAAAAAAAAAAACGGGGAAAAAGACAATTTGTAGAGACCTTAAGAATAGATAGAATGAAAAGGGCTATAGTCACCAGGCCTGGATCCAAGCAGAGAGACTAATGACGTGGATATAACCTTTTACTCCCAATATGCAAACACAATGTCATCAACAAAGACAGAATAGGAATTCATTGGTTCAGAATCTCCATTGGAACGATTCCGGCAGATGGCGTCTACCTGTGGGTCCAGCCTGTCTGCAGAGTGTACAAAGGATAGAAAGGGCAACAGTAAAAGCTTTTCTCTGGACACACATCCTAATTCTGTACAAATTTAAGGTGGAGCCCAAGGACAGGCTCTGACTTTGTAGCCTATTGTGTTTTTTTTGTTTTTTGTAATAGCTCAGGTTTCGAACAGTAAAATGGAACTGGACAGCCAGACATCTCCCATTTCATCTTCTAGTAATGCACTATCTATGTTTTCTCATGCAAAATTGTGCCGTGAACGAGAAGCACACAATGAGCCAAGACTTGTTCAATGCGTGACGCTGTCTACTGGCGCAGTGGTTCAGCATTCAGGCCTCGCATCAAGATTGTCCTGGGTTTGATTCCACGTCCTTATACAGTATTTTCCGGACTATAAGTCACTCCGGAGTATGAGTCACACCAGCCATAAAATGTGTAATGCTTTATGACCGTGACGCTAGGGGCCGACATTGTCCACCATTGCTGCAGTACCTCCATATGTGGGCGGCAAAACAAGCTAGTTTTCCATTAGACAGCATTGCACTTCAGACAGATACTAAACCACTGTAAAGCCTGGTGCCTAATTTTTGAAAACTATATACAACTAGATATTGCTTCTGTGATAGCGCTGCCTTAGTTACAATTAAAGGGACCAGGTGGGTGTTCACAAGAAACATTTTAGAAATCTCGTATATTAATGGGGGTCGGACTTTGATTGACAGGCCGCATTAGAGCTAATGGCGCAGGCGTGTTTATGAGCGATACGGGCCCTGCGGGGGCTGAGACTACAGTGAAGATCCCGCCCTTATGCCCTTTTTAGGAACATGCTTCCGTCATAGCAGGGTAGGATGATTTCCCTTTAGAATGTTGGTCATTATTTTTACAGTCTATGGTCGCACCAGCCAAAAAATGTGTAATGAAGAAGAAAAAACATGTATAAGTCGCTCCGGAGTGCAAGTCGCATCAGTCTCGGTAACTACCTGGGCATGGAGGCGTAACTGCACCGTTTACAGGCCTCTCGTTGTGCAAGCAGCCATTTGTGAACTCGTTCCTCAAGCTTTCAGCCCGCTATTAGCTTTTTTTGTTTTCTTCATTGCAGTAAGAGCAACCTTTAAAAAAGTGCTTTTTGTCAGTCCCTCACAAGTTTCTCGCTCACTCTACACTTTGTTTCTGCTGTTCGATTACCGTTTTTTAAATCTTCAGTGGTACAGGAGTAGGAGATACTGGTACACAAGCCTAGAGCGCACTCTAGCGGCTGTCAGTATGAAAATAACGTGAAAATGTGAAATGATATATTTTTACATATAAGTCGCACCTGAGTATGAGTCACACCCCCAGCCAAACTATGAAAAAAAGTCCGACATATATTCCGGAAAATACAGTAGTTTGGATATTCTCCCTGTACTGCATCTTTGTGGAATAGCTTAGGTTTCCTCCGTATTACCTTAAGGTTAAGGATAAGACACCCCCTTACAAGGGTGCACATGTCCTTCCTTGTTCTAGCAGTTCCACCCAAGATCTTTACACCTGCGCCTTTAACCTCATATGCTTTCCTCGACTCCATTTGAACACGAGTTGGAGCGTCGAGAGCGGAAGCGCAAGTCCACAGTGCAGCAGCGCACCGACTAATTACCGCTAAGTGTTGTACTACATGGCCCCCTCTCACCCGCCTTGTCACTGCGGGTTTGACTGGCGTTAATGAGAGAATTATCTAGCCTCGGACCCTGGTAATTCAAATGTAGACCGGCTGACCCGACCTGAGAGATGGCTTTTTAATCTCACCACTTAATACCAATCAGAACGGCTTTCTTATGCAGGCCACAATGGGACGGCCCCCCCACTGCCCTGAACGCTGCTATAATTCCTGTCCTGTTGATCTATGGCCAACAGTTAATTGTCCATATGACTTGGGGGGGCTCGTGTGTTGATAATATGGAGAGTGGTGGAACAGGTGGGTATGGCTGTTAAAGTGCTCAAAGTGGACAATGTACGCATAAGCCCCTTATCCCGACAACCCAGCGGTAGATTAGAAAAGGTTAATAAGGTCAGACACTTTCACAAATTAATATGTAAATATATAAGGCAACTGGGCTCAAAGCAGGGATCCCTTAGTTCAGGGGTAAACACTTTACTAAAACAAAGGAGCCATGGTCATGATCTTCTTATCCTGTATCTTTTCAAGTTACAAGTTACATCCTATACTCAAATCTTTTAGTCAGGGGTAAATGCTCATGAACATTGTTTTTGTATTCAATCAATTCGAAAAGCAGTTCTAGTAGATTTTTGCCTTTTCTGCGAACTGCATTCATGGTTTCTTTGTTCCACATTGTTTTTTTCCTGTTTGTACGTCTTTGTCGTGCTTTGTGAGGGTCCGTGGATTTTTTCTATATAACCATAGTGGTCCTGAGGAAAGCAGCTATACATTTATTCTTCTGAGACACTGAAGAGGCACCAAGAGCCCCCCCACACCTGCAGCTCAGTGGAGTCGTCACAAGAGGAGCTGCAGGAAACAAAAAAGGGACAAACGAGGAGGTATACGGGAGGGACTCACAGTTAAGCCATGCCTTCTATCCCTACTATTTTTCTGGCTAATGGACGTTCACTGGAGAATAAAACAGGTTACTGCTAAGGTCTCCCCAGAAGATGGTGAGAGACCGTTGTGGAGCAGAGGGAGCTGCGCAGGAGAAAGAGGAAAGAGAAGGTGGAGAAGCTGACTAGTGCAGGACACCACGCTCTGGGACAGGGACCATTTCAGAAGATCAGAGGTGACAGAAGGCAGTACTCGGGTTTCCCTGACCTGCAGGGACATGCTGGTCAGGTTGACCCACAATGGCAGTGGGTCAAGTCAGTAGGTCAGTCACAGCGGCTCAGGACTAACACCTGAACACTATTTCATGGTACAGTTGTATGACAAATAAAGCACTTACTTACTTACTTCTAGTTGAGAAATATTATTTTGAAGTTACAGTTATTTCACTTACTAAAATGGATGATTACTCTCTCCACACAACCTTCGTTGACATAAAAATGAAGAATTAATTTAATTCAAGCTGTAATGTACATTATATCTTGAAAAGAGGTAAATAAATAAATAAGACAATTCTAATTTTTGGGGCACTAAAACATATCTGGCTTTATGCTCAAACAGTTACTGATATTGAGTAATATTTGGGTCTCCAGTTTTTATTTCTTGAGTAAAGTTATGCTAAAGTAACATTCCTCAAACTTCAGGAAATATTTTGGCTATTCTACTCACCTCTTCCCGAAATAAAATGATTAATGGAAAAACCCCTTGAGCTGTGCCATCTTGTTTTCGAGGCGGTCCATAACTTGTAGGCTTTGATAGTAACAATACTCTCTCTGCTGGTTTACTCTATTGTGCTCACTTTAGACAATGGCTCTCCAGGCGGCTCCATGGTTTAAGGAGTTTGACATCCACCTGCTTGTAATCTAAACTACTTGAGCTTGTAATTGGATCACGGCACTTTGGAGTGCATGATGATTTCCTTTTAGAGCTGAACTTGTAAGCAACATGAGCAATAAGCGCCTTTTTTCAAGTGTTTTTTGGGCTGTGGCTGTTTATGTTTTGCCAAGCGCTTGGGGTAACAAATAGCAGATCAGCCAGAGTTCAAGGCTGCATGCGGAACAGTTGGTGCGTTTCACTGCCTTTTGGGGGGAGAGACTTTTATTGTTATAAATCTTGTGGCGCAGCGAATATAGTGACTGCGTGTCACAGTGTACGTGTGTGTGTGTGTGTGTGCGTGCAGCAAATGCAACATCTGCTTGTGTATACCCGCTAGGTTTAAGATCTTGGCCCATAACCTGCAATTTGAGTTTTGAAGATTATTTGCAGAAGTGTGTTACCAGAGCTATTGGGGAGACTTGACTCCACATATTCTGTTCCTACATTATACTGTGTGCACTTTCCAATGAGGTGAATTCTGCATTTTGTAAACTTCTCTCTTTGTTTTTTGCTAAGGTGTTAAAGACAGAGGCGAGACCGGCCGGCACATATTGTATGAGTTAGAGTTATAATATGTGCACCCTCTTCGAACCGCCACCTTAACGTGGTGGAGGGGTTTGAGCACCCGAATGATCCAGGGAGCTCTGTTGTCAGGGGCTTTGTGTCCCTGGTAGGGTCTCCAATGGCAAACAGGTCCTAGGTGTAGGGCTGGGTATCATTAAACGATACCAGCATGGTATTGGAAAAAAAGTTCAGGTACTACTGGTATCGGAGATCCACGTTTTGACACTGTAGGTCCCGGGACAGGATTAAAGGAAGTGACTCAAATAAATAATTTTCCCACCCATTTTTGACAACTAAAAAATAAATAAAAAATTCCCAGTGTTTGCCCCATTTTTCCTCATTTTTCCCACATTTTTTTCCTAATTTTTGCTCCAATCCCCCCCCCCCCATTTTTCCTTATTTTTACCACAATTTCTTCCAATTTTCCTCTACAAATTATTCCCAATTTTTTCACACATTTCTTGACATTGAAGATATTATGAATTTGCATATCTTCCAGACTTTATGTTTTCTGGTTCTACATGACAAATTTATTTCAGTATAGGTATCGAGAAAAGAATGAACGATACCCAGGCCATCCTTCCGTGGACCCACCGCCTGCAGGACGAGCCATTGGGGGCTGGCGCAAAGTGATTTGGGCAGCTCCCACAGTTGCCCCCACAACCCTGGCAACGAACAAGTGGAAGAAGATGGATGGATGTATTGCACATGGCCACAAGACAATAGGTACTTCTCAAGCTTAATAGTTAGGCAGAAAGAAAGTGGAACTATTGAACTGCTGAACTAATGAATAAGATGGTGCTTTTATTTTGGTGTGCTGGATCGAAACAGGAAGTCACTTCTCGGGCGGGAGTCAATTGTAGGTGAGTGCAGTATTGCTGATTCAAGTAGGCGTCTGTTACTGCTTCATTCATAAAACCGATTCCTCTTTCTTTTTTTTTTCCTTGTGCCGAGGATCCCCCACTAAGTGCGTCCCGGTGTCGAGGGAAGTTGTGGAAGACATTTTGCTGACCCCGCAGAGCTGTCAGATGAGACGTATACAATAAAGCCATCATGTCAGCTGGCTGCTTTTATTTTAATAAGCTTTAATGCCGGCGACTTATGGATATATAGTCCCCTGGTTTCTACTACTCTGCATTTTTAGCCGTTCCGGGTCTTCTCATTTAACATAGTGACAGTGCAGTGCAGTAATTACGCCAGCTTAGACCAGTGGTGATGGCTTTCTTTAGTAGTACGTAAGCAGTAGTATTGCGTTTTTAGAATATAGACATGTTTACTTTATTGACCCGGTAGGATAATGCGTTCCTTGCATTTGACCGTTCCTTCAGTAATAGTAACAGCACTTGAATCAGTTGTCGAGTATTGTATAACTGGCAATTTGGAGTAACGGTGCTTTTACTCGCGTACTCCCATGTGTGTGGCATGTTTTGGTCTCTCTATGTCAGCCTTTGGGCCTATTGTCATGCAGGCGCTCAAGAGCACAGGCCCAGTCTTCACTCATCTGTCTGACGGCCGCGGCTATCTACCCAGACGGTGACTGATGATGGCGGTACAAGCGTGAATGTGTTGTGTGTGGGGGGGCAGAGGAGCGGGGGAAACTTTCAGCGCCGGCCTGTGTGTCATCGCGAGGGGGGTCCGTGGAAGGCAGGTGGGGAAAGCGTTGCGATGGATGCCAGTCTGTCTTAGGGATAGAATACAGTGGCCGTCAGGCTTGCACTGCGCTGTGCCATTTCCAGATTTTGAGATAGGATCTTGGAGTATACCGAGCAGGAGGATTAGGCTACGATGAGTGAGCTTATAATAACTTTGTCGACATAATTGATGTAGTTGACAGCCGTCTTAAAACATCTTTATAGTTTATACGTGTGTGTGCACATGCATATTCATAATCTCCCTCATATAATTGATATAAATACATACAGTTCCATGGCCGCGTGTGTTGTCGCCTGTCTGTTCTGGAAGATCAATGCGCCCGCGTCGATGTTGTCTTGCCCTCCGCACGTGAAGGGAATGGCAGGGGAGGAGGAGGTGATGGAGAGAAGGAGTAGAGTGGGATGAGGCGCGCTAAATGGATGCAATGCAAATGGCACCAGTGGACGTGGGAATCAATTTAGCTTATTGAAACAAATGAGAGCCACGCAGCCTTGCCATTGCGCGTTGTTGCTTTTTTTTGGCCGGCCCCGGTGCTATTGTAATTAACCCACCCAACCCAAATCTGCGACCATCCCTTTCACAAACACGCCCCCCACCCCCCCTCTGTGTCACCCATGTTGATGCCTGCCTGGGGTCCCTTTTACTCTAATGAAAAAGCCTTAGAGGTGCCCAGGTAAAACTGGACGTGCTGTAATGGTGATTCATGGCCTTGGGTGACATGCTAAAAGGCATGGGAGATCTGCCTAGGAAAGCATTTAGGAAAGGGTATTCCATGTTGAGCGCCAACACAGACACGCACACACACACACACACACACACACACACACACACACACACACACACACACACACACACACACACACACACACACACACACACACACACACACACGCTGTCCTCTCCAATAATGACTTACGGTCGTCCTTTTCCCAGCAGGCTCTTATGCTTATAAACTCCCCACTCCTCTTATTCATCGAATCCCAATAACCAAAATGGACTCAATGTGGGAGTGACCTCGGAGGCAAGTGGCCAGTGGGAGATGCCTTTTTCATATAGTGATGTGTGATGTCCTATTGAAATTTGGCCATTGTTTCGTTTAAGGGTCGGGACACATTGACTTCTGCGCTCTTATTCCCTGGTGTGGCATGAGCATTGTATAGGGGTCTTGGGGGAGGGATCAATAGTTAGAGAGAGCGATGGGGTCATCGTGGAATCAATTCGAGGGACAAACAACCTCCAGCTGCCGTACGCACCTTCCAAAGCCCTGACACCTGAGGCAATCTTTAGTGAAATGTCCTCTGCCGAAATGCCACGGGGCCACGCGCTGCTGAGCAGTCACTCATGCAGCGCTCCAGAATCAGGTGCCGTACGCAAACCTGCTCCGCAGTCGTCCGCTCAAACGCTTTGGCTCAGTGTTGCTACATAAACAAAACTCACGCACCTGAGAATGTCAATTACTTACCGGCTGCCCCTTTCGACGGCCCGCACTTGATGGCCAAATTGGGATTAATTTGTGGAGGATGGGGCCAGTGTAGAGGTGACACTGTGTCGTTCCACTTCAGAGAGACATGGGGACAGAGAACAGGAGCAGCAGGCCAGCTTGATTGTTCCCCTATTACCCAGCGCACAATTTTGCATAAGTGGCAAATGCACTGATGAAAACAAGTGGCGCTTTCAGGTCAGGAGCAGACACCCAGAAAATGAGCTTTTTTCTCTTCCTGTTCCCTTCTTACCCTTCCGCTGGGCCGCATAATTCAGAAGAGCCATCTTGTGGAAATGTCAGGGAGTAGCGGCGCTGGAGCGAGCTGTGACAGAGCGCTGTGGCGCCTTTCGGGCCGGGCCGGCAGGAGCTGCCACGCCCGAGTCGCTCTGACCTTCAGGTGCTGATGAATGCAGCCACGTTTAAGTCATAGATAGACAGCACCAGCCTCATCTCTTCAACCAGATCTGACCATCGCAGGCTCCTCGTCTATCAGGTTCACACAGAGGTAATGCATATTTCAAAAAAAGCCTGTACATGTTTATTAGCTTCAGGACACAGTATTACCTGCTTGCCTCCTTTTCTGTGTTCAATAGAGGTCACTTCCCCACAGTGCATCTCCTTTTATGTGCCCGCTCCTTCATTCATCGTACCTGCTGACACATCTGACAACACGCTGCTGTATTATCATGTCTCAACCCCCAGCGCTTCCACAACAACGCAGGCCAGTGCCACTCCTCCAGCCCTTCTCTTTCTCCTTTAGAAAACTGATTATAAATGGTCAATTTGAAAATAGACCAGAAAGTCCCCAAGGCTGCTTGCCTTGTCAAATTGAAAGGGGACAAGGACGAGTCCGTCAACTTGCCCCCTGTCTAGCGTCCTGATATTTTCATGGCAGGTGTACGCAGGAGAACATAACAAATTCCCCCCATGCGGCGGCGGCGAGGCAGAGGGAAGAGCTGAGAGAGGAAGCGGTGGCAGTGAGCGGAGAATCTTCTACATCTCGCCCTCAGCATTTATATCACAAGTCTCCACAAAGAGACTATGGATCACTCCAGTGGCTGGTGCTGGCAGTATCAGGAAAAGCCATAGGCTGTCAGGGACTGTGTGCCTTTCATATTTCACTGTAGACAGCCTTCCCTTCTCGCGGCCTCACTCACAGCAGCCTTTGAGGATAATATCTTCAAATCTCTCCTTGCCATGCTGAGAGGCTATTTTTAAATAGATATTTATTTCAATCTTTCAATTTTTCTTCCCCTCCCTCATTCCTGTCCTACAGGTATAGCTTTACTGCTGAGAAATGCTCATGGCAGGCCTTTCTGTCAGCACAGATCTTTGTCTTTCACCTCACCCGTTCAGTATTTTAAACTTTTCTTCTGTTCAAATTTATTGGAGTGGCAGTTCACCTTTAATTTACCTAATATTTTAGATGAAACAAACAAAGGGTTTGACGGAATAAAAGGCTTAGGCCCGTTGCGTTAAGGTCTGATCTCATCAACAGAAGGAGAGAATTAACTCTTGTATCGGCGCCTCACTGTGATCCACTGTGACTTCTTGTTAACAATAAAGACTTTCAGATTAATCACAGCCTTTGATATAGAGAGATGTCCGCAGCGCCGCGATTCATCAGCAGAGACCTTGCAATCAGATGGGACGTGTGCTTTTTCCCCAAACACGTCTCCCTCTCTGCTCAGAATACATTAGTGAAGTGTGAGTGACCGAATCATCAGATACAGGAGGTGAATTGAAGTGGTCATGAACCTTATGTCAAAGCCAAATAGCTGAATGCTGATAGATAAAACAAACAAGAAACGTGCGCAGTTTGCAGAAGGCGGAGTCGTGCAGGGTTGTGCTGAATTGTCAGGAGGGGGGAGGAAAAAAAAAGAGAAGTTACAGATAAGGCCCCACTGGCCCTGCATCGCAACTGGGCTATTATCAAGCATGACCCTCACTACAGCTGTAACACATGACCCCAAATTTATGTATGGGGTGAACTTTCTCCCCACGCAGCGCGACATGAGTTATGTTTCATGTTGAATTGTGAGCTGTCCTGCTTCCCCCTGGGTGCACGCTCCTCCGACCCACCCACAAGAAAAAGAAATAACGCTGGATAGAAATTTATGTGTTGTGACTTCCCACTTCCCTGTGGGTCTAATGTTGCTATTAGCAATGTGACCACTTGCAGGTTAACTATGGTATACACAATGCAAAGGGTGTGGTGGCCTTGGAGGCACAGTAAAATAAAATAAAAAGGCTGTAAGAAAAAAACAACAGTATAATTCTATGTTGTGTATAAGTCACATGAACGTGCAGCTTATTTATCCATGTCCCGTAGGTCAGTGCGGCTCATACATCAATGGGTCAAGGCTGGAAGCTGTGATATTGATATTATTAGTTGCTCTATTCTCATGAACACAGAAACATTTGCCTGATATCTCCTTGTATTCCTGTGCAACCCTGACTTCGTTTTACAGCAAGCCTCAAAAGTGCTTTGCTAAGCAGTGGCAGGATTCCTCGGCTGCTAGTTCAGGTAGTTCCCCTCCCTCCCTCTCGCTGAGATTTCTATCGCGGGCCCTTATTATCACCAAACAAGCACTTTTTGATGATGATAAGTAATAGCCACATCCTCGCGTGCAGCTCCCTCTTCTCTGGGGACTGGAGACGCCGTAGTGGTCATTTTTCTTGCCTGCTTGGCGTCCAGTGATCCTGAGGAAAATAGAGGATGCACAGGAGAGGGGTAAGCAAGAGTTTGCGCCCGAAGATTTTGTGTTGAGTAATCCTTTTTGATGTTTTCTTTTGGGGAAACTTTGCAGGACTAAACAATATTGTGTGACATATAAATCGAGATCAAATATGGCACCACTCAGGATTTGTCTCATAACCAGAAAAAAAAAGGGGCAATGGTTTTACATCAAATATTTATAGACTATTCTACAATGCTGTCATCATCAAATGCACATAATCCCAATGATAAATCCCAGTCAGGATTGTTCTCGGTGACAATGACCAAGATCCAAAGGGTCAGAGCTTAGCGACAGAGGGTTCCGAGCCGTTAATTGCGTTGTTGAGTGACAGTAAGAAAAAGCCAGATAAAATGTCCGTACAATGGGAATCATCATCACTTGGCATCACTTGGAGACTTTAGTGCAATATCAGTTTAATTACACGAAGAAAGGCATTCTACTGTTTAGTTTTTTATTGATGTTTATGTTCAGCTATGGCAGTTAGTGTTGGCTTGTTTCTTGCTACAAAACATACAGGCACAGCTTCCTACTACAGTTAGAGGTTGGCACATTAGATCCCGAAGGGGCAGTGGTGAAGCTCGTCCCCACCTAATCTTTACTATGTGTCCAGATTTGTGTCTTTGTACCAATGGTTAAAAGCACCGCCTTGATTCTGGGATGTTTTTTGGGTAGAATATTTAAAAGAGAGTTATGTTTTAAAGCTCCAGTCTTGATGCGGGTTCTTCCTCTCTCCTGGTGGCTGTCACAGAACATCCCTGAGCTGCACTGAGCAGCCTGACCTTTGCCTCTGCCTTTTAGTGCATTGATCTACTGTTCACTTTGAGCCAAGATGGCTTCCCTTGTCTTGCTCACTCCCACCTAGTTAACCCAACCAGTCTCTGAGACTCCCCTGGCCCTTTGTATACTGACCTTTAACATGTGAGTGCCCATATGCTGCCTCTATACACAGTTCTTCGCTCTCCTTCCTCATTTATTATTAATAATTCTCCATATTAAAATTCCAAACAGAATGGTAGTCACGATTTTTTCCACGCCAGATGCATGGGGTCATGCGTTCTAATTTTAGGGGGTGTTAATTGCAGCCCTCTCAAGTGTCTTCACTGCCACCTTGGACAAAAGGACCATTCATAGACAGGACGTCCAGGCACTGGCAGGGCGTCCCGTGATGCCAGTTGCTGCTGACACCTCCTTGGCAGCGCCAGGCTCACAGAAGTGTCTGATACTGATGCCGCACCAATAAGCCGTGCATCTCTTAAGCACATATGTCACGGTGTCGTCTGGATGTGTCACATGTGACGCGTCTCTGCGCTGTCACATTTCAGAGCTGCGCCAGTGGAAAACCTAAAGAGGCATGTTGTAATTTCTATATGTCGCTGCCGTGATGGAGTGGCAGGCTGAGAGAGACAAAAATGGAGCAGATCCAATGCAGCCCATAAAACATGACGCCTATCTTGATCTAAGTGAGGGTGCTTTGTCAATTTAAGGCATGGGAGTTCAGCGCTGAGCCGGAGCCCTTGTAAACACGCCGCCTGTAAAGCCAATAGAGGCACAGGTTGCACAGAGCAATCCAGCATTCTAACGCCCTGTCATCGGCATCGCATTTCCACCATTCTTTATTCTGCGCCGGCGCTTCAGCAGGGTGCAAAGTGTGTGCTACTGTAATTAATCCATGTCAAGTCTGAGGAGGAGGAAAAACTACAAGAAACGTGCTAAAGCGTTGCTGCCTTTGAAGATACTGCCTCCCCCTCCCCCCCAAAACCGCACTTACATACATTACGCTTCATATTGTTTTGCATTAAAGAAGGCAATGGTGACCCCCCCGGGAGCGCAGACCCTCATAACCACTTTCATGTTTTTTTTTCTTCGAAAGGCCTGTAAAAGCTCTATTTGTCCCATTGTACTCATTCACCACTACAGGGTATAGTTGGGTTTTTAGCACGTTGGTGGAAAGAAAAAAAAAAAAAATCTATATCTTCAAAAGACAATTCATACCGGGCCCATATACTGTACGTGACCACAGTATAACCCCAATTTCCACTTCCTCTATCAAATCAGTAGATGAGAAATTAAAATGTGCGATCTTCTATGAAAAGTGCTCTCCGCGGCTACAAAACTTCTGCTGCAAAAGTTATGACGTTTGGTGGAAGCCTTCAACCAATTTGCAGGTTTAATGGGGGTGAAAAGGGTCGTCATTAACCTCCCACCTTTGGAGGAATCAAAATAATTTTCTCTGATCTGAAAAGAAAAGATAGAAGAAAAAAAAAAAAAACACGCTCCATTTCTTTTGGCAAGTGGAAGATGTTTACATGAAGAGGATATTATGTTTGGACTTTTGCTGATGTTTTCGGGTGAACCGAGGAGGCGGAATCTTCGACCCATCTGAAAGAATGGGAAGTGGAAGACTGCAGTAGTGCAGTTCTCAGGCAGGATCTAAGGTAAGTCTAGCGGAAGGATTCACTTATTGTGCATTATCGTTGGTTTGTGTTGAAGGGTGAGACTGGGATAACCCAACCACGTAAGATCCAGAAGGGATAAAAGCCTCAAAACATTTGCATTCATTATCGAAACAGGCATATGAGTGGGGAAAAAAGTATAGAGTGAAATGTAGTTGCTTGATGTTATGGTTGCTGTTTGAACTTTGACTATCTTCTGATCTGAACATTAATGCTACAAACTCCTCCAACAAACTCGCCGGCCTGCGCTTCAGAGTTAAGTAATCCTTTCTGTCTTTTTATAAGGTCCTTCCATTTGCTTTTTTTTTTTTTTTTGCGGAGCTTCACAAGTTTTGCCTCATTATTACCAGCACCGAACATCTCTTTTTTTCAGTCTGTTGAACAGAGAGATGAGCAAGAGGGGAATTGGAGTCTGTCTGGGACCCAAATGAGCGCCCGAAAGTACAGCATAAAAACTATTTAAAGTTTCTCGATACAGTAATGTGTTGGAAGTCGGGACTCTCTAAGGATGAGGGATTTACGCTTTAAGATCCTGCCTTGGCAGTCATTTAGCACTTAGTAATCTGATTATGTGCCCAGTTGTACATATTTAACATCGCCCCGCTTCTCTCCCACCTCGACACCGTATAGAAGCGACCTGGTGAACTGTGGTTGTAGAGACTTTACGTTTCGTTCCAAAAACCTGCTGAAGCTTACAGATAGGGAAGGGGGAAGAAAAATTACAAATGGCCGCAATTCATCACATGATTACACCAATTATGTCGCCAGAATTTGGACGGGCCAGGATCGCCGACCTCACCTTCTGGGACTGTTGGCAGACAAACCATCACGCCCAAGTACTATTTATCTACTAAATGGAGAGGTGGGAGGAAGCTAATACTGTATTGAGGTGAGTCACTGTAAAAAATAGTAAACATACAGCATTAGATTGAGATTCATTTTTTGTTTCTTTTACGATGTAATAAAAAGGACACTTTTTTTTTTTTCACATTACATTTTATGGATTTTATTTTTTGGCAGAATAGTTGCTTTCAGGCATCCATCTTTCACAGGCATAGTCTTTTATCTTTCAGTTGAAGTACTCTGATAAATTGTTCTTACAGCCTTGTATATAGTGTACTAAGCAGCTTGTTTTCCGTAGTCCCTCTGGAGGTAATACAAGTGTTAATGGGATGATTGGGGGGTCTTTCATCTCCGCTTGGTGTCTCTGGCCAGAAAACCACACTTTCCGCTTTCCTGCACCGGGTCGGAGTCACCAATACACACTAATGGAATCACGAAGAAGATGCTAACAGGCTAATGAACAAAGCTAGCTTTGGGCTAACGCCACTTTAGCAGTGTTTACAGCCAAGTTTGAGGGAAAAAAAGTATCTCCATTGTGTAATTGGATGTACAATATCCCTCTCTCCCTTTGTCTTTTCTGTCAGCGTAGTATTTACTTTCACGGACAATAATGAGTAAAAAAAAACATGCTATGACACCTGCAGTGGCGCTCAAGGCCTCTAAGGGCATGAGTTACTTAGTTCTGCTTTAAAGCCACATTGAGGAAAGTTCCAGGCTAAAAATACAGTGTGATAAAATAGGACCGTTGTCAAAGCAATTATTTGATGAAAAGTCCTCAATAATGACATGGTTATATTTTATTTTATTTTATTTTATTTATTGTCCTTGAGCAAGACACTTTTTGCTTTTCTAAATGTGAATAAATTGCGCAAATCATTCATTTTTTTGTATGTTTACATCAGAAATCTACTGGATTGCCATTTCTACACTTTTATAATATATTACCCTTTTCACCTGACAGTAGCGGTTTACACATAGGATATTAATAGTCTATAAATATTCTACCGGTGTTTTAGTGAGGTTTGGTTGCAGCCATTAGCGTTTTGCTTTGTGGGAAGATGCCTGAATCTTTTTTTATTCCTTGACGCGTCATGACAGCGCGATGGTGGGGCTAACCTTGGGGAGTGGGGCCTGATGGGGGGTTGGACCTTGGTTTTTTCGCGGCACCACTCCTTTTCTCCCGCGTTTCACGACTTACTGAGGCAATGAATGATGAGGCGGAAGCTTCAGACTGCTCATTCATATCTCCCCAAAATACAAGGTTAGGCAGAAACGGCCCCCACACACTCACTTTTATCTATTCTGTGAGCAAAACAAATCCGTCAACGCTAAAACAAACAGTGCGCTTGGCATCGGCAGAAAGAGAAATTTAAGTACATTGTGACAAATGAGACGACGGGTGAGATGATGCACAACTGTATTTGACAGAATCAGAGGAGGAAAGAAGCCGGAAAGTGTTCTTGTACTTGACCTACCTAATTGGTGGTTGTCGTGTACTTTTTTTTAATTATTGTTCTACTAATATTACTTTTGCTTCCATCTGTACTTAGAATATGCATTGTGCTCGCAATGGTTTAAACTTTCCATCAATAACCTGTTCAAGTAGTCTGTACCGACCATTGTTAGGGAGATCATGCAAGAGGTGGTTGGTCCATAGACTGAGGGGAGGAAAGGCTCGAGAAGGCACTGGGAGCATGACTGCTTTACCGGTTCATTCTGATGCATGAAGACAGACAGCAGAATAGATTGGTAGCCTTGGGTGGATAAGGACACAACCATTCCCCTGAGAGATGGATTAGATGAGCCCGTGGAAATAAATGATCGCAGATTTTAATGGCCTTTTGGCTTGCTGCGCCCCCCGCCGCCCCTCATACAACGCCCCCCTCCGCACCTTTGCCTATCCCTCAGCGCTACCATCACCGACTCCATTTAACAAGTGTGGGTGAAGTTTGGCAGTGAAGACATTTTAACATGCCAGCGGTCTGCCTACTCAGAAAAGCAATCGACATGGGGTTTGGCTAAAGGTTCTGGGAATGTAAATTGGGAATGCATCGCTGAGTGGAAAGTGCACTAATCAAACTTAGTGGGATTGCAAGATTTTGACAGGGTAGGGCTTCCGGTTTGTCTTGCAGTGCGAGAAAATATTTCACATTTGTTACTTGAAGTCTTTGGGGTATCGTAGAATAGACTCTGAAACCCTCAACCTTCCAGTAATTGAAATGTGTATTTTCACGTCCTTAAACATGTCATAAAAGTATAGTATGTTTAGCTTTCTATGGCCTCTATATCAACTTCACCCCATTTAACCCTCCATCCTTCAACCTATGTGGCTACATCAGACGCTTGGCCCTTTCATCTCGATGACACATTGAAGTGCATCTATCAGAGCAGATGAGAGGCAGGACCTCCACAGCTGTTCGTAGCCATACACAACAATCTTTCTGATGCACTGCAGTATAGTATAATCAGTTACCGGCAGTTGAGTACTATTGCCTGAGAAATGTTTTGAAGAAATTGCACTTCAAAGCATCCTTCCATCACAAAGCACTTTTTTAATGTTATAATGAAGTATGAATATTCCTACATGAGTCGAATGTTTACTCATCTCACTCAAGAACCATGCAAGTGACAAAAAGTATTGAAAAAAGATTGTATAGTATTGTACCTTCTCTACTTTCTACGAGTGTACCGTATTTTCCAGATTGGTATAAGTCCCACCAGTTAGAAAATGCATAATGAAGAAAATATATATATATAAGTCGCTCCGGAGTATAAGTCGCACCAGTTAGAAAATGCATAATGAAGAAGCAAAAAACATATATAAGTCGCTCCGGAGTATAAGTCAAACCAGTTAGAAAATGCCTAAGGAAGAAGAAAAAAACATATATAAGTCGCTCCGGAGTATAAGTCGCCCCAGCGACCCTGGTGCACTGTTGACAAGCCTCTCCCAGCAGCACGTTGTTCATGCACCCATTTGCAAACTCGTTCCTCTAGCTGTGGTCATCTAGCTTTTAACCCGCAATTAGCTTGTTTACTTTCTACCTCACTTAAAACTTTCTTTCTGTTGCTCAATTACCTTTTTTGGCTGCATATTTCACTACATGCAGCTTGTAATCTGCAGAATAGGACTCTCTTTTTGGGGCCATTTGTGTTCAGTCTTAGCAGATACTGGTACACAAACCTAGAGTGCCCTCTAGCAGCTGTCAGTGTGAAGCATTATTATATAAGAAATTATATATTTAGTCATATATATACTTGTATATTAGTCACACCTGAATATAAGTCGCACCCCCAGCCAAACTATGTAATAAAAGTGTGACTTATAGTCCGGAAAATACGGTAACCAGCTAATATTAACAAAATGGTCATGTATCTCAGTTTGAACTATAATACGTTGCTTTTCTCCAGCAGATAATTGCATTTCATACACTTTTACTTCAGTTAACGTCGCAACTATTTTCGAATCATCTTGCCCTGTAGCCGAGAATTCCCGTTGAAGGCCAATGCACAATAATGACACACTGTTTCAAATTACTGCCCCAACCTTATCTCAGAATGCAGCCCCACATTAATCTTGGCATTTTTTTTTTTCCCACATTATATATCTATGTATATTTAAAATACAGGGCGAGCCGGCACATAAGTCAGTGCGGTTGAATAATATACTTGGCCATTAGTTTTTATGGAAATATAGCCTTGGGTTGCGGGATAAAAAATGGGTCTAGCGCCTAATTTCTGTTATGATAAGTTCCATACCTGATTGCCCCCATAAGAGGAAGATCCGTCTTCATAAGGCCATGTGAGGCTCCTGACAACTATTTAGCTCTCCTAATCCATTTGTTTGATTTATTTCTTACACTATGTGGCTAATGTCTTCAAAAGATCTCATGGCTACACAGAGAGAGAGATGAAGGAAAACCAATTGCTGACAGATAGCATCACATTTTTGAGCGTCTAATCGTTCGTGCATATCTTCTCGCGCACAGTTCCCCTTTTTTGCTTAATAAATGAGACGGCTTGATGAGCACGCGAGATATGAGGAGGCAATTCTGCGCCAGACGCGGCGAGATAGTGATTTTAAATTGTGAGATAAGTATCGTCTAAATAATGCAACGCACTCTTCAGAATGAATTGATGACATGAAACAAATCGCTGGACTACAGACAGGCTCACTGTCTGTTAGTTAGAGAGAAGCGTGGAGCAAAGACGTTGGAAACAGAATAACATTAACAAGATATTGCCAGTTATTTTATTTATGTTTTTCATTCATACTTTAGAATCTAGCACAGAAGTTTGTATGCCGAGGTGCTCTTTACGTCAAGGCGCGCTACTTCTTCTCAAGGCTTGATTCAGAGGCGCTGATGAAAAACTAGACATTGGTACCTAAAGTATCGATTGTTTGGTATCAATTTGCACATGCGCATTCTGTAGTTGTGTCCCTCCGTAATAGTTTAAAATTAATTCAATTTCTCTTTAATTAGATTGGTCGACAGTAATGCAAAATGAGGACCACTGGCTACGTTTACATGGAGACCAAAAATCTGATCATAATGTGATTCCTGGAGTTTCTGGATTATTGATGTAGCATGTAAACAGCATAATCTGATATACATGATCTTATATAATCAGATTTCTTTCTGATCGTTCACACGTGTGCATAAGCTAACCAGAAAAATACAGCAAAGACTAAACAAAGACAAAGATTAAAAGATATGATGATAAGATTGTATTTTAAACAAAAGAAAAAAATGCTAAAAAACTGTTGTAATGTAATAAATCTCTAATTTGTATGTGGAAAAAGTACACGTTGGAATCGAGTAGCGCCTTAAATACTCAATTCCAACGGTCGAGTGGTTAAGGTGCTGCACATGTGCAGAATATTACTCCATCCTCAGTGTTGTGAGTTTGACTCCCAGCTCTGATTATTTACTATTTAAATCATAGCTCCCTTTACTTACCCACACATTTTTAATAGAAGCTATTATTATTTTTACTTTATTACTTTAATTACTCAAGAAAGCAAGTCCTTGCTGACTGAGTTTGAACCCCAGACCTTTGGTTACTATACCTGTGCTGCCACATGGACAGCGCTTTGACTCCAAGTCTAAATATGAAGGCGCAATCATTCTCCACCTGGTTCTTACTGAAGGATGCAGTGCAAAGATACAGATGTCAATTGCTCTAAAAATAATAAAAAGAGAATGTAAGCGCGT
The DNA here is from genome assembly GCF_951799975.1 of Gobius niger. Lineage (NCBI taxonomy): Eukaryota > Metazoa > Chordata > Actinopteri > Gobiiformes > Gobiidae > Gobius > Gobius niger. Next base: position 14,274,677 of record NC_136872.1, read on the forward strand.
CAGATCTGATTTCTCCAGTTATCTTATTTTTCTGACCATGTAAACGTTCTCACTGCCAAAGAAAGAAGGTAAAAGTCAGTGAGAGAATTTGCTCAGCTCAGAACTCAGAAAAGATTTCATTCTTAATTGACGTCTCCATTATTGTGCCTTTTTAGCACAAGTATACGGCAATGCACAATAAATTCCTCCCATGGTCATCTTTCGTTAATCGTAGCACAACTACCCCCTTCTATCGCCCCCTCACCCTTGACCTGTCCAGTCCCCTGACTCAAATGACACGGGGAGGGGGGGGGGTCTGCTCAGCTGCCCGCTCCAAACTGCAACATCTGTCTCCGTCAAGAGTGACCACAACTTGGAGCTCAGGGTAGCGTCCGTGAAGGGGCGGGGAGGAGGTGGCGGAGGAGAGGGAAGGCGGCGCACAGATAAAGACTGATGCGTGAGTTGCTTCTGCTCTTCTATCATCATTTTCCAGCTCTGGAACTTGGAGACAGCAGCCACGCTCTCACCGGGAATCTCCGCGGCAACGGGAATGGACCAGCCAAAGTTGGACGGCACAGGAAGGCAATCAGTCTGCCTGAATGGACACTGGCACTTAAGGAAACTACTGACTAATGGTGGCGAATGTGTTGACTGATTGCGATTGTATACAGGAGCTTTTGAGGATAAATGAGTAAATGGGAGCGGAGCGAAGGAGGTGCCAGGTGGAGTCCCACAGTGTGTTCTCTGGTATTGATTTACAGCTGGCCTGATGGTGGGGCCTTGTTTTGTGTTTAATGATTACAGTGTGATCCATCTATGGCAAAATCAAATGTTTGGACGGGGCAACAAAATCTGTGATTGAGGCTTTCATAGTGTCTGTTAAATGTCAGCGAGTATATGAAGTCTCATCGTTTTAGTGAACTGGATAATCTTAAATAATTGAAATGGGTGGAATCTCTGACAAAGGAGATGTCTAATGAAAGGAGAAGACATTATTTGTATAGGCGCCATTCACAGACATGGTCACAAAGCACTTTTACATGGCACAATTTACGTTTACAGAAATTAAAAGTAAGGGTCCACACAGCAGTGAAGGCTCCCAATTTTATAATTGTTTCTTACACCGTAGTATGTGACGTTTCGGGCCTCATGCCCTTCATCAGACAAGTTCCGTCTAATCCATACTCGGCGAAGGTAAGCTACCTTAGTAACCACAACTGCCCAGGGGTAGAGTGACCAGAGCGGAGCTGCCAATCTGCGCCATTCACCCTAATGTACATGCTTTTACTGGTAGGGGAAACTGGAATACCCCCTCCTGGCACCGCCACCTTAACGTGGTGGAGGGGTTTGAGCGCCCGAATGATCCTGGGGGCTCTGTTGTCGGGGGCTTCGTGCCCCTGGGAGGGTCTCCCATGGCAAACAGGTCCATAGGTGACGGGTCAGACAAAGAGCAGTTCAGAAGCCCCTTATGAGAGACCAACGGGCCCGGTTAAAATCGTGAGGCCGTCCTTCTGTGGACCCACCACCTGCAGGAGGAGCCATAAGGGGCTGGTGCAATGTGATTTGGGCAGCTCCAACAGCTGCTCCCACGACCCGGAAACGGAAAAGTGGAAGAAAATGGATGGATGGATGGATGGATGGATGGATGGATGGATGGATGGAAACTGGAATACCTGGAGGAAACCTACACAGACACAGGGAGAACATGTATGTCCAGCTGGGGATCAAACTCGGGGCCTTCTAGCTGTGAAGCAATCTGTATTAGCCAATTAGAGTTATGGCGACGTCAGACTGACTTCAAACAGAAAACTATTAATTTAGAAAGATCTTTAAAGGAACAGGCCGCCGTTTTTTCCATACTGAGATATGTTCTTTCCTGAGCTCAGACGAGTTGATGCGTACCTTTCTGGTCTTTGTGCATGCCCATGGAAAAGCTTGGTTGCTTCTAACTTCCCCCTCGTTTGGAGCTATAGGAATATACTGGGAGAGGCCAAGTGCTAACAACATCTTTGGTCTTTTTGCGTGACTGAGGGCACACAGTTCTTCCATACTGTGATATGTTCCTCCCTGAGCTTAGGCGATTTGATACGTACCTGTCTGGTCTTTGTGCGTGCCCGTGGAAGAGCGTGGTAGCTTCCAACTTCACCCTCGTTTGGAGCTATAGGAATATGCTGGGAGAGGCCAAATGCTAACAACATCTCTGGTCGTTGTGCGTGACTGAGCGCACGCACAATGACCAGACATGTACGCATCAACTCGTCTAAGCTCAGGTAAGAACATATCTTAGTATGTTAAAACGGTGGCCTGTTCCTTTAAAGAACCATAAAAGCAACTACACAATTAGATATACTTGGCCACATGTATTCCCACATATTTCAATCCACACCCTGACACATATTAACTCACTGCTCGGAGTGAGAGTGAAAATGGCTTCAGGAGACCCGCTGCATTCACCGCTGTGGTTTCCCCGTCTCTGCCTCGTCGATAACTAATCCTGACCTTTCCCAGCCACCAAATTGAAAAATAAGAATAAGGGGGTGGAAATATAAAAAAAATAAATAGTGGATGCTATCGGGTTGCTATCGAGACGGCTTAGGCTACTTCCTGGGAGAAGTGGAGTGCACGAACAGGGGAAAACTTATAAGTGTCTTCAAATGGAGTCCCACACAACCAATACAAAACCGGCGAGCGCATCTCCCGTCTGTCTGTCAGATAAAACCGAACGATATGGACACTTGCATTGGAGTTGTGTGCATTAGATGACCTATACACACAGGGAAGTTGGCCCATGCTTCATTATATGCGCCCAGCCTAACCTTTACCCACATGCTCACCTCCCTCCTTCTTCTGTCATACCTGTTAGAGCTCCAAATTACGTTAGCCACAACCATATCCAGTTTGCTTAGCACCTCACTAGAGCGAATACATTTGGTTACATTATCCACCCACCCATGGAGTGCAAACCGGAGGGGGGGCCGAGGCGCTCCCACCGGACCGGGGATCTCATCAAATATCTGACCCCCCATGAAGATAATTCCAGCCATGTGTATCCACCAGTGGCAAAACAGCACACAACTCCATTTAGCTATTAGTGTTTGCAAACTGAAAAACTTACAGATTCTCCCCCTTCTGTTGCGCCATATGCGTGGAGTCCACAAATAAAATCAATGAATAGCACTTATTATTACATGTGGGAGATGCCGTTTTAGGCGAACAATAATAAGAAAATGAAGCGGCAACAAAGCAGCCAGAGCTCAGAAGCGAAGGCAATTGAAACAAGCAAAAAACAATTTGAAATTAGAGATGAAATTACCTCCGTCACTTGTCCAAATGGGAGCGTTTCCCAATCTGCCCACACAAAAGAACTAAATATCATTTGTTGCGGAGTTTCTGCGCCGAACTGGCAAGCAGGCATAAGCAGTATTGAATTATAAAGAAGCCAAAACTAATATGCACAGCGGACCAGAGAGACTGTGGAGTGGAAAAATACTTAAAATGATTTCTATACTAATATAAAGATGCACCATACTTTTCTTTCTCCCCTGACCATTTGATCTGCAACCACCAGGGGGAGTAGTGGGTTTCAGAATATTGTACACATAAAATTAACTGTATCTCATATGGTTCGGAAGGGGCAATGAGAAAGGAGGGAGGAAATCCATGATCACAGAGTTTTAAATTAAGCCGCGCACAGTGAATCAGAGCCGTTCAGTCTGGTACAGCAGTTTGCTGTCATTAAAAGCCTGTAATAAAGTAAATGAGTAATGCATTTGGTTGTTTACAGTACATCTGGGCACTCTCTGTAGATTGCACTAAATCCATCAAAAAGAAAAGTTTGCTATAGAAACCTGCTCAGGATAACAATCGTTTTGCTGTTGTGATTAGGTTCATCAGTCAGTTTCAAATGTACAATACATACACTTATTTTAAAAAAAAGTTGGCTTAACGTTGCAGGAAATTACAAGTTAAGCTTCTATAATCTAAAATAATAAAGTTCAGACTTAGTTTGTGATTAACACTGAAGAGAAAAGATACATTTTTAACAAAGTGTTAAAGCCGAACGAAGTAGCTCATGCCCCTAGAGGCCATAAGCGCCACTGCAGGTGACGTAGCATGTTGCATTTTTTTTTTTTCTCATTAATTGTCCGTGAGAGTAAATACTGCACTGACAGAAAATACAAAGGGAGAGAGGGATATTGTACACCCAATTACACAATGGAGATAATTTTTGCCACTCAAACTTGGCTCTAAATACTGCTAAAATGGTGGTAGCCCGCAGTTAGCTTTGCCCGTTAGCCTGTTAGCTTCTTCTCAAGTGTGATTTTCTGGCCAGAGAAACCAGGGGGAGATGAAAGACACCCCAATCATCCCATCAACACTTATATTACCCCCAGAGGGACTACGAAAAAGATTTATTATGGTAAACAAGTTACTTAGTACTGCTTTAATATGCTCCAATGTTTCCAGGGTAGCTAAAAATGTGTGATAGCATTGTAATATTCTTCATCAGTGAGTAATCACATGGCAATACAGTTCAGGAATGTGACGTCATATCGCTAAGCATTATGGGATTATCAGCAATTGTAAACTAATGTTGGTCAATGGACATGTATGCTAACAGCTGCAAAGATGGCGGATCTCTATGGTAACTGTGGAATTTCCCGAACTCTATTATAGAGACAGGACACAGACCTGTATTTCTGCTTGATTTGGTGGTAATATGATGAATCCTTGCTCAGTGTAAAGACAAAAATATCAGGAAATATGTTTTGTATTTTTGTGGTAGTTAGAAAAACATGGCTGCAGCCCCCATTATCCCACTTACAATGCTATTTCCATGTTGTTATTGCTCTGTAAAGTAAAGGGCGTCCGTTTAACTCCTTTGCCCACTAAGAACCAGCAAATATATTCATAACAATCTCATATATGAATCTACTTAGTGTCCAAAAGTACTTATCTTATTCCCCATATAGTTTCCAAGGCCTTGTGTTAGAAGGTCATTATAGAACCACTGCTCATAATGCTTTCGCTATTTTCTGCTGCTGTTTTGACTTTTTTAATAGGATGTTCGCCTGCAGCCATCCACCTCATGCATGGCTAATTAATCGGAGTAATTATTTGCTTAGGCTGACAAAGTGAGCGTTTTGTCTGCATTCGGCAGTTTTCGACAAGAGAACAGTATGTCCGAATGAGGGCGTTTACAACCGACCACAGACACGAAAAAGCATCGTGAGCATGAACATAGTACTTTTTTTTTTCGGATCTCGGGCAAAATTGAAACGCTGTAGTCCTTTGGCGTGGCTGTACTCACTGCATGTGAATGTGCCCGACCCACCAAACTGTGGAGGAGTTCTGGATGGAGTTGTCCAGCTGACATTTAGAAAGATTTACAATGTGAGGCAGCCGCTGAGATGCACACTTCACCTTAAAAAGTTTCAGGGATCGAAAGACAATGAAGTTAGCTCGGAGAAAATAAAGTCACTCGGGACAGAATTAAGAATGGCTGAATTACACTGACAAGGTCTGAAAAGGAATAGGTTTCGGGAAAAGTTCATAAGCTGCACTGATTTGTCCTACAGGTCGCTCTGCCTTTTCTCTGCAATTATATAAAGACAAAGGAGATACTGTATTCTGCAATTGTGAGCATATTGAATTCAAATTCGTACAATCCCTGTTGGTATAGGGCTGGCTCTGGGCATAGATGACTAAGACGATTTCCCAGATGCCAAATTGCATATTTTATTTTTACATTTTCATTTCAATATTTAGTGTGTTTACAACGAGAATTTCAAGCAAGTAGCACAGTGAATGGGTAAATCAGAGGTTAGGGGACAAGGAAGCGCCAAAGCCTAAATTAATTTAAAGAGAAGGTATTATGCTTGCAGGTATTTGATAATGGCAAGCACTTTGTTGGTTATAAAGCGCCGCATTGATATAAAACAGCTAGAACAAAATATCCTGTAGTTTCACTTCCTGATTTTAAGCCCCCACCCATTGCTCAGCTGTTTCAAAGAGGAAAGAGAGAAAATAAATAGTTGTAGTAATGCTATAGTTAAGCGAGTATTTTACCTAGGCGATGAAGGGCTTAACCTTAGCGGGAAATCGAGCGGTGTGGAAAGCATAACCACCAGTGAAGAGCCAAAGATTACTCAAAGATGCGCTAGCGGCTCGAAGCACAACTCCAGGTATGTTCTTGATGAGTGGACAACTTTGTGACATTGTCATTTAACCTCTTAACCCCCTCGTAACTCCACCTTATCCAAGCACATTTTCTCCTGTTCAACTATACCCAAGCCTAAAGGCCAGTGTAACGCCTCATTTGAAAGCTAAGACCTACAATCACTTTTTCAGTGTTTATGGGTGCTTTTTTTGTCCAGTTTTTGTTGCATTTTTGTTGCTTTTTTGTTGCTTTTTCATCCTTATTTATGTCTCGTTTTTTTTGTCTTTAACCAAATCTAAAAGCTTCTTGAAAAAGAGTCAAAATTGCGAGAAAAACGAGATGTGAACAAGGATGAAAACATGACGAAAAAAAGCAACAAAAAAGTTCCAAAAAGCGCTCAGTTTTGTTGGTCTTAGCTTTCAAATGAGATGTTACTCTGGCCTATAAGCTGTAAACTCCCCTCCCCCTTACTGACCCAGGTAGAAGCGTGTCTAAGAACATTACACCGCAGCGTGTACTGTATTTGGGGGGTGGTCATAATGTTTTGCTCGATCCGTGTCGCTCTGCATTCACAATAAATAAGCAACCACAATGCCGCTAACCCTATATTGAATAAGCTGGCTTTTGGAGCACTCTAAATCTGTTCATCTGTCAAAGTGTCACAGTCTATGCATCATTCCCGTGTTGCAGCTTCACGCACACACACACACACACACACACACTCGCACGGCCACAATCAGCCGCAACAGACAGTGCATCTCTCAGAAAGCCCCACCATATTTTAAATGAAGCCGCCGTGCCGAGATATCAGATTGTTCTCCATCTTGTGGGAGCGCGTGTGTGCGTGGGAGCAACAAAACAAACTATTTTGAAGCAGCCTGTGGAGCCCTTACTACACAGCCTCTTAACAACAAAAGGGAAATATTCAAAGCGCAAAAAAAAAAAAACACAGGTTGCCGTTTCTAAAAAGTTACAGCGGTGCCATGCCGAGAAAATGTATTTACTTTGTTCGCGTATAGTCCCAACAAACTGACTAGACAAAGATTTCAGTCGGTGTGTGTGAGCGCTGACAATAAAAATGCACCCAAAAGGAAATCTTATTAAAATACAGAGGAATATAATATGCGGTTATTTGAAAAACTTCTAGGCCACAAGTGCATCTGTGTGAGTGTGTGAACTCCAACCACCCAATAAAACTCTATTTTCAGAGTTCAAATGGGGCCAAGGATCCTCAATACACAAGTGGTGCCCGTCTCAAATCCAATTTAAGAATACTTTGTGCATGTGGGTTATTGAGTATTTTAATACGGGGATATGAAAAATAGAGTAGCATAATTATTGTATATACTTACTAAAGGTAGGATAGGCTAGATTGCTAGATACAGCAAAAAGAGCTATGGGATAAAACATGTAATGCTGCATTCACAATGTATGAGTCCCTGATGGTAAAAATCAGTCCATAATACTTCTACAACCAGTCCTAGTTAGTGCTAGTGCAGCTGCGCCAGTTAAAGCTCAGTGACTGAATTCTGGACATTTGTAGCTTTCAGATGAGCAATGTTCACCACTAATGTTCCACTAATCGAGCATCCAACAAGCTTTACTAGTGACATGTAAATATTGAAACAACTTTGCTCTCCTCTACTAAAACTAAAACAACATTGAGAACATTATGCCAATTCCGACATAATGGCTGCTGTGTTTGTCCAAGAATTTGCGTCAGTGGAAAAGAATCCATATTAACCATCCATAATCACATTTGTAAAAGTACACACTTAGGCATATGCACTTTCCAGATGTAATTGCGCATTGGCAACGATGTGTAATGCCATGTCCCTTGATTCCTGCCATTTAAAAAAAAAAAACATGAATTAACAAGTCTATTGTACTATTTTTTTTCATGACAACACTGGTAACATAATTGAGGAGCCTTGAGGACACCATCATTATAAGGAAAAGGACAGTGTTTCTTAAAGGTGGCTGACCTTTTGCCCTGTGCCCCCCTTAAACCTTGTGTGACAAACCATCCAATTCCATACGTCCAAAGAAAAAAAAACTTACATCTATAAAGGAAAAATACTATACTTTGCAAATGTTCAGTTTCTATTGTGTGTCGAGGCTCCTGGTGACCCTTTGTCTTTATCTCACACTTGCTGTATGCAGTGTTTGTGATGGCCATAACTCAAAGGTCACCAGTGCCCTGGAGCATGTAGTGTCTTAACACACCTGAGTGGTCCGCTGTGGTCCCAGGTGTGCAGGATGCTGTGGGCTCAGCACGCTGATGCAAGCACCTCTCTGGGAACCAGCGGAGCCAAACAACTTACAGGACGTGTGTGTCATTGCCTTTGATTGTTGGCAAGTTTTGAAGGTAACTCAGTGTTTTGTTTTTTTCTTTTTTTCTTTTTTCGTGTCTAGCTAGACCTATCCAACTTTCCAACACTTACTTGATTGAACATTTTCTCACCGAGTTTCACTTCTGGTTAAAAGGTGCATTCAAAGTATAAACAAAGGGGACCATATGGAGACACACAATCTAACTTTACAGCAATATAATCAGGGGCCAGATTGAACCCAGAATAAAACAAGAGAGAAAACAGCTCTACACAGTTAAAATAAGTGAGCATGCAGTACACAATTTCTAAACAAATACCATGAAAAAAGTTAAAATCAAGAAAAAACATAAAGCAAAATATTGATAAAACGTATTATTTCAGGGGGTGTTGAAGGCAAGTTTGGATATAAGTAAGGAGCACAATCTTAATTGAAGTGGTAGGTACAGTAATTTGAGCTTGGGGGGCCACCACAGAAAAGGCCCCTAGATTTGAGTCGGGTCATGGGGACAGATAGTAAGTGGAGAGAGTTTGATCTGAGGGGGTCAGAGTGAGGGGTTAAGAGATCAGTGATGTATTCTGGTGCAAATGTTTTTAAATGAATCTTGTATTTAACAGGTAACCAGTGGAGAGTGGCGAGAATAGGTGTGATATGATCTCTCTTATCAGATCTAATGAGAAGTCTTGCTGCTGCATTTTGGGCTGTAACCTGTTGAGGGAACGCTGTGGAAGTCCTGAGTACAATGAGTTGCAGTAGTCCAGTCTATCAGTGATAAATGCATGTGTTAATGTTTCGCGGTTCTTTTGTTTTAGGATTGGTTTTATAACAACATAAGAAATCTGCTTCTCAAAGTTTAAAAAAAAGAGTCCATGAAAATACCGAGGTTTCTAACAGTGTTGTGCACATTTGCAGAGAAGGGGCCAAGGGAAAGACTGAGGGTGTTGGATTGTGGACCAAATAAAATCACTTCAGTTTTATTTCCATCTAGCTGGAGGATGTTTGCGGACATCCAGCTTTTTATTTCAACAATTTTGGAGGGTGGTCAGGGACGAGGCATCATTGTGAGGCTGGAGGTTTAAACTGGGTGTCATCAGTATATAGATGATAATTGATGTGATACTTCTCCAGAATTGAACCCAAGGGTATCATGTACAAGGAAAATAAAAGCGGTGCTAAAATTGACCCTTGGGGCAAACCTCAAGAGATGGGTGCAGGAGAGGAAACATTCTCACCTACTTGAACTGAAATGGTTCTGTCACTTAGGTATGAAGGGAACCATTTAAGGACAGTGCCCTGAAGCCCAACTATAAGTTCCAGGCGTTTGAGGAGGATCTGATGGTGTCAATCGCTGCACTTAAGTCCAATAAAGACAGTTTCTGATTCAAAAGGTAGTTTTAAATAAAGGTAGTTTTGATGTGGGCCTATAATTTGAAACTTCTTCAATGTCCAGGTTGGGCTTATTGATAAGTGGTTGTACTATGCTATTCTTACAAAATGTTGGCACAAGGATGAGTTCATGACTTCTAAAACCACAGGATAAATAGTGGTAAATACATGTTTGAAAGATGGAGCGGGAAAAATCCGGGGGGCCAACTTGAGCCAAGTCATTAAGAAATGTTTGAATTGATAATTGAACATTTAAATGTAGCATTCTTGTCCACTTAGATTTATTAGATTGTTTTTTTTTTTCATTCATATTGTTCCCCCCCCCCCCATATTTGTTACAGTTTGGTGGATATTGTGATGTCCAGAAGTGAGTACATTGTTCCCATCAACCTTGAATTCCACCTGAGACGACGAGTTTTTGGTGTATTTTGTGTCTCTCAGTCTGTTTTCCTTTTACTGCTCTTCCCTAAATAGTTTTTCAATGAATGGATGCCCCTCAATCCTTTTTGGGAAGAGAAATTGAAGACAACGAACGAAGCAATTATGGAGAAAGCCATTAAGTAATTGTGTTGTAATAGGCCATTGCAAAGTTAGTTTCTTGTCTTCTTATTTCGGTGGTCTTGTCTGGCTAGATTTTTCAGTAAATTCTTCAGGGTTTTTTTTTTGGTGTTTTTTTTTTTTTTTTTTGCCGCATCCGTAGCCATAATCGCACTTTGTCCCCGCGCCTCCCCTCCCATCAGCAGTCGTAAGATGAGAATGTGTGTTTGAGGGAAGCAGAGGGGTTTTAATGTCAGCTCGGGCCGTGATCCGCTCCGAGGAGTTGATTTGCTGTGGCTCAGAGCCCCAGAGGCCGATTAGCATTCTGCCGCTAACTCCCCCGGTCGGCTTCCTCATCCTACTGTAACCACCATATATACTGTGTAATTCAGCATTTTCCATTCTTGATAACTTCACTTTCAGATAGAGATTTCAGCCCGGCCCAATGTTAATGATGAGTTCAAATATGGCAGTTAAACCTTTCCGCAATAAGAAACTGTTTTTTTTGCACAGCATACATTGGTAGAGGTATAGGGCGGTAGTTTAAAATGCAGTCAATCAACTTTTTCCATCCATTGCACATCTGGTTAATGCCTATAATGGTATACTTTTTTCCTGTTGGGACTGACTTCTGCATATGAAGCACTGACCCCAGATTTAAAGTCAGGAGCATCTAATGAGGTCACAGGTGTAATTTTCTGGGCCTTTCTGTGTGGAATTTGCATATATGTACGTTACCCCCATCATCTAAACACATGCAAAAACCTCCAGGTGTCCTGACGCAATGGTGGAAGAATGAATCAAATACAAAGAACAAGTTTCCTCAAGGGGACACAAACACAATCCAAATCTATAGCACACCCTGAACTTTTGAATCCTTGGCCCAGCTCATTGTCAGAATGACTGTGTGAAGTTTTTGGTTTGCTTTTCCTCGCGCTCGATGAGACGGCCCTTAATGATAGGTGCCGGGACACGCTGCAACATCGATCGGGGAAGAAATAACCAGATTAGCCCCTCATTGGGTCTGGGACTGCGGATAAGCTGCAGGACCGGCCGTTGAGATGAATCGGAGCAGATATTGAAAGTTCAATGACAGCTGAGAGTTTCAGATGGAGTTGTGAGTGCTGCCGTGTGGAGAAAGTGCCAAGGAAATTAAAAGAGAGAGACACGGTCATTCTAGCTTGCTGTCCAGTGACATTTGAATAATAAGGAATGTTTTTTTTATCTTTTGAGGGACGCGGGAGTGTTAAAGACTAAGCCATTCCATTAATTAGAGCTTTAGTCAGTCTTCATTTTACGCATTGATCTTGCACTTTTTCCTGTTAGTTGCTGGAGTCTGGTCGACAACCTACTGGCCTTGTCACAGCTCTTTATCTCTTTATACAAATATTAAACATTTGTTAAGCATTGGTCAATCCTTTTTACATCATTCAAAACCCTTGTCTCCCTTGCTTCATCATCTGTCAAACATGTGGCAGACAAAAGCAGCGATTAGAAAGATTTATTGACATGTATATATTTTGGCAATCAGACCCTGGCAGTAGACATTGGATATATGAATTTAAGTTAGTATGGTAAGGCAGGTTAGAGTTAGAGATGTCTTCCCTGGACACTGATAGTGGTATGGGAGACCTGTGAAGGATGCAGCGGGGAGAGCCGTAGGTGGAAGAGGTGGAGACGGGGTGGAGGTGGGTCACAACACAGCTGGGAAGTGAACAAGCCATGAATGCTGGAGGCTTAAAAGCAGAATCGAGGGCTCTACGCCGATAGGCAGGTGTGACCCTCACAGACACGATCACTGAATGGGGGTAGGAGATGCTGAAATTAGACTCCCAGGTTGAATTTTCACCTAATGACTTATAATACAGATCCAGGGACACATTGAAGGTGCGTCTTCTCCCCTGCTTTGAGTAGAGGTTTGTTTAGTGGTCAACTGGACGGGGTTGTTTGATGCAATATATCCTCACCTCAATTAACCCAGTCTAGTTCAGATGGATGACTAAGAATCTGCTTTTACTTAGGCTACGCACATTCACATCAGCACAAAGCTCTCCTGCATGTTGCTCTTCACTGTCAGTTATGCTCGACATACATCTCGTGGCTAAATTGTCATGGAGTGCTCCTTTATTGAACGAAAGCTGAGACAAACTTTAAGCTTATTGAAAACACCCCGGGTGCTCAATAACCGTCAGGGCCCATCAGACGACGGCGGTCTGCTTTGGAGCTACGCACACGACACTCATGCCTTTCTAGCGGAGAACAAAGACTTATGCTTCGGGTAAGATTGAATGGGGAATAAAATGAAGAGAGAAGGTTTACTGGCATTAAATTCCCATGGCATTGGCATAATTGTTGAGTCCAGTGGATTTTGTTTCAAGTGCAGAGGACATTTAAGGGAATTATTTACTACACAAATGATCAAAGTAAGCAGGATTACTTAAAACTGCAATGAAAAATATCACTACTGCACGTTTATGTTGATTTGTATGATATTTCGCCTTGTTTGCTTTGACATTGTTGATAAAGGAGTAACCCCAGTGAAAGATATTAATTAAGAAATGCCACATTCTGATAAAAATATTCAATCATCTGCCTGTACTGCACAGTTTGCTATTGAACTGCCTGTCTGTATGCTTTTGGGCATACATTTATTCACCTGCGCACTGTTGCTTTGTTCTGCCATACATCAAAATAAGAGGCAAGAGTGTCTTTTTTGTCTCCCAGTGTATATATTTACAAATGAGTGCTTTTAATTTAAAAGAATGACCCAATCCGTAGCTCGGTGTCAAAGACATGATGACTAATGTTTTGCCTGGAGACTTGCTGCCAGTGATTGGTTTTCTATTGCATCAGAATCAGAGATCCATAGATCATGATAAAGCGGCGCGACCGGGACAATGCTTCATTACTGGCCAAAAAGTGACGCGGGCTTCGGGGTCGGCTTTTGGTAGAAACGCCCATTTTCATCTTTATTGGAATAACGCACTCGAACACGCTCAAGTTTTGAGGAGAATTACAGCAAACGCAAGGTGAAGGGCAAATTTAAACCAAACCTTTTCTTTTTTTTTTACTTGGAAATGCTTTGGGAGGACTGGCAAAGAATTGGCTACCATTCTGTGTGATGTATTCTCTCACAATGAGACCAACAATTGAATGCGGGGAAAGAACACTACTGTTCAAAGTTGCTATTGTCGCAGAGTCTTCGGTAAAATAGCAACCTCTGGATAAGAGCATTTTGATCAGAAGGAAAATGCTTCTTTACAGTCGTTTTCATATTCATCAGCTGCTAAACATCCAAGACCCTCTTTTTGGTTTTCTCAGTACCTTTACCTAATTGTCTTTAATGCAGGCACTGTCCCACTTCCCGCCTCTGCCCTCTGATCCACAGCTCTATTTACAGCTCCTGCATGGCCTCGCCAAATCCGGGGGACCTCAAATTGGGTAGTTAAAGAAAGTGCGGGTGTAGAAGAGCATTTTATCACCAGATATGCCCAGAAATCAATGCACCCTCTCGAATGGCTGTCTCTTTATGGACCGTCAGGGAAATATGAGTGGAAATAGGGGAACGGGAGGTGCGCTGATGTGATATGAGCAAAGGCCTTCATTCCCGAATCTAGCCTCCCCGCTTCAAAACAGACATTAACGCCAAGGGTCCCATTGGTTAAAACTCCTCTCGCCAGGTCCATTGTGTGCACTCACGCGGGATCTGAAACGCCTATAACTGGACATAAAACCATAAAAAGAAAGTTCACGAGGATATGGTCGGCTATAGTGTAAGTGGCATTCGGTGCATTTACAAGTTAGCGATAAGTGGAAAAAATGGGCAGATAAGTTCAATATTATCTTAAAGGTTAGATATGCTACATATTATGGCGCTTGAAAAGTACATATAGCCCGATTCTGGATGCTGAAATAAAGAACAATGGACATTTTTGTTCAGTAATACATGTGTTACTGAATAGAGAACTCATGAGAATATTATATTACACAGCTTTTTACTTAGATTGTCGGTATTAACCCCTTACCCCCCACCGTAACCAAGAACATTTTGTCCAGTTGGGCTTTACCCAAAGCTTCTTTACCTGGGAGTTTACAGCTTATTGGCCATTGTAACACCTCATTTAAAGGAATAGGCCACCATTTTTCCATACTGAGATCTATTCTTACCTGAGCTTAGACGAGTTGATATGTACTTGTCTGGTCTTTGTGCATGCCCGTGGAAGAGTGCGGTCGCTTCCAACCTCACCCCCGTTTGGAGCTATAGGAATACATCCGGACTGAGCACACGCACAAAGACCAGACAGGTACGCATCAACTCGTCTAAGCTCAGGTAAGAACATATTTCAGTATGGAAAAATGGTGGCATGTTCCTTTGAAAACTAAGACCAGCAAAACAACTTCCTTGTTGTGTTTTGATCGTTTTTGTCGGGGTTTTGCCGCATTATTGCCACGTTTTCGTCCCATTTTCACGTTCTCATTGCTTTTTTTTGTAATGTATCTGTACTTAAGCAACAAAAACGCAAAAAAATGAAAAACGTGATGAAAACTTGGCAACAAAAATGTGACAAGAAGGCAACGAAAACGCGATGAAAACTTGACAACAAAGACGCAACAAAAACGTGACAAAAAGGCAACGAAAACGTGACGAAGACGCAACAAAAATTTGACAAAGATTCATGGAAAAAAACGTGATGAAAAACGTGATGAAAACTTGACAACAAAACATGACAAAAACGCAACAAAAACGGAAAGAGCTTAGGTCTTTCAAATGTCATAAGTCGAGAAGCTTTAGATTCGGGTAAAACTGGAGAAAATGTGCTCGGTTAAGGCAGGGGTGAAGGGGTTACGTGTTGCAGTAGAGCAATTGAAAAAATATTCAAAAATATTTGAAAACGTATTGCATTGATAATAATTTTGCACTTGTGAAATTAAGAATTATGAAGAAAAGTTTAGATTTCTTTTTTTTTCTCCACAACCTTCAATGTGATGTTCATATAGTAAACCATACCATAATGCCAGCAAGCCCATAGTTTGTCATTCATTCCACCATTCTGTCCAGTAACCTGAGTGAGCCATAGTTTCTAAAGTCAAACCCTTTTAACTCCCATCCATCATGCGTGACAAGCCCGCACGTGAAACCCCCCCGTATAGTGACTCTACACTTGATCCATGGGCTGCCCCCACCTAAACACTATAGCTTTAAGGCCAGTGCATAACAGTCACTCAATGGCAAACCTGCTTTTTATTTAGCGGCCCCCGCCACCCCCACCTGTCTATGGTTTGAGTCCAAGGTCACTGCATCACGCTATGGACGCCGGCTGCCAACAAAGTAGCCTATCAGTCATCAGCCCTAATGAATAGGGCACTGTGTAAAAATAGGCACAAAGACACAGAGTCCGAATGTGTGCCTTCGCAGGGAACAAAAGTACCGACAACGCACGCTTCTTATTATCAGTCTGTGTCCAACCGCAAAGTAGAGAGGTCAACCCAAGTAAAGTTTTGATGGGCAAACACCTCAATGTGATCCACTTTATAAAGACAACAATACATCTCCGCAGTGCTTCTTCCAGCAGAGGTTGTTTCGGGCGGAAGGTACGTCATTCATTTCTGGATCCGGGTTGTTTTGCGACATGAAAAGCACACAATTATTAATAGTGATGAAATGTCGTATCGCTGCAAGTGCACGGTAACCTTAGAAACCGATAATGGCAGTTGTAGTCTGCAGTCAAAGAAAGGGGAAAAACGCCGACACTTTTTTGAATCCGTTAACCAAATGAGTCCTGGCTCTATTGAGAAGGCATTAAAATAGCAGCAGGATGTAAGGTGTGAGGCGTGTGAAGTGGCAATCAGGTCCGCGCAGTGACGCAGCGTGTGGCCTCAAATTTACTGCGCCCTGAATGGTTCGTCCGCCATATAGCGCAATTAGACCGACAAAGAAACAGTGAGGTGTGCTGAAAGTCCAAAGCACATTCGCCTTAGTTCTATATCCTTTTTAATTTGAATTGATTGATTGTAAATGTTTTAATAATAGCTCTAATTCTCATGTTAAAGGTAAATCCTTTTAATAAATCAATCAAATATGCGTCATTTGCATATAGTTGGAGCAGGCATTGCACACAAAATCATTATAATATGTTGGCCAAGTACGATACAGTGTTGCGAACAATGGGTTCATTTCCTCTCAGTGACCATGTGGTAGGATATTGACATTTGTGAATGGAATAGATAATGTACCAGATAACTCCACCTGCACTCATATAGCTCCTCAGTAATTTCATTCATTGTAGATCCATCAGTGTCGGCTGTCACTGCTGATTAGGCTTTATCTCAGTGGTTCTCAAACAGTGGTATCAGCTCTGTAGATGTGGAGCCTGAAGGCTGAAGGATTTACCTTTCACACATTTACCTATAGCACATGGTTTTAGTGGTAGGGGAAACCGCTGTATACCGGGATGAAACCAGCAACGGGGAGAACATGCAAACTCCACACAGGAGCTTTGTAAAGATCAAGAAAACTTTATTGGACAAAGCAGCAAAGTGCAAAGTAAACCAAATGAGGATGTGTTTGAGGCTTCAGTAATTCTGACATCCCAATATCTGAAAGAGAGAGAGAACGAGAATGCTGTCAGAGAGGACGAGGTGAGTGGACACTGGACAGGTGGTTTAAACAGGGCGGGTAACAGGAAGGGGAGTGCAAGAGGTGAGGTCTTGCTTCCAAACTTTTCTCCAGTTTGGCTTTATCCAAATCTAGAAGCTTCAAGACTGGAGAGCAACAGTGTATTTGAAAGCTAAGACCTACAAAACTGATCCTACCTTTGTGGTCGCCGGGTTTTTTTGTCATGTTTTTGTGGCTTTTTTTTCTCCATTGCGTTATTGCCGTAGTTTCGCTTCATTATTGTCACTTTTTTGTTGTATTATTGTTGCTTTTGTTGCACATTTTCGTCGCTCATAACTTTGTTGGTTTCTTGTCATTGTTTGTGCCTTTTTTCTTTGCTCTTTTGTCACGTTGTTGCAGAATTGTTGTCATGTTTTTATAGGGGTTTTTTCATAGTTTTTTCATAGCTTTTTTGTCGTGTTTTCACCACATTATTGTCACTTTTTTGTTGTATTGTTGCTTTTCTGGCACGTTTTTGTCACATTGTTGTTTTTCTACACTTTTTTTCCCAAGAAGCTTTTAGATTTGGGTAATGCCAAACTGGAGTGAAAATGTGCTTGGTTCAGGTGGAGGTAAGAGGTTAAAATGACAGCCAGTTTTTGTTCTATTTAAGTTCTGCTTTCTATTAAAGTCCCCAATTACAATCTGGAAACACAAAAACATACAGATACATGTGAATAATCGAGATGTAGCAGTAAGAAAAAGCCGCTGCTGTGTTTGAATTCAGTTTCAGAACAGGAGAAATTGGGTATAGCAACTTTAAATATTCTCTGGGAAGATATTTTGTATGTCGAATAGCGTTGACATTTTGCCCTAAATTGCGTCGAGGGGGGGAAGAAAATTATGTTTGGAGCTACGACCATTCCAATACAGAATGAAAGCCTTGTGAGAGTGTCGCATCTTCCGTTTCTAAAACTAAATTGGTCCTTAGGTTTGGGCAGTGGCAGATGGTCCAGCCCCTTGCAGAGTGGCTCCACCAGCTCGGGCCATCACACATGTTCCCCGAGTGCAATTAAGTCTACCTGACCCCTCCGAGCCCTGCCTCTGCGGGGTGTTTCCGCCACCTTTCTCAATATGCAGATGCCGGCTCCAGTGTATTCTGCGCGGGCGCCCCTATGCCATGTGTGTCACACTGTGCACATATGGTGGCTCCGTGTTCGGCATGGCTAATAACACCGGCATGTTTGGTGGAGATAACAGTAAGGCAGCAGGATACCTTGACTAAATTGACCGTCCATATGACAAATAAAGCCATTAGGGTTTTAGTTATGCGCATGATAATACGGCATCTAGTTAGCGGTAAAGCTATACGTGCGGTAACCGATAGTAGGCTGAGGAATGTTGTGTTTATTATTCATTGCTGATCACAGTAAATTTTCAAATCAAAATCAATCTTGCTCTATTGTATAACTTAGTCTCATGATAAATGCCCCTCATCAAATCCTCTTTCACCAGTTCACCATAGTATCCCACAAAAAAAACATGCACAATAGATACAGACGGCATCTCTGAAATCACCCATATATGGTCATTTTGAAGCAGTTGAAAGGGAAAACAAAATAGAGAAGCATCTAAACTTTCTCTAATTATTCCAACACTACTTTAAAGCAGAACTAAGTAACTCATGCCCCCAGAGGCCATAAGCGCAACAATTACACAATGGAAATACTTTTTTGGCTGTAAATATTGTTTAAGTGGCGCTAGCCCGCAGCTAGCTTTGCCCGTTAGCCTGTGAGCTTCTTCTTCATGATTCCATTCCGGAGCAACCAATACACACTGTACCACACCGGTGGCAGGAAAGTTGCAATTGTGTTTTACTGGCCACAGACACCAGGGGGAGATGAAAGACCCTCCAATCATCCAATTAACACTTGTATTACCCCCAGAGGGTCTACGAAAAGGATTTATTGATAGTTACTTAGTATTGCTTTAACAAATGCTGAATTATGAATTAAGTTTTCTACTAAATAAAGATACAAAGACATGGAGAGGAGCAAAGTGGCTCAACAGCCCATAAAAACATAAATAATTGAGAATGCTAACATGGTGCCTCATGCTACATGCTAACACTAGCTAGCACTAGCTACGACTGCCGTTTTTTGCTTCCACTGAACAATTTGCTGTGTTAAAACATCCATATGAGCCCAATTTAGACTTTATTTGTATGTGATAAATAATGTAATATTCCGCCAGAAAAAAGCTAAAAGGAGGGGAAAACTGTGTTTCCGAAAAGATACTTCCTTCCCCCTCAGTGAGGCCACGCCCCCTTCTATGCCGGGATGCCGTCTGTATCTATAGGGTCAGCTCTGGGGCGAGGATGGATGACAGAGTGTTCATAAATATGCACTGTCTCAACCAAATAGATAAATCAGTGAAATTGAAATTCTTATATAGATAATGAACTTGAGCACACTATAATAAATTGAGCTTCCAAGGGTTTAGTTATGTGCATGATGAAACAGCATCTAAATCTCAGTAAAACCGTGTGTAAAATGATATTCCGCTTCCTTAAAAAAAAAAGAAAAAGTATTTTTTATTCAATCCGTAGTTGTTGTTTACCTGCTGCTCCCTAAATCAAATTTCTCTTTTTTGATTGAAAGAACAAATCACTCACCATTTGCAACCCGAGAACAACATCCCTCTCTGCCCGAATGCACAGTAAATATATCTTTTTATTTGCATGCGGAAGCGGCACTGAAGCACGACAATAAAAGAAGCGGCTAAATATATCAAAAAAATCTCCCTGATTTATTGGCGTCTGGAGTGTTTCGCGAGCGACGAAAATCAATCCCATGCCAAATAGTCTTTGTAAAGCTTGACTGCTATTTACTGTCATGCGTCTCATTTTAGTGTTATGGGTGATTATGATGGGGAGGCCGGCGCTCCCATATATTAGCATGCGGTGAATGAGATGTGCTACACTGTGCCCGGTGACTGCGCGGTGAATGAAAGCTGCTTGTAAATGCAGATGAAGTTGCCATCCCATTGCAGAGCTGAAAATGCCCTGCCGACATTACGCCAAAATGTAGCGCAATGAAAATATCCATAGATTTGCTATTTATGATTTAGCCATCAATCCGCCTGTCATCCATCTTGGCAAACGGCACATCCAGGCACATCAGTCTGTTCAATGATCTTCCTCACGTCTTTTTTTCCCTGTGTTCCAGCCAGTCAATCTTACTATTCAACATCTATCTCATTTGCTACCTCCAGATGATGCAGTGCTTGTCCATTCCACTTCCAGCGGTGGTCCCTGGGCCCATCACATTGGCTGTCACTCTGTGGCAAATTTATTAGAGATTCCAATGTCTTACTTTAAACTCATGGGGTCTTTCTAGGTCAGTAGTTCTCAAATAAAGTGGGTCGTGAGATCATTTTTGGTGGGTGCAGCACCTTTGCCAAAAATGATGTTATGAATTGATCATTTTTGATTGTCAAGCCTTATGTTTAATGCTTGAATCAACACAACTCTGTGATATACTTTAAATTGACATTATAACAGGGTCAAACAGCAGATGTTTTTTCTTCGCTTATATTTTTTAGCTTGCCATGATACATTGAATTTTGGACCCAAGGATCACCAGTCGAGAAACTGACGGTTCTAGGTTGTATCTGCCCTCAATACTCTGTTAGAAACTGAATCTATTGTGTTGATAACAAAGGTGCTTAGTTTGTTTAAAATTCAATATTTTGGCATCCAGGGTGGATGGGAGATCTGCTACACCTAGGCCTGTCACGATAACAAAATGTGATGTTCGATATATCAAGTCAGGAAAATATCGTGATATACTTAAAGATGACAGAAAAATCTTTGTTCGAAAAGTACTTTCTCTTAGGATATCCTACAAAAACATGAAATACAAATGTACAGACGATAAATACTAGGGCTGGGACGATCCACTTTTGTCACGATCCGTTACGTATCACGATACTCAGGGGCCAATCGGATATGTATTGCGATACAGTAAGTAATTATGATATGTTTACCTTAAAATTTGTAAAAAGAAAACAGTCATTTGTCTAAAGTTTATGAACCCAATGCCATTTGATTTGACATTTATATAAGTGTTAAGATCGAAAATGCTTTAACACAAAATGTACAAAGGAGTACAAATCTGATCCGATATTTTGTCCTAGCCCTAATAAATACTGAGCTCAAAAATGTATTGTTTATCTGTTATTTATTGCATGACAAGTCGATATAGTAATTACCGTGACAACCCTAGCTACACAATGACTGAGTGACTTTTGCCTCACAGCAAACAAGGTTTGATTCCTGGGCCAGACGGGGCCTTTTACTTCCAAAAACCTTCTGCTAGGTAAGTCTATGTTAAACAGATGTGTCATTTTGCCCCATTTTAATTTGTCCCATTGGGTGAGAGATTAGTCTTCAGTCCAATGGTTCATTTTCTTTCTTGTTGGCCCAGAAAATAATCTACCTGACAATTAAAACCTCAACATTGTCAAAATACACCTTGCAGACGTCCCCGTCAGTCAGTCTTGCCATTCAACATCTATCTCATTTGATATACTCCTCGACCGCTCTAGTTCCTGGGACGCTCCTGAGTAGATCACAGTAGCTGTCACTTTGTAGCTAAATTACTGCGGCTCCCACTGTCCCGTTGCAAGCCCGGGGTCACTCCAGGCCGTTTCTGCCCCCTCTCATCCAATTAGGAAATGAGTTAAATCCTTCAGTCATGCTACAGGACAAGCTGACAAGTGACACTCGGCGATACACACTCACAGGTGTTGGCCCGAGCATCTTCCCCATCGCACGCGCTATTTCTTAATTTAGATGTGGTGGAGGATACGCGGTCAAAAGACGGCTACAAACACAGAAGGATAAATGGGACGTCCATCTCTGCGCCGTGCACACACATACATTCATTTGCCATCTGCGTTCACGCTCATTTCTGTCTTTCATACTCGCAAACATGAGGAACACTCCCTCCCCCAGGGACAAAATCACTTACCCACACACAAATACGGGGTGGCTCGTAGCTGGAGTGGACAAGCCTTTGCGAGATAACGGCCAAACGCGGGCTGACAGGCTCGGCTGGCCCATTATTGAATTGCAGTGAAGACTATATTACTTTAGAGTGAGATAAAAGACTAACATGCAAGACGGATGGGCGGGGGACATCAAACAAGAGCGTGTCCAGATTGTGCCAGCGGTAATCCAGCCGGAGGGAGCGCTGATTTCCCTCAGGCCGGGTGCCACTTCTCCTGGAATAATTCTTTTTGAGGAACATTGCATCATCTCACCAACATCTTGTGTTACTCTGCTGGTTTTGAGTGGCAAACTGATAAAGTACATAAAAATGCCTCTGTCAATCAGTTATCTTTCTTTAATATCCTGAGTAGAGACATTGTTACATGTTGCAGTGCTGCATAATTGTACTTCGGTATTCAAAATGGCCACCATAACAACAAAAGTCACATGACTGAAAGACATGTACACTGTAGTCTGGAACGTGTTGATAGATTTACTCGTACTGTAGCTCACATTGATATTCAATGCTGAATAAAGATGATGTTTCAAATCTACAATACCTTCATAGTTTGTGTTTTAGCTATTTCTTTCCTGTAGTATTAGTCTTGCCACCTCTGAATGACTCCATAACCAACACCAGAAGGCAGCTTTTGTCCTTTGTTCTCATCACGGCTTACAAAACTTCAATGACGATCTGTACAGCGTGCTCATCTTTGGGGTGCAAGCGTGTACTCGGTAGTCATGCACATAGATCGTGGCGCGTGCAGTATGTGGAACGCCTTTATTGAGCATTTGTTGGAAACGATCTTTCCCAAAGAGTTCCCAAGTAAGGATTCCTGACAAACATTACCCCACCAACCAAATGAAATATTTATTGAGTCAATGATAACTGTAGGACAGTGTTTCTAAACTGGTGTAGCTTAGGCCTTCCACAATGAACTAATTACAACTTATATCAACTAAAAATAAAACGTCTGTATGACGTATGTCCTTTATGAAGGACATTTTTGGCAAAGGGCCATGAACCCCTGGAAATAGTCCTGGGTCCTGGGCTGTCTCACAGTTGAGAACCACTGCTCCAGGAAAATCCCTTCTCATCCAGGAAGTATTTTCCTGAAGCTACTGTCAATGCAGCATGTAACACTCTGTGTCATCTGCTCAACTTGTATGAACCCGGAACGTCTTTGATCTGGGACAAAAGCAATGTAAACAGATGCTTTGCATGTGTGCCGTCTGAACATCTTCTCTGTTAAAAGCCTGACAGCTACAATGATGGCAAAGTCGTGAGCCCAGGTGATCACTCTGTACTTCAAAGAGAAAATTAACAAAGTTAAAACAAAGTCACTTAAGCAAAGTTGTACCAGCAACGTTTGTAAAAACAAAACCAACAAAAACTCTTCATAAGAATCTGAAATGTCTGTATTTGGTCTTGGATTGTTCCTGAGCTAACATTATTTCCAGCATTTAACTTGGAGATATTGTTATTTGCCCATAACAGTGCATTGTTTTTTGAGTCATTGGTGGAGGCAAAAACTCACAATATTCCAACTCTTACCACAGGAGGCCAGTGAAGACACAAGTCTGTAATTGTAAGTAAATCTTTGTGAATTTGTGACTCAAGTCCAGTTCCACAATACAATAAATACCATTACCAGATGGTGATGATTGTGTCGGTCTGAGATCTTGTATTCATATGCAGATTGATTCAGTTTTGTTTAGAAGCTGATCTCCGAGCAGACAAGCTCGTAGCATGCTTGAGGATATAGCCTAAAAAGTATGAAAAACAATCCAGATATTTTTGTGTGTGTGTGAAGTTTCTACTTTTCCCTCTGTTCCATTATCTGTTGCACTCTTTTGTATCTAGCAGAGCTGAATGGCATTGGGTTTGACAGTGACGATGGCATGTCATTAATCAAATATATATGCATGGAAATCATCTCGCCGACCCGCCATAGGTTACGCTTAGGTGGCAAGGAATAAAATAACTCGGGTGAAAAGAGTCTCTTCTCTGTCGAGTTCCAATACAATTCCCACAAAATTAAAAAAGCTGCCTGACTCTAACATAAATCCACAGTCTACATTAATAAAATATCACTGCTCACTGATATGGGGAAAATCGATCTATTTCAGTTGATCTGCAGAATTACAATGCATAGTCATCTCCGTTAAGAATCTGCGGGCTGGAAGCTTGACACATTACGGCTTCTGAAAGATCTCATTGTGCCGTCAATTTAAAACATTGCTTGAGTAATGCACATTTTGGAGATTTCTGGTATATTGACAAATGTGCTAATTAGTTTCCATGCGCCCAATGGGGTGTAAAGTTTAATCTTATGCTAAAAGATAAGCAGACTTGTCATTAAAGGGCGTTCCAAAGGATGCACAGGATATAGACATGCTTTGTAGATACTGTATGTTCCATGGAAGCTCTACTGGTTAACTGGTGACATCTGGTTAACCTCTCACCACCCGCCTTAACTGAGCGCATTTTCTCCAGTTCGGCTTTATCCAAATCTAGAAGCTTCTCGACTGGAGCTTACAGCCTATAGGCCAGTGTAACGCCTCATTTGAAAGACCTACAAAACCGATCTAAACCGATCTCTTTCATTGCATTGTTGCCATGTGGTCGTCACTGTTTTCATGTTCTTTTTCCTCTCATTCTTGTCACTTTTTTGTTGCACCTTCATTGCTTTTTTTTTTCACACTTTGATTGTGTTTTTGTCATATTTTTGCTGCTTTTTTGTTGCTCTTTTGTGGCCTTTTGGTCACTTTTTTTTGTCGCACTTTCATCAGTTCATTTTGACGTTTTTGTCTCATTTTGGTGAATTTTTGACACATTTTAATGGAATTTTTGTCACATTTTTGTTTAGTTTTTGTCACATTTTTGTTTAAAATTTTCAATTTTTTAATGAATTTTTGTCATATTTTTGTTGAATTTTTGTTGAATTTTTGTCACATTTCTGTTGAATTATGCTCACATTTTTGTTTAGTTTTTGTCACATTTTTGTTGAATTTTTGTCACATTTTTGAGGATTTTTGTCACATTTTTGTTGAATTTTTGTCACATTTGTGTTGAATTTTTGTCACATTTTTGTTGAATTATGCTCATATTTTTGTTTAGTTTTTGTCACAATTTTGTTCAATTTTTCACATTTTTGTGCGTTTTCAGCCTCGTTTTCTCCTAATTTTTGACACTTTTTTCAAGAAGCTTTTTCGATTTGAGTAAAGCCAAACTGTAGAAAATGTGCTCAGTTCAAGTGGTTAAGTTCAATAAATTAAAATCCAGAAGGTCTATTCATTCAAGTCAGGACGAATGTAGACGACATACAGGAAGTGCATCTGACATGATAAAAATCCCTTCATTGGACTTTGAGACGCACATTTGATAAAGCTTTTGTACTCTAGAGCTACTTGCAAGGGTTAGTAGTCGACGGCCACTGCTCTCCCTGACCACACGCTAACCACATTAAACCAGTGTAGCAGCACGGGCAGCACTCAGAGCATGTGTTCTCTAATTGAAACTGCTCATATTGATGTCCAGTGTCCCTCCCCCCACCACCCGCTCAACCCCATATCCCTCCGCCTGGCCTCTTCTTCTTCTTTTTTTCCCTCTCTCTCTCTTCTCCACCAAAGTCTGCCTCATTGTCTTATTTATTTGCTGACGTGATTCACAACACGATAATAATAATTAACTGGGGTTATTAATTTTTAATGAGATGCCTAAATGGTGAGCCTCAAGGGCCTATAACCTCTGCTTTTAATTAATATGCGGTGGGTGCACATTAGGCTTTCAATTAGAGTGGGGGGAACGGCCGAGCAATCACAGAGAGCTTTTAATCCATATGCTCATCAAGAGTCCGAGTCATGCCTTTTTAATCAAGCCAACCAGACCCCGAAAGGAGGCAAGAACACATGTCTATCAGTCATTTGGCAAGAACAGCCTGAGCGGGCCTCAAAAAGAAAATGGCTGGCTTCTAATGAGCTGGGCTTGCAGGACGTTGGCCCGATACGGTTCGCCCGCGTTGGCCAGTACTCGCGGAAATTCAAACCAAAGGCGCAACACTCCTGCAAAGAACACCATATTGATGTGTAACTCATCCCTTTCATGACTCATAAGCTACAC
Source organism: Gobius niger (assembly GCF_951799975.1). Taxonomy (NCBI): domain Eukaryota; kingdom Metazoa; phylum Chordata; class Actinopteri; order Gobiiformes; family Gobiidae; genus Gobius; species Gobius niger. Next base: position 14,300,841 of record NC_136872.1, read on the forward strand.
TGTGAAACATTAACCAAACTAAATCAAACCCTGGCAGGTCAGTTTTGACGGGGCATCCACTGGGGAATACAGACACCGACGCCTATGAGTTTTGAGCAAATGAGGGAAAAATAAACTGCTTTTGATACAGTATGTTGTATTTTCCACTAATCCACTTCAATATGTCAATAAAAGAAAAGGGAGTAAAGGGAAAATTAAGATGAAATCTACTATATTACTGCATTATCTTCCATAGCTGATATTACTTGCTCTTCTTTAAAGCAGAAGTAACTCATGCCCCTAGAGGCCATAAGCGCCACTGCAGGTGTCGTAGTATGTTATAGTTTTTTACTCATTAATTGTCCATGAGAGTAAATACTACGCTGACAGAAAAGACAAAGGGAGAGAGGGATATTGTTCATCCAATTACACAATGGAGATCTTTTTTTTTCACTCAAACTTGGCTGTAAATACTGTTTAAGTGGTGCTAGCCCGCAGTTAGCTTTGCCCGTTAGCCTGTTAGCTTCCTCTTCATGATTGCATTAGTGTAGGGTGACCAGATGTCCCAGTTTACCCGGGACAGTCCCAGGTTTAAGTTCCTTTGTCCCACGTCCCGAATATCTGCCAATGTCTCCGAAATAACTCACATCGTGGGAGAAGAGAGAACCTCCGCGGCATATTCCTGGACTGAGTTTGAGTTGGAAATCTGGTCACCCTGCATTAGTGTGTATTGGTACTCGGAGCAGGGAAAGCTGCAATTGTGGTTTTCTGAACTGAGACACCAGGGGGAGATGAAAGACCCCCAAATCATCCCTTTAACACTTGTATTATCTCCAGAGGGACTACGGAAAGGATTTATTAAGGTAAACAAGTTACTGCTTAAAGGAACAGGAAGGGCGTGGTAGCTTCCAACCTCACCCCCGTTTGGAGCTATAGGAATATGTTGGGAGAAGCCAAATGCTAACAACATCTTTGGTCGTTTTGCGAGACTGAGGGCACACACAAAGACCAGACAGGTACGCATCAACTTGTCTAAGCTCATAAGAACATTATCTCAGTATGGAAAAACGGTGGCCTGTTCCTTTAAAGAGTTGTACCTTGCTGCATTTGGCAACATGATTATATACTGACAGTAATAATTCTGTTAGCAACATGTTCCTGTAATAGCAGCAGCTCAGGACAATCCAGCGCGCTGACAGTAATGGGGCATGAAACGTCGCAGGACTTCCAAAGAGGCAAAAACAAAGTTGATTTCGGGGGGAAGAGGAGGGATTAATGAGATGGAAATTAGCCCTGATTTGTGCAGATGCTTCGACAGGGGACACCATCAGTCCAACAAGCTCAGATAAACACCTCCCCGTTTTCCCCAACCAAACAAACGGCCGTCCCCAGCCAAGAGAACAAGGCGCAGGCTGCTGGCTTGCCGCAGGTGACGTGCTATACTCGCAACAAATGGGGGAAGCGGTGCCATGAAGAGACACTCCATTTGCATGGATTTTTTGGACCGGCGCGCTCGTGTACATCTTGTAGAACAATCCCCTCACCTCCTGCTCATCACAAAAATACACAAAGACACACAGCTGACACCGCCAGAGGTAACCCAGGTGTTTGACTGAGGCAGATCCAAACCACTTCCACATTTGACAGTGAGGATTTTGCATAAAAACACACAAATAAATTCCTCCAAAACATTTCTGTGTTTTAGTTTTCACTGATGTATGTACCAATATCCCGCAACAACAAACCCTCATTCCCCTCGATTCAAAGCCTCTGAAAGCAAGCCATGTGTTGAAAATAGTTTTTTATTTTAAATTACAAACAAGTGATTAAAGGCGTGCCGCGTAACATTTTGGATTAGACTGTTGCCAGCGATACAAAACATATTCCTAATGACCAGCTCGACACAGAAAATGCTATTTTTGCAAATAATTAATTTGGATGGGGACCTAAACTAATTCTCTATTTAATATTCGGCTGTCTTCAAGTCAACATCTCCATGGAGACGAGCTGGAGACGTCCTTACTCCCTGTAAAGTTACAAGTCAAGTCTGAGGAGAGATGAACATCATTTTCTAGATATTTTTTGAACAATAAAGACGTACAGATTTAGTGAATATTCATGTTGTGTTAAATTTACATTTAGCATTAGTTTCTGCAGTTTTAGGTAGGCAGAAAAAAACAGTAGCCTCTTACCACCCGCCTTAACTGAGCACATTTTCTCCAGTTCAGCTTTACCCAGAACTAGAAGCTTCTTGACTGGAGTTTACAGCCTTTAGGCTACTGCCTCATTTGAAAGCTAAGGCCTACAAAACTGATCTAAGCAGATCTTTTTCCTTGCGTTGTACTAATTTTCTTCATGTTCTGATTTTTACCCGTTTCTTCTTGCTCTTTTGTTGCTTTTTTATGGCGTTTTCGTCACAATTTTGCCACATTTTTGGTTGCGCTTTTGTCACTTGCGCTTTAGTGTGCTTTTCGTCAGGTTTTTGTTGTGCTTTCATTGCTTTTTTGTTACGTTTTTGTTACTTTTCTTTGCTCTTTTATGGCTTTTTTTGGTCACTTTTTGATCTATTTTGATGCTTTTTGTTTTGGGTAATGCCAAACTAGAAATAATGTGCTCGGTTCAGGGATATTTCAGGATTTTTGACATTTTTTAAAATTGATGCAGTCCTTATATTTGAAGAGTTTAGTGGTGCTAGGCTAGTGCTAGGCTAGTGCATGTCTATGGTAACTAGTAGCCTGCATTAAAAAAAATCTTTAAAATCATTGGGTAGTCCCGATGTTGCTCAAATATAAGTTCTTTTAAATTATTCAGTCAACACAGACATTTGTTTTGGTAGGTGTTTTAAGTGATTTGCCTCAGGTGCACTGTGCTTGGGTCAGACTGTTTTTAATGCAGGCTACTAGTTACCATAGACATGCGCTAGCCTAGCCTAGCCTAGTGCTACAAAACTCTTCAAATACAAGGACTGCATTAATAATCTTCTTTTTTTTTTTTAATCTCCAGAAATCAACAACACTCTGGATAACTAGGAAATGAGGCCCTATGTCAAAAATCCTGAAATATCCCTTTAAGAGGTTAACATTGTCTAACACATGGACACAATGGCACAATGCAATGAGGTTAGCCGCGATCAAACCAGCAACCTAAAGTCTGGCCCACATTCCGCATCCTCTGTGCTACTGTATAGCCCATATAAATTTGTATCCCTCTGTACAGTAAAGAGTATTAAAAAGTGATTATGTGTAAAACACTTCAAAATATCCCACACAGCTTGCTTTAAGAGGCTCAGTAACATTCAAAAAGACGCTCTCAGCGAAGCCACGAGCATGTATCGCAGACATGAAGCATCCTGGGAAATCCCACATTCAGAGCACACCAGAAGAGCGAGAAAAAAAAAAAAAAAGCAAAGACAGAACAATCCGGCATCAAAGAACATCAAAGTCCTCCGCAAATGGATTCCCTGCGTGTTTGTTTGTATTAGCCGCATGCACAAAGAGAGAGACAGATAGCGGTAAAAAAGACATGAGAAGAAAAACACTGTTGTAGCGGAGGTCGATGCATCCATAGACAGGTAAAGGCAACCCGGAGACCAAGGAGGCGTTATATAGCTGTGAATGCACACTAGTAATTATGGGCCAATCGTAATGACACACACACACACACACCCAATGACAACACAATCATAGCACAATCGGGCGGCGCATCATCGGCAATTTGCACGCCATCGCCGGAACGGGCCGGGCCGAATTCTCATCGTTTTCCCCCCTTGCGCGCAGTCGGCCGAGGAAAGCTTAATTATCCTGATGAGGGGGTTGCGTTGAGGAGAAGCGACCGCCGAAAGCCACCTATGAGGAAAAAGACACCTGTTGCCATGTGATTTGGCGGGGATTTCTTGGTGGTACCGCGGCGCAACGAGCAGGTGTCAAATTGATCCTGATTGAGGAGACAGGAAACGGCAGATGCACGACTTGTAGCTGGCAATTTGTCCCCGCGATTCAACCGCCCCCCCCCCTCCCTCCACCGCGTTTTCTGGTGAAGTCAATGATTGTGTACATAATGCGTGTGGGTGTGGGAACGAGTGTTTTCTAGGCTGATTGGGGCTGTCCTCAAGTCGTGGCTGTGTGGAGCGAGACGATGGGGACGGTGTGTGTGTGTGTGTGTGTGTAAATATGCGCCTCAATTGTTGGCTCTAGAGAGGAAGCGTGGCAATGGAGATTTTTCGAAATGTTGTTTTTCCTTTAACCACCTTAACCCCCAGTTCGGCATTACCCAAATCTTAAAGCTTCTTGACCTGAGAGTTTGCAGCCTATAGGTCAGTGTAAGGCCGACAAAACTCACCTAAGCTTCTTACTTGTGTTTGGTGTCAAGTTGTAGTTATTTTTGTTGCATTTCGTCATTTTTCTTTTTGTAGGGTTTTTGCAACAAAATTGTGAAGAAATTGTGATGAGAACGTGAGGGAAACGTGATGGAAACATGATGGAAACGTGATGGAAACATGATGGAAATGTGATGGAAACATGATGGAAATGTGATGGAAACATGATGGAAATGTGATGGAAATGTGATGGAAACGTGATGGAAACATGACGAAAATGTGATGGAAAATGTGATGGAAACATGATGAAAATGTGATGGAAACATGACGAAAACATGATGGAAACATGATGGAAACATGATGGAAACATGACGGAAACGTGATGGAAACATGACAAAAATGTAATGGAAAAGTGATGGAAACATGATGGAAGCATGACGAAAAAGTGATGGAAACGTGATGGAAGCATGACGGAAACGTGATGGAAACATGACGAAACATGATGGAAACATGATGGAAACATGACGAAAACGTGATGGAAACGTGATGGAAGCATGACGGAAACATGATGGAAACATGATGGAAACATGATGGAAACATGACGAAAACATGATGGAAACGTGATGGAAGCATGATGAAAATGTGATGGAAACGTGATGGAAACATGACGAAAATGTGATGGAAACGTGATGGAAGCATGATGAAAATGTGATGGAAACGTGATGGAAGCATGATGGAAACATGACGAAAACGTGATGAAAACATGATGGAAACATGACGAAAACGTGATTGAAACGTGATGGACAAATGACGAAAATGTGATGGAAACGTGATGGAAACATGACAAAAACGTGATGGAAACGTGATGGACAAATGACGAAAATGTGATGGAAACGTGATGGAAACATGACGAAAACGTGATGGAAACGTGATGCAAACATGACGAAAACGCAACAAAAACATGACGAGGTAAGAGCTTAGGCCTTAGCTTTCAAATGAGGCGTTACACTGGCCTGTAAGCTACCAGGTCAAGAAGCTTTAAAGAAATAGTTCACCGTTTTTACATACTGAGATAATGTTCTTACCTGAGCTTAGACGAGTTGATACGTACCTGTTGTTAGCATTTGGCCTCTCCTAATATATTCCTATAGCTCCAAACTGAGCCATACTGTGTCACATGAAAGTAGAGTCTAAAGGAGCAAGAAAACCACGGAGAATGTACATCGCAGGCCCATTTTCAGGACAATTACACTATTGCCAACGCAAACACATTGACAGTTTAAAGACCAGTCTTAATGGAAGCGCTGCTAATTTATCCTTTTACCATAAGCTATTCCACTAAAACGGCATTGAGCGAACAAAGCCGAGCCAGTGCATGCCGTCAAGCGTGGGTCCTAATGTCTAATTGCCTGACATTACTTGACGTTGTAGTAGTGGCCGTAAAAGTCATAGTAACAGAAGCAGTAATTCGGAGAAAACAGTGAAGTGAATTCATTCCAACACACTGACTGATCTTTCCAACACACTTACTGATTTTTGTTGTTGTGGAAGTACTGCCTTTATGCCTCCCACCTCTGTAGAAAAAAGAGCCCTCCAACACGAACAAGAAATTGGAAAACTAAATATGTCGGCAGGCCCTCTCATACGATGTTCTGTATTTACTCTGAGAATAATTGCCTTTGCTTGGTGTTATTAAAACAAGAAGAGAACTAGCAAATTGAATGCAAAGTAAATATTAAAATAATCCACGTGCGGTCTTTGTCTTCCATAGGTTCGTGATATTAGCTCTGCCGTTCAAATGCTTGGTAATTAAATTAAACATATGGGGGAGTGCTTGACGTTTCTTGCACTTCTCCCAAAACGCCGACATGAACAAACTAATCTGGGGCTGCTCAGGGAGACAAAAACAAGTGCTTTGAGAGACTCTTTTTGCAGCGATGTCATCCAAGAGAGATCGTTCGTCGTACAGTATCGAGTGGGAAATGCCCTATTTTTGTGTTGCTTAATAATTAATGCGACATGTGTGTTAGAATGGAGAAGACAATGCATGGGGCTTATGTAACTGTGTATCGCAGACGATCAAACGGTCTTGCGGCCGGTTGCTAAAGAAGCATCTCCCATAATGCATTTTCTATTTATCGACAACAAGATTGGGGCTAAATGATGAAATGCATTTCAAGCAGCGACGAGCATAAGCACTGTATATTTCAATTTCTCTGTCAACACACAAAGTTCAAGACTGTGCACGGAAGTTTTGCCCTCTATCCACGCTCTTCAAACCTCCTTTTGTCAGAGCAATTCCCTTGGATCACTCAATACCCTTAAGGCTTTTGGAACAGCGCATTCGGCAAACTTATACAGAGGACGCGCAAAGCCATTGTTGGACCTTTTCCCGAAAAAAGGGTTCTCCTTAAGCCTCTCGCATCGGCAACAAGCAGCAACAACTTTATGTCACCTGGCGTTTAAAAGATTCACCGCCGCGATCTCCAGAATCGACTTTTAAGTGACCCGCCAGCGATAAAAATGAGGCTAATTACGGTGGAACGGATCATGTCACCTTTGAGAAAATATCTCATCTATTGACGCGCCGCTGTTAATGACATGCGTGACCTTTGCGAGCCGCGCCCCACAGCTAGACAAATCCAGAAGAGGGATGTCTCGGCGAACTCCTTCAAGCGCAAAGATGATGACTTTGTTGTAAACGTAGCTTCATCATTTTAACAATTATGAACAACCTTCCCACTTCAGCCATGAGCGAAGAACTGGGGGAAGCGATTCTCCAGCGCAGTGGTTTCAGTGCGATGCTAAATCTCTGCCGTGTTTCTTGTTTTACAAATAAAGTTTGTTGCTCTGAGTCATCACAGTAACCGATGAGGATTGATTCGCACACTCAGACGAACCGAGATACAAAATATCTCTTATCTACCTGATATTTTATTCATATTTTGAGTCAATGGAGAGGTGTTCTTCCAGTTTCTGAGTGAGCCATTGCAGCCCATAGTTACTGAATTATGCCAATGAATAATGAGCACAACTTTATGAAGACATAATCAAGACAACGTAACCTTTCCTTTGTAAAATGTAACATTATGTTAACATAGTGTGACGCCTTCTTGAGGTATACTTTAATACTTTTGACCTTCGACCACCTGATTCATCACTGGCTTAAAGCAGAACCAAGTAATTTGTTTACCTTAATAAATCCTTTACGTAGTCCCTCTGGGGTTAATACAAGTGTTGATGGGATGATTGGAGGGTCTTTCCTCTCCCCCGGTGTCTCTGGCCAGAAAAACACAATTGCAACTTTCTTTTACACACTATACAATAGAATCACGAAGAAGAAGCTAACAGGCAAACGGGCAAAGCTAACTGCGGGCTAGCACCACTTCAAAAGTATTTACAGCCAGGTTTCAGTGAAAAAAAAAAATCTCCATTGTGAAATTGGATGTACAATATCTCTCTCTCCCTTTGTCTTTTCTGTCAGCGTAGTATTTACTCTCACGGACAATATATGAGTAAAAAACGTAACATGCTACGACACCTGCAGTGGTGCGTAGGGCCTCTAGGGGCATGAGTTACTTAGTACTGCTTTAAGCATGAATGAAATTCCAAGTCTGAAATTGTTTTGTCTTTAAAAGTTGAACAAGTACTATTCCTTTAGTAGGATCCTGATCTTCAGAGGTGGAAACGAGCAAGTTCACTCCTGTACTGATCCCACCAACAACATCCAAAAAACATAGTCACTTCATCCTTTGTCACCCTGCACTCCTCCTTCTACCTTTCATTGCTTTTAGCAATCGATTTGTCCTTCTGTGTTCATACCCCACTTTTTTACTTCTTGCTTCACCCTTCAGGTCGGAGACCCCAATACACACTAATGGAATCACAATCAAAAGAAGCTAACAGGCTAACGGGCAAAGCTAACTCTAACGCTACTTTAGCAGTATTTACAGCCAAGTTTGAGTGAAAAATAATATCTCCATTGTGTAATTGGGTTGTGGCACAATGTAAAATATCCCTCTCGCCCTTTGTCTTTTCTGCCAGCGTAGTATTTACTCTCATGGACAATTAATGGGCAGAAAAAAAACGCAGCCTGCAGTGGCGCTTATGGCCTCTAGGGGCATGAGTTACTTAGTTCTGCTTTAAGATATAAAAAACAATGATTCCTCACAAGGCACTTCTGGGGTGCTTTAAAATTTTGCCTTCGGCGATTGCCGGCCCGTAAAAACAGTAATGTGGGATCGTCTTCAAATTAGCATGGATTCTAATCACACGGAGAGTCTAGACTTATAATTATTGTAGACTAGTAAAAGTGATCACGCCATCATGGCAAATGATTAAAATGATTGAGACCAGCCCGGCTTGAGTCTTAATTAGCATCTGAGGTGGGCAGCCACTTTGAAATAAATACGGTGGTTGCTTTGAAATGAATATGCCTCAGCTCATATAAATAATATGCAGTGTAATGTTGCCAAATCTGAATTCTCGAGCTAATCTGTCATATTAACTCACGGAAACGTAGATAAACTAAGACAGGAGTTTTTTACTTGAGTGATACTTAACAACTAGCTTGAGTTAAAAAAGAACTTCTCATTTGAGTCCCTGCTTTGACAATTTGCTGAATGTCTGTCTCTCTCTGTCCTGTCAAATAAAGCCAAATGCAAAACGATTCCACGCTTGAGTAATTATTTGGATGACTTCTGTGTTCCCACTGCAGCACGTTTGTCTTTAAGTAACGTTCATATTTTGGATACCTGTACCCGTCTCCGCTGATATTCCCATCATTCCAAAATCACTGTCATAAACAATGTATGCAAATAGACAGTTGTGCAGAAGGTGTCAATCCGACGGCTGCACCAAAATACTTTTTTATTTTCCTCGACAACAACAGTGCTAGCGTCTTGACTGACAGGAGACAGTTTTCTGTAAAAACACACAGTCTCTCTGTGAACCACTGTGTGACAACTTTGACGTGGACCCCTGTGGTTTCATCTTGTCTCTACAATTCTTTTCAAGGTTTTAGCAGCTGGGGAATTTTCAAATTTTATCTCTGTCTCTATAGTAACGAGTCGGTTTATGGGTCAGAAGATTATGAAATGTTAGTTTTGCCTGTTTCTTTCGGAGGGCAGCGGGAGCTCAGTCATTCTGTCCCAAAGCAAAGATGAGTTTATTATTTCACAGCTCTCTGGGTCACGGTTCAAATGAAAACTATAGCCTTTTTGTTCACAAATGATAAAAATGTTTCATATTTACTGTAGATTTTGTCACAAATGTATGTTCTTACAATACGCTGGAGAACAAAAACAATTTAATTCCACAACTTGAAAAAGCCACCAATAAACATTAATGGAATCACAAAGAAGAAGCTAACAGGCTAACGGGCAAAGCTAACTGTGGGCTAGCACCACTTAAACAGTATTTACAGCCAAGTTTGAGTGAAAAAAATGATCTCCATTGTGTAATTGGGAGTACAATATCCCTCTTTCCCTTTGTTTTTTCTATCAGTGTAGTATTTACTCTCACGGACAATTAATGAGTAAAAAACGTAACATGCTACGACACCTGCAGTGGCGCTTATGACCTCTAGGGGCATGAGTTACTTAGTTCTGCTTTAATGTCATATCAAGACTTGTACATAACACCAAGCCTTATTGTTGTCATAATAGTATTTTTTCTCCCTCATTACATGAGTTGAATCAGTATTGTTTTCATAAGAATGTTTGCACTTACGCTTTATTTGTCTCGAGAGCCCAAAGTGAAAGGAGGTGAAGAGCATGAAGAGACACTCGGCTAAATGTCAAAGGCAAACTCACAAAGCTAAGCCCAGAAAAGTTCCCAGCATGTGTGCTTCAGCCTTAACCACTGGGCTATTGCGCAGCACCTAACAGTATTATTTTGATTTCACACCTACACTGTGATACCAAACATTGTTATGCTAAATATGTTACAAAATGGGTGCCTTGATTTTCTATATTGCGTCGGCCCGTGATTCTCTATTTTACAGCCAACAATTTCACCCTCAGTCTACCTCACTGCCAGAGGTGTCCACAGGTTAGCGCACAAGACAAGCGCACCCCATTAGCGTTGATCACAAAAATACAGGCTTCCATAATGTGGCCCTATTTATCCAGCGGCACCGCGCTCGACAACACCTCATCTGACTGACACTTCCATGTTGAGGCTCAAATCACATCTGAATTGACGCGGCGCCGTTTCCATATCAGGGACGCTCTCTCTCCAGCCGTCTGGCGCCCGCACGTGTGAGCGCGGTGCGTGTTTGTTTGCGTGTGCGTGAGCGAGCGAGCGAGCGAGCGGCCGGGATCTCATTTCTGTAGCGTTTCTGATGCCTGCGTGGGACTCCAGCCCGCCGCCCAGCGAGAGTCAATCTTAGACATCTATTATGCACTTCATCAATCTTTTTTGGACTCTTGACATTTCACTAGCTGAACAAATTGTCAGTTATCAAAACTCAATTTCAGAAATGACATGTCAAAATTCACTACCCACTCGGCGCCCAGCCCTCCCCTCTCCGCGTAGCCCTCCCCCGGCTCTCCCCTCTCTCGTTTGCATCTACCCCTTTCGCAATTTCCCTTACACAAACACGCAAGGAGGACGAATCAAGTTCATACCAGTAGATTGCTCGGCGTTTGAGTTGTGTGCGCGAAGAGTTAACGGGGTTAATCGCACATTTCCTAATATCGCAGATAAGGATGTTTATAAGTTGATTTGGCTATGCTTCAGCGATAATGAAAACAGGCCCGGCTTTTTGTTTATCCTGTCAGAATACACACGTGCCTCGCTTGGAAGTTGCAGGTAAGTATGCCACGGGGAGGTAGTTTCGGAGTGACGGGGGCAACCTTGAGGAGAGAAAGTCATTACAGCAAAGTAAAGGTGAGACTTGCTAACACGCGAGGGGGCCTAATCCTTCCACACTCTTGTTAATGAAAGTCATCAGTCACATTCCCATGCATACTAACCACGAGCGCATGTGCAATGACGCCAGATCTCTCACACATGATTGCAATAGCAAACTTTTAATATCTCGGGTCAGGTGTTTTTTTTTTTTTTTTTTCCCACCACGTGACCGACTGCATAGGCCGCTGTTTGCTTTTCCACAGATTAACATGCATAATCTTGCCGGGCAATCTGGAATAAATCATGCAGCAGGTCCGTTTGACAATGTGTACATAACAAACAGGTTCAATGAGGAAGACGGAAGGATTTAGACTCACTGGATCTGTCTTTGTGGTGGGCAGTGGATATGCTCACATGACAGGTGACACTCGGAAATACGGCTTTTGAAACCACTTACTTGCTAGAAAATGTCATACGTCATGTCGGGAATTGGGTTGAAAATGCTACTCAAAACACCAAAAATGTTAAGAAGCCCACAAGAACATTGTTTATTTTTAGCTCTTAGCTTTCAACCTCTTAACCCCTGCCTTAAAGGGACTATACGGAGTTTAAAAATGTTAAAACGAAGTATTTTTTATCCCCCTATATGTTCCAGCCATGTCCTAATGTCCTAGAGTAGAATGAGCCCAGACCTGTTCACCACAACTGCCTCTAAAAAACCTGCACTGTCACTCAAAAAGGTGTTAATTCGGTCATGGACGAGCTTAATATAGAAGCTGCAGCTACGCATAAGACCTGAGGTGGCAGTATTGAGCGTAAAATGACTAACTTGCACCTCGCCCCTTTAATCAAGTGCATTTTCTCCTGTTCATCTTTACCCAAAACTACAAGCTTACAGCCTATAGGCCAGTGTAACGCCTCATTTGAAAGCTAAGACCTACAAAACTCATTTAAACAGATCTTTTCCATTGCTTTTTTGTTACTTTGTTGCCACTTTTCTGTTACTCTTGTGGCATTTTTGTCTTTTTCGTCCCATGTTTTGTTATGTTAAAGTCTCGTACTTGAAGTGGCATTTGGGTCAGTTCGTGCATGTTTCTGTAATCCTCCCAGCTACATTCAAAACGCTTGCCTCCAATCCAGTATCTGTCCCACATGAAGTTACTAGTTCTTCAAAGATTAGCATGCGCGCCTTATTGTTAACACTTCCAGTTTGAACACAGTTTCATTATTCACCTTATACCGGGAAAAGATCACGTGGGTGCTGCAATGAATTGTGCCCCTTCACTCGTATTAGTTTACATAGGACTGGAAAAGTCAAGAGAAAATCAGTTCTACACGGGCAGGGCATGGAGACGTTTTTAGGCCGCGCAGAGAAACAGTGCAGTGTTGACTCGTTGGTGCAAATAAACATCGGACATTTTACCCATATCAGTCAACTAAACATCAGATTTTAGCGGCGAGCATTTCCCCTCGTTCTCCGCTTCATGAACGGACTTCACGCTCTACCGAAAGTGTCAATACAAAGGAAGTGCCGATCCGTGGCAAAAAGAGGCAAAAGTGGGCGGGGCGGAATAAGGTGAATAGGAAGAAGCAATGGCATTTTAACTGTGGTAACAATACCTCAGTAGTATTGAGGCTAAGGTATCCAAAAGTAGTAAACTATGAATAAAGCATAATGTAGGACATTGAAAGACACAGAAAAATGTAAGTGACCTCTTTATTTTTTTTATTTTTTTTTTACAAAAGTATAAATTCTTAAAAACACCGTTCGTAAAACTCGAGTTGCATCTCTCCTCCGCTAAATCAGAGAAGAACCCAGCCATCATTAATTTTCCTAAACCAGTCCTTTCCCGACCGCACTGTCAAAATGTCTGCAGTGTAAAATCCCCGTTCTGGGTCAGAGTCTGGGGAAATTAAGTCACCACATCTGCAAAAATGAACAAATATGAAGATAATGTACGACAGGCTGGGGCTATGAGACTGCTGGGACATATGGCGCACAATGGAGATGGTTTGAGCAACGCGCAGCATCAATATTTCACCCTTACAAACATGCTATTGGATTGAGCTCAGTCTCCATGCAATTTGACAAAAATGGCTTCAAATTGCTCTTAGATATACAAATCACCCGAGTAAAAAGATTGCCCTTACTGCTGTATAATTTACTGAGAATTAAGATGGGACACTTTGCGTAAAAGAGACAGATGATGTCGGATAAGTGGTGTAATGGGAAGACCATGCATTTCTTTCTGGGATGATTACGGCGAGTGTGTAGAAAGCTTTATTTAGAGCGCTTCAATCTTTCTCCGAGCAGCCACAGTGTGAAATTTAATTTACTCTCGCATCTGGCCGTGTAACCTTGACATGTTTTTGGGGAATCATTTGATTATTGCCTACCACTTAAAAATGGTCTAGTGGTTTTATGACATCAGCCACCCCCTGCTTACAACACTGAGAGCGCTTATTCACTGCGAGAGATAAAGATGGTGACTCAGGTTTTGGTAGGTTTATGTTGTTCAGTCATTTCTTTGAGCCAAACCTTATGGTAATTGGATTAAAGTTGGGGATTTCCATTCTGTCTGATGTTTGTTTGCCTCATTTGACACCTACGAGGATGTCTCATACTCAACTTCCCAGTTGTCCAGTTGTTCTGCAGGTGTTCCTGGGCCTGGCCCCTATAGGAACAGGCCACCGTTTTTCCATACTGAGATATGTTCTTACCTGAGCATAGACGAGTTGATGCGTACCTGTCTGGCCAGTCACCCAAAAAGGCCAAACATGTTATTAGCATTTAGCCTCTCCTCTATGGGGCCTAACGGGGTGAAGTTAGATGCGACCAAGCTCTTCCACGTTTCCCCTATTTAAATACGGTTACATGAGTTGTTCCGATCCGACTATAGTCACACATGTCGATTTTCTAAGTGGATAAAAGTAAAGCAGTAAAGGGAAGATATTACTGAGCTAGCGCACTAAGACCAGACAGGTACGCATCAACTCATCTAAGCTCAGGTGAGAACATATCTCAGTATGGAATAACGGTGGCCTGTTCCCTTACTACTGGGCTGAAACCATAATTGTATTATATTCATGGTAATGGGCCCATATGGTGTGTGAAATAAAAATGAGGCATTATTTCTAAAAGGCGCAAAAAGGTGGAGCGGCAACAAACCTAAAGTTCTCCAGGGCCTGTCAATCAAAACTCAGAGAGAGAGAACATAATACAGTGTGGTTAAAAATATATAAACAGTTGTCACAGAAGAGATATATATTTTTCCCCAAAAATACTACTTACTTACTTTGAAGTTGTTTGTAGGAGATGTAAAGGAAATGTGACCATATTAGTCTAGTGCTCCGGTCTGCACTGGCGTCCTGTTGCTCAGACAATAGAATTTAAAACAGCTTGTGTACAAGTCTTTTCATGGTTTAGCACCAAAGTACATCTCTGACATGTTAGAGCCGTATGAACTGTCTTGGGCCCTGAGAACTTCAGCGAGGGATCTCCTGGTGGTTCCAAGAGTCAGGACTAAACACGGTGAGGCTGCGTTTCAGTTTCATGCTGCTAAAATCTGGAACAGCCGTCACAAGGATGTGAGACCGGCCTCGACTCTGACCATGGACAAATCCAGGCTGAAAACAGTTTTTTTTACCCAAGCATATGACAACTGAAAGTATTGTATCTCTTGCCTTTTACTGTAAATGAAGCTTCTGTGCAAATTCAACCTGGAAGACCTACTAGCGGCATTCATTCATCGCCTCATCAGCTCTCGGCAGCTCTCTCCAATCATCCAATCACAGACCCTGCACAGGCCGCACCTTCATGACAGCCAATCACTGTGGCTGCTCATCCCTGCTCCAGCCGCTCATGGCTCAGAATCCCCCTGGTCAATCACTCAGCCGCTTCCCAGCCGTGCTACGACCCCCCTCCACCCCTTTCTCTTCCTGGCCTCTCCTCGGCTCTGCTCGCCATCGACTGGCCAACCCAGGTCTCCGTGAGTCTTTTCAAGTTGAATTAATACATTTATATCTTTATGGGTTGATTTGATCTGTTTCCTTGTAACTTTATGCAATGGGTTTTTGAATTGCCTTCTGCATGAATTGTGCTCTACAAATAAACTTGCCTAAAGTTTGCAAAAGATTCCCTATTAGCTTTCCTTCAGGAGTCGCCATAAGGGCCATTGGTTGCCCTTTGGTTGAAACCAAGGTTTATTTATGGTAAATAGTAAATGGTCTCAACATTTAGTGTAGCACTTTTCTACCTTCATTAGGCCCAAAGCGCTTTTATGCTTATTCTTTTGCACTTTGTGTTTATTAATGGTAAACAAGAGGAAAATGCTGATGCTCAGACCTATAAATCTACAGTTACAAAAGAAAATGTCGGACTGAGGAAATCTCTTCAATTCTCAACAACCCAGTGCGATTGCTTTTTGAAAACCTTTGCTGTTGGTGCGATGTGCCCGCATGAAATGTTATCTCGCTCCAATTTGCATAGTCACCATCTGAACCCATAAACTCCAGCCTTGTGTTTACCGCTGTATCCCTCTAATTTCCCTGGACCGCTGTTCTAATAGATTTACATTTCCTTTGAAAATATGCCGACCTTTCCCTGACACCTGCGAGAGAAACATTCCCAGTTTTACCCTAAAAGACGAGGCTCCGTGTGTGGGAGGCCCGTACAGTAGATTACCGAGCTCAGCGGTTATACGCCAGGGAGGACGCGCGGCTCACGATTTATGACAATCAGGAAGCTCATCAGCGCCCGACGAGAAAGAGAGATGGTCGTGAGAAAGAAAACATTGACTGTGAAGGGGAAAAAGTTCCAATAATCATAAACATCCGACTGCTATTCCCAGAGCATAGTCCTGTGTTGCCGCTCATTAGCATTCAGGGGACCCGCCCGATTACTTGGGGCACTCTGTAATTTGCAATAAAAAATAAAGATGATGCCAAAACAAAAACAAATGCGCGCTGATACAAATTAGGAGGCTTGGTTAGAGACTGTCAAAGCTGTAAATTCTCCCCGTGCGCCATGAAAAAAGCGCAGGTCGCCCGGTGCCCGAGAACAAGGCGGGGGGAAATTAATGAGCTGTCTGTTTGTGTGACTTCATTCCCCTTGTATCTCCGCCATTTTGTCCGGACAGTGTATCAATCTGCCTTTATGCTAATGACGCCACGGTACCGGGAATTTAATTTAAGGGATTCAATTCATTTTGGTTTAAAAAGGGAAAACATGGACTTCCCTGACAAAGGTGGACGAGCGAATGCACAAATTATCTTCGTAAATGTCAAAATTGTTTGTCCATAAACTTCCGCGGAATGTATAATTGAGGCGGTAAGAGACATTTTTCTTTTCGAGGAAAAATGGCCGTCTTTGAACGTCTAAGTGGGGACTTTATCATACTTGGATGAATTCCATGATACTGGATCAACTGTGGCTCAGGAGGTAAAGTTCTCAATCTATGACTAGAAGGTAGATAGGCCAATTCCATTCTCCCGACTTTGTTGCTGACCTTGCCTAATGTACAGTAGTAGTGTGTGTAAATGGGTGTAGGGTGTGGGTCATGGATGCAGAATAATTATATGTTTGTCAATCAGGGCAGTACTGGCTACAGAATAAACTAACAATCGGGAAGAGGAGATTCTGGAGGTCTGTTTTACTCAAATGCCTGGTGACATGTTTCTTTCACATCGTATTTACTGTATTCCTCCGGAGATGATGGTGTGGACGACATGGACGGATATTTCATCGACAGCGTTTTGCGTTTTGCGTTTCTTTAACGTTTTAATTGTCCGTGAGAGTAAATACTACGCCAACAGAAAACACAAAGGGAGAGAGGGATATTGTACATCCAATTGCACAATGGAGATCATTTTTGTCAGTCAAACTTGGCTGTAAATACTGCTAAAGTGGTGCTAGCCCACCGTTAGCTCTGCCCGTTATTCTGTTAGCTTCTTCTTTGTGATTCCATTTGTGTGTATTGGGTCTCCGGGTCGGGGCAGGGAAAGTTGCAACCATGGTTTCCTGGCCAGAGACACCAGGGGGAGATGAAAGACCCATCAACACTTGTATCACTCCCAGAGGGACTAGGAAAAAGGATTTAATATGGTTAACAAGTTTCTTAGTACTGCTTTAATGGCTTTGATCTGGTTCAGACCAGTTTAGCTCTTGTCTAATCTCTTATGGAGCTAACTATTCTGATTCTGGTGTTGTTAAATTAGCCAGAAACTAATCTAACACCGTAGAATATTGTTATTTTATGTGTTATTTCAATGTGTTGTCCTCATAAAGCGTGATCCCAAAGTGGCCCAAAGTCCAAGGCTGTTTTTTTTGTTTTGTTCCAGTCTTTAAGTGAATCTATGACAAAAGAGGAGAAATCACACCAGTTAACTATTTGCCCGAACCCATCCGTGCTGCTTTTCTTCAACCGCGTTAGGACAAAGGTCGTCGCTAACGCTCAGCGACTCATTGACTTGTTTCTTCTCCTGCCGCATGTGACGGGGTGATCAAAGCTATCAGGTGTCCTTTGTGATCTATATTTACTGGGAGACACTATTCGAGGCCTCCCCTAGAATAACATGCATTGGGGCCGGGTTTATGATTACAATCAATAGCATCCGTTTACGTGACACAGCATCAATCTTTATGTGCTGTTTTCCAAACTTGCCTCCATCTCATCCCTCGCTCGCCCTCTCCACTCGCCCGACTTCACTGCGGGGACGTTTTATGGGACATTTATCACGCATCCTCAGTTAGCCTTGGTGGCTTTACCGGTGAAACTAGAGACGGCACATGATCCTGTGATATTCAGGTGTGAGCTTATGAGAGGACGGCTATGATGAGGGAACAAATAAGAGTGCAAAGAAGTCAAGGTAGGTATACAGGCTCTCTAAAGTGCAGAGTCTCTTTCTGGTGCTATGGGGTCATTCTTTTCCCAGCGTGGGTGTGGCGGTTGCTTGCTGACACCCCAGGATAAGCCGCCCCTTCTCTAACTCTAATAAATAAACGGCAACTCATCACTTGGCCTTTCAGATTAAGAGAAAAGGTCCTTTGGGGGATTGCAGGTGGCGGGGCTAAATATCACCTGCCTCACCTCTGCTTACACTGATTGAAACATGCTGATATGGGAGGGCACAGAGGGGGTGGAAGAAAAGTTGGAATACACACCAAAATAGGTTAGGGAATAAACGCCTGCTGATGCTGCACTAACCTGGCAGATGGGAAATGAAATTGTCGGCTCTTTCCGCCGCATCTTTTGGCCCATCCATCCATCTAGTCATCTATCCTCTTTTTTTTTTTTACTCTTGCCTTGAGGTTTTCCCGCTTGGGTATTGCCACAGCAGGTCATCTGCCTCATAGCATGCAGCAAATCATGTTGGATTTGGTGCTTTGTTTTGGTTGCCTTTCCTTGGCAGCAGAAGCCAAACAATTTGTTAAAGCTTGGAGGACCGTTTCTGACCGCCGAGAAAATTCTCTTTCTCCTTTGCGCTGTCGTTAATCCCAATCATTTCCTGTACATTTTTTGATGTTACACCTGATAATGAGATTGGTTCAGACAGCGTCGTAAAACAGGCTTTTTTCCCCCCTTTTTTTTACTACACTTGTAACTCGCCGCGCACACCAAACCCGACTGTCATAAACCGGACAGCTGTGCGCGACCTCTCTGCTTGTGTATGCATTGAGCAATTTTCCGAGTCTTGTAAGCGAGGCGGGAACACGAGGCGCTTGTCTCTCGGAGCGGCGTGCTAACCCGCCTCTCTCTCCCCAGCCGCCGCATTGTTGTTCTCATTCCTCTTCCTGTTTCACTCGAGGTCGATAAATCTGACATTATGGGTCGCCGAGGAAGTCACCAAAAGGTTGTAAAAATGAAAACGTAACAAAACAAAAAGAAGTCCCTCGCAGGACATCAACGCGAGTCGTGGGGAATTATCGCCGCTGCCGTTTGTCTTTGTTGCGGCTGATGGGTGGTAATTAGGCGATGAGAATTAGCATGTGCTTATGTTGTCAGAGCGATAATGATATTAAGTGGAAATGGACGTTAACTTTTATAAACGTTTGTCTTTTCTTTTCTAGGTTTTACAAGGCAAATCACCCGCCTTTTAGCATTCCATTTTGACGTGCTTTCTTTGTGCAGCATCCATCCACATTCAAATCCTGCTCTGACCGATCAATAGTGTTGTGCCTGGGTTCGATTCCCACCTGGACGGGAGGACGTGGAGTTTGCATGTTCTCCCCGTGTCTGTGTAGGTTTCCTCCGGGTACTCTGGTTTCCCCTACCGCTAAAAACATGTACAATAGGCGAGGATGTATGATGTGCGTGAGTGAATGCATGATGGTGGTCAGAGGGATCCTTGGCGCTGATGTGTGCAGTCTCTTTCCGAGGGCAAACTGTAGCTACAATTGTCTCATGTAAAGTGCTTTGTGACAAG
This sequence comes from Gobius niger, assembly GCF_951799975.1. Lineage (NCBI taxonomy): Eukaryota > Metazoa > Chordata > Actinopteri > Gobiiformes > Gobiidae > Gobius > Gobius niger. The sequence goes on from NC_136872.1 coordinate 14,320,414, forward strand.
GGGCCTTTCCGAAACCGTTCCCTCCTCCCTTCCCCTACACCCTTCCACTCAGGCCTCAGTGAGGGCACCTTGAGAGGTTCACTCATCAGAGAAATTCGAGCTGTGACTTTCAGACGCACCCGCCCTCGGGCCCACCGACTGCACTGCCCACTAATCTAGCAAAAATCACAAAGTTTGAGTGATGAAATGAAAAAAAAAATCCCTTTTGAGTTTACAAAGTAATTCAGATTACAATATGTCGTATTTACATCATATAATTTAGCTTCTTCAAATTGACAAGTGAGGCGTTTTCCTCTCACAATAATCATAATAATCTCATTGCGGCTTTCTTTTTCATCTATGTGACGATAAAGTTGTTAAAATGAACACTGAGGTGCTCCTAAATAAACGCGGAACTGAGGTTGTTTGGTGCGTGTTGCTCGTGGGACTGCTCTCTGGTGTAACACGCACCTGTTAAGCCAGAGTCGATGCAGACTTGCTGTGAAGAAGCTTTTCACCCACTTCCCCTCACTGAGTGCTCCTTTTTCGGACAGAACCTCACTGAGCGCGGAGTGAGTGTTAGGGGGTCGGGTGAGGGAGTGGTTTTGGAGAGACCCTATGTCTGTGAAATGCGCTATAATGAGTTCTTCTTCTTCTGCGTATGAAGGTGGCGTGTGAGTGAGTGACTGTTTGCGGTCGTAGGGTTTGACGGTGCAGATTGGCACCTGATCTTTCATCAGTCGACCCCAGGGCACCATAGTTTGAATAACTGTCCACTGCAAAGTGCCTTGTGATTGTGAAAAGATTACATTTGATTTATCTTCCATTCCTAACCAAGAAAGTCCCAATAGAAGTCTGAATCTCTTTTCCGAGGTAGTCCTTAGTATTAGGTGAAACCAGATCACCTGGACAACATGCCAACTCCACAGGACAGTCCTGTCCAGCCTGGGAATCAAATCAATGATCATCCTGCAGCAACTAGAGAGAAATAACTGCTGACCAGCTAGATCTCATCGAAATCAGCAATTGATGTGATTTTGAAAAGTGCTATGAACAAACAAGTTTCACCTGAAGTCTTGAAGAATCTCTTCTCCAGGGTTGTCCTTTGTAGTAGGTGGAACCGGATCACCCAGACAAAACCTACACAGACACGAGGAGAGCATGCAAACTCCACAAAACAGTCCTGTCAAACCTGGGAATCAAATCAACGCTCATCCTGCAGCAACAAGAAAGACATAATGGCTGCACCACCATCGAAATCAGATGCCCATCCTGAAAGCAACCCGCTGACGGCTTTGTTTTTGCTCAAGAAGCCGGAATGTGACCCCTTGTCTTTGGATCTCAATACCCTTATTATATCCTTTGTGCATGTGTCTCCTTATTCCGGTGACAATATGCAATCTCTTCAGAGCACATCCCTTATCTCCTTCATTTATTTTCCTTCACTTCTGATCCGGCTTTGACTGAAACATTTGGACAGCTATAGCTCCGCCACTGTCACCTTCACATAAATCCCTGACACGGCGCTGTCTGCAGATATTTACAGATAGACTAGGCATCAAGGGACCTGAAAAGTGCTGAGAAAACCCGCCCTGCATGTGCCCCACACACATTTTTTTTTATATATATATATATATCTGAACCCATAAATACAGAAACACATACATCCATATTTGCCAAATCGGTATTGTGGCTAAAGTGCGTGACTGGCGACTGGAGGAAAAGGAGAAATAATCCATCAAACTGAAATAGCAGCCCTTAAACCTCAGTGGACATCTCAGAAAGAAGAGTCGCTTCCTATAGAACTGGAGTGGGGCTGAAAACTTGGCATAGGAATTTTAAACCAAACTCCTTTTATATTTTAATGAGGGAAAATATGCTTGTAAATAATGGGCCATTGAAGCATCGGGTCTGGCTGCTGCCTCTGCAGAACTTGAGCATCTCCAGGATTACCAACGCTCGAGAAAAAAAATCAAAACACTATCCTCTCCTTTAGTTCCCCAAAGCTCTTATAGCAGCCATGTATCCATTACCGCCTTCCTCCGGTGCCCCCACGTCGATACAGCGCTGAGAAAATCTGGTGTGGCGGCTCCTTCCTTTGACAAAGCATGTCTGGGCGGGTCGATAGTGTATTAATATGGGACAATGGTGCTAGCCGCGTGTTGGCCGCACCGCTAGCCCGTGTCGGGGACTTTAGCACGCCCAGTGGCTGTGTGAATGGCCCTGAGATCCACTGGGGCACAGACTGGAGGCTCCTCTTGTCTCCCTGTCGTGTTGTGTGGTGTGTGTGTGTGTGTGTGTGTGTGTGTGTGTGTGTGTGTGTGTGTGTGTGTGTGTATACGTGTCTCGGCTTGGACTGTTTTCATCAGAGAAAAAAGTCCCAATAACTGACCAGCGGACCAAAGACAGAGGAAGATCACAAGAGGAAAGAACAAGAAAGCAACAGTGTGGGAGGAAATACCGAGAATTGAACTGGATTTTCTTTTTTTTTATGGTCATGCAACATCAAGGGAGATGGCCTAATACCAAGCCCATAAACAGGTGTTGAAAATATGAAAAATAAACACATTAAATATGGAATCTGCACCTATGGGGAGATTAGATATACCGGCATCTGACTCATCCATGTTTGACTCTACTGGAATATCTCCATGTGCGTGACGTCAGTGTGCACTACCTTTAGTAAGACAATCTTTTAAAGGGATATTTCAGGATTTTTGACATAGGGCCTCATTTCCTAGTTATCCAGAATGTTTTTTTTTTATTCATGCAGTCCTTATATTTTAAATTTAGTGGTGCTAGGCTAGCGCATGTCTATGGTAACTAGTAGTGTGCATCAAAGGAACAGGCCACAGTTTTTCTATACTGAGATATGTTCTTATCTGAGCTTAGACGAGTTGAGTGAGTTAGTGACCTAGCGAGTGAAGTAACCTTGTCGATTCCCTGAGGCGGTTGTGATTGGTTTGGCCTCAGCTGCCAGCCACTTGTTTACCTTTTGTGTCCAGACCCACCTTCTTTCACGCAGAAAAGAAGTGGGTGTGGCTTACCAGGCTAACATGTACTCGCATTACATCCTTGCTATACATAGTCACGTCACCAAAGCGTTCCCGGTCTGACTCGAAAGTAGACCAGCTCCTAAAACAGTCCCTCTCACAGTGCACCATCACCCCAATCTGAAAGACAGAACAACTGCAAAAGCTTCCTGCGGTGCAAAAACATCTATTGTTGATAGGAAACTCTGGGAAATCAAGAAAAAAAACAAAAAACTGTTATGATCGGACTTGAAATCCCCCAGAAGCAACAAAAAAACCCATAAACATTAAGACACATGCATAAAGATCCAGTATGCTGCTTAATGCTCAATTGTGCGATGTGACTTGCAAACAAAGCGGAGGATTGTAAGCTAAAGTGACATAGCCACTCAGAGTGTTAAATGTTGTGTTACATGCTCTGAGACAGGCTTTCACACATGCACTTTGGCGATTTACAGTTACAGATGAGGCCCTGGGAGTACCCCCGACACTGTGCACTCAAATCAGACATGCCAACTGGGCCCCCCCGGAGGAAGAGACCAAGCAAAAAATATCTCTCCTACCACAGCCGGGTCTATACACATGATGTTTTTCTATAGGAGCAAAAAACGGAGAGGCCATCAGTGTATGTGACAATTGTTATTGGTTGATATAGGCCCGTAGCGTGTGCCGGCCCAGGGACTTGTTTACTCGCAAAACAATCTCGCCGGCTGAGTAGCATTTATAGCGAGGCGGTGAGGAATATTGATGGAGCACACATGCCGTTTCTGTGTTATGAGATTAGCCAGATTGCGTCGACGCATTCCAAAATAAATGTCAGTAATATGTCGAGCGTTTGAGGTCAGTTTGTTTGTCGAGCGGACAACAAAGCAGCTCGAGCGCGCGTCTACCTGCGTGATATTGTTTACAATTCAGTCATCGTTACCAAGCCGGCACATTTTTTCCAGTTCAGCTTTACCCAAATCTCAAAGCTTCTTCACAGGAGCTTACAGCCTAAAGACCAGTGTGAAACCTCAATTGAAAGCTAAGACCTATAAAACTGATAGTAACTTTTTTGTTGCATTTTTTTTTTAAGGGTTTTTGACAGGTTTTGGGTTACTCTTCTGATACCCTTTCGTGGGTTTCTTGTGGACTTTTTGTTGCTTTTTTTTTAATCTGTTGTTGTTGCTTTTCCAGCTGTTTTTTTTTTATCACTCTTTTGCTTTTGTCAGATTTTGGAAGTGTTTGTGTTGTTTTCTCGTCTTTTTCAATCGCTTTTTTGTCCTGTTTCTGTCAATTTTTGTTGCTTTTTGGTCACTTTTTTCATTGCTTTTTTTTATTTTATGTTTTCGTCACTTTTTCATCTCATTTTTGTTGCTTTTGTATTGCGTTTTCAACATGTTTTCATCACTCTTTAGTTGTGCGTTTTTGTCGCTTTGATTGTGTTATTGTTGCTTTCCCGGTACGTTTTTTTATTGCTCTTTTTTGCTTTTGGATTTGGATAATGCCAAACTGGAGAAAATGTGCTCATTTCATGTGGGGGTTAAGAGGTCAAGGCCCAACCTCATAGATATGTACATTCCGGCTCACTTAGATGAGAAAATCCCAACATTAAGATTTTTTTGCAGGGTGATATTATGCAAATGTATCTTTCCATCTTATAATATTCTCTGATGATTGAAAAATGTGCAACACCGGAAAGCATTTTGATTTTTTAGATCAGCTCGTAAACAGGATATGTTTGAAATTAAATCATATCACCCCCATGCTAGTGCTCGGGGTTCATTTTATTACGGTGACAAATAATCTATTGCTTGATTACTATAGTCTTCACTGCTTCCTCACCATAAGAAATGGACCCCATTTGTTTACTCATCTGCAGGCTTTAATATACATATGCAAATGCTGAATTGTGCGTGTGCAAGACATCGTCTGCCCCTCCCCTGGATCCAATTACCATGTTGATGAAACTGATTTACTGTAAAAACGCATCTAAACACAGTGGTGTGCGGCGTTGTCTATGGTGACTGATGGCGCTGGCTTTCACCACGCCATTATTATTCCAAACAGTTCACGTGACCTGCGTGCGGCCGCCGTTGGTTTACCGCTATACATGGTGCTATACCTTAGATTAAGCTATGCAAATGTATTCGGGCAAAAGTCAAATCACAAAGTGCTCCTTGAGTAAAAAAAAAAACAACTATCATAATGTTCCTTTTCTGGGTAAAGACACAGTAAAGATATGAACGGGGCAATGTCGTTCATCTTAGAGAACTGCTCTAGCTGTCACTCCAAAATGTATAAATAAACTAAAAACCAATGAAAGTAGGCGTTGGTTAGGTATGGAAACGTGTCCATCACAATGCAGAGATGGCACGGCCTTTTACTACGCCATTATCATTTTAATCACATCAATCATTTGACCCCTTTTGGTCCGCGGAACCCCCCGTGCACCTGGCGCTATCTGGGCTGTGTGTGTGTGAAGCGATGCAGGAGCGAGCCTATGGCAAACGGCACAAATTGATTTAGGGGGAGAGAAAACCGCCTCCCAGCTTTCTATCAAAGTTCATGCATTGTATTTACCCCGGCCCGATTACCTTAACAAGGCACATATATCACATAATTAATCCCGAAGATTACCATCAAAAATCCATAAACCAGTAACATGCTTCCGAGCTCGCCTGCCATTAATTATATTTGCGTCATGGAGCGAGATTGGATGGAAACAGAAACCGAAAGGCAGGCACACACCGAAAGGCATATGGCGTTTTTATTTTTTAATAAGCGTAGCAACACTGTAATTCATCACATCATCAAGATAGATTTGGTTTATTGATATGTTTTCATGACAAAGGATCAGAGCGTGTGGAAAGAAGAAAAAAAAAGAAAAAGAAAAAGAAACACGAGGCCAAGATTTGAAAATCAAGGACTCCGTTACTGATCAATTTTTTTGTCAGATTGCATGAATAGCTCTTCTGCTTATTGAGGTTTTTTGCCGCTCACGGGTCGATTTGGAAAGCCCATTATTTTCTGACTGACGGATATAGACATTGTCAGCTCGACACTCTTCCTCCAGGCATCGCTGCAGGATGGAGCTGGGACCCGTTGCCAACCTTTGATTCCACTTCACAAGCGTACTCGCACTCTCTCCCCTCTCTCTTCCTCCCTCTTCACTTCTTTTACATTATTTCGCCAATGGTGGACCGACATTTTAGTTTCAAAAAATGATTCTGTGTCTGCCACTGGGGCTCTGTGGCTTTATCACATGAGTCTCGCTGGCCTTCCCAACGGCGTATTTGACAAAAAAGAAAGAGTGGCCAGTCAAAAGGTCACTGCCTCGAGCACCACAGAGAAAACAGACAGAAAAAAAAAAAAGCACGATTGTAGAAGTTGCACTGCTTCTTCTTAGCACTTTATAAGATCTTGATTTACAGAACAATTCCGTTTTAAAAACATACAGAAAGCGTGAGCAATCAACAACCAACCTTATGTTCACTTTTTGTTTCCAAAACCTCTGCGTCACACCATCTACCAAACTCTTCCACAGTTCAATGACACCTACTGCACCTCCATTTGTCTTTCTTTGAGATCCCAACATTGGACTTTTTGTCTTTGTGGATCTTTGGCTCTTCTTGCCCTCTTTTCCAGCGCTGGTGTGTCATCTGCCCTCCCTCCTGTTTTTGTCTCTGTGTGATGGTGATGGATGGGGCCTATGGATGAGTAGACTGTGAGAGGCCCTTGATGAAGACTGGCCTTGGGAGGGTACAGAGAGTGGAGAGGGTTGTAGCAAGAAGTAAAAAAAAAAAGTGGGGCATGAACACAGAAGGACAAATTGATTGGTAAAAGCAATGAAAGGTAGAAGGAGGAGTGCAAAGGACAAGGTGATGATGGTCGTTGGATGTTGGTGGGATCAGTAGAGGAGTGAACTTGCTCGTTTCCACCTCTAGAGGAATAGTACTGACTACCTTCTAGTTAATTGTTCCACTTTTTAATACATAACAACAATTGCTTAAAGGGGGGGTATTATGCAAAATCGACTTCAAGCTTTACATCATGTTATTATGTCATTCCTTCATTAAAAACATGCCTGAAGTGTTGCCTTGGCACATTCACATATTTTTGAGTAATCTGTAAAAACTCTGATGGCGGCCATTTTAGGGATAGGTTTGCCTGAGTCCTCCTAGGAACGCCCCCACCTCCTGGAGACGCCTCCGAGCTTTCGTCACCAGCCGAGTAACCAACCACTGCTCCTCAGCAGAACCCCCTCCCCACTGATGCCACAGACAGCGTGTGGAGGGGGCGTGCCGGATAGGGTCAGAGGTTCTTAAAGAGACAGAGGTCTATTTCAAGACATTCGCGACAGCCATTTTGAGAGAGCAATTTTATACAAGGCAGTTATTCTAATTTACTGCATTTACAGACCAACATAAGGTTTCGTCATCATTGTAGTGTGCTATAGACTGGTGCTATGTGATTGAAAAAAGCATAATACCCCCTCTTTAAAGCAGTACTAAGCAACTCATGCCCCTAGAGGCCATACGTGCCACTGCAGGTGTCATAGCATGTTGCGGTTTTTTACTCATTATTTGTCCGGGAGAGTAAATACTACGCTGACCGAAAAAAACAAAGGGACAGCAAGATATTGTACATCCAATCACACAATGGAGATATTTTTTTTCACTCAAGCTTGGCTGGAAATACTGTTTAAGTGGTGCTAGCCCACAGTTAGCTTTGCCCGTTAGCCTGTTAGCTTAGTGTGTATAGAAAAGTTGCAATTGTGGTTTTCTGGCCAGAGACACCAAGGGGAGATGATAGACCCCCCAATCATCCCATCAACACATGTATTACCCCCAGAGGGTCTACGAAAAGTACTTTTTAAGGTAAGTTACTTAGTTCTTCTTTAAGTAAGGTTTAAACATAGCACATCGATCAGTCCAGGTCTATGTTTTGAGCCCCATTTTAAAACTGGAAGTTTTGTTCTTGACTTAAACCTGGTGATACTGGATTGTAAATTTTGAAAAGGTGGTTCATGTGTGGAAGGTTTGATAACCACTGTAATGTGCCATTCTCCTAGGTAGGAGTTCAATGCCGTGTACTGTACACTGTCACCACTGACACCGTTTAAACCATTATAATCATGACAATCACTATCTATTCATTTTGTTGGATTGTTTCCTTCATTTTATATAGATTACTTTTGCTAATTATTTGAATGGCTTCACCAGTTTTTGATTCCATCCATCCACATGCAACTCTATCCATTTATCCAGGCTTTGTGGGTTAGGTTTTTGGCTCCCCCCCCCCCAAGCTCAGCCCCACATACAGGAAAGTATCCCCTTCAAAGAAACGGTCTACTCATCATCAGTAATAAGCAGAAGCGTGGGTAATGGATATGGTGCACGCTTATTAACGCTCATCAGTTTAACATTTTCACTTAGAGCTTAATTAGATCGTTTTCATTTGAAGAAGTAATAAGCAATGTGTTTACATTTGCCTGGCTCTTTTGCTCTGGTTCAAAACACCAAGTCATTTCAGTACGTATCAATTTATTTTTAACTGGCTGCTTTGTTTCAACTTTCTCAACACACTGCGTACACTTCGAACACGTTTCTTCTGATCCTGAAATGTACACTGATCATCAGCATACACCGTGTCCACACAGCTGTCAATGCTACCTCAATGACAGCGCATTTTCCCTGTATAAAGTTAGTATTCCCTCCTGAGAGAACCACAGGGGTGATATTCTATACATTCTCCACAGCCGATCCTATGTAAATCCTATTAGGTGTTGAAGTGATGCATAAATAAGGGCACTGCTGCTTTGAGTGACGTGTGGGTCAGACGGTTGTCAAAGGTGCGGAGCCACTAAAAGTGATTGCCAGATTGCTCACCTGCTGACTCAGACTTCCACGGCCTCTGTTCATTGAATAAAACATTCTCCCGGCAGACGACGCCTTTGTTTCCGATCACAACTTTACAAATGACCACGAACGACGGATGATCATTGTTGAAACCAATGCCCGACTTTGAGATGCTGCTGGACTGGTGCTAACATTGTCGTTTGCCTTTCCAAAAAGCTCAATGGGTGGGTCTCTGATCAGATCTGGGTTGTCCCACTGGTATTGGGGGATGGGACTGATTTTTCTTAACCTGAGCAATTCATTCATATTTCATTCTAATTTTCAGCTGGATGCCCGGCAGCTTCAGACCTAAAGGCGATGGAACAGACCAGTTCTTCCCTGTACACCATTCAGGTAAATGATGATTTCAGTGACATAGAGCTAAAGTTCACTTCTTTGACCCATCTTTTGTGAATTTGAACTTAAAAACTTGCACCCCATATATATTCATGGATTCCAAGTGATGTAAGAGCAGAACCATATAGACAATTCAAAAAAGTCTATCTTTTGAATCTTCAAAATGGCAGCCGTAGCAGGAAAAAGTTCCGTGACTAAAATCAATGAATATATCAATTTGCTTTTTGCAGTTGATGCAAAGAAGAATTATTTTCCTGTAGAGTGTCATAAATACTCCAACCCCCACTGTGTCACCTATGTGCTCCATCCATCCCCTCACCCTCCTCCACCTGACCACTAGGAAATGGAGGATCCCCTGTGAGTGCCTGAAGGGGTTCCATTAGGCGGGGTGGGGTCTAAGCGGTGCACTCGGGGAGTTTTGACCCCGCTGACCCCTCTCTCCCTCGGCCCTGTGGGAGCCAGCGGTAGGTTTGCAGTATGGCCCTGTCACACTGAAAAGCCCCAAGGTCCCCGACTCCTGCGCCTCTGCATGGAAGTGACAATGAGAGACAGAGGAGGCCGTGGTAGGGCTGGTCCTGACAGATCTATGATGTGCTGGGGGTCCCAGTGCTCCGGGACAGGTGGGGAAAGGTCAGGACTGAGGAGTGGTGGGGTGAGGGGGGTGGGAGAAATAGGTTTAAAGATGTGACATGTAATTAGGTCAGGGATCGGAGGGAGTTCGTAATCCTTGAGGCTTCAAGTATTTTCATAAAGAGGTGGGGGCTCAAGTGATTTGATCTATATAAGGGTATACTTTGTACTGTATCTCTAACAAAGACAAGTTGGCTACACTAGTTACCTGAACATATGTAGGCCATTGAGTCACCAAAAGCTTACCGAGAGTTTTTTTTCCTGTTAGCGATAGAGTGCATTATAGGATTAAAATAAAAAATATTTTTACCCCATTTTAAAGCATAACTAAGTAATTCATGCCCCTAGAGGCCGTAAGCGCCAGTGCAGGTGTGGTAGCATGTAATGCTTTTTTACTCATTAATTGCCCGTGAAAGTAAATTCTACGCTGACAGAAAAGATAAAGGGAGAGAGGGATATTGTACATCCAATTACACAATGGAGATGTTTTTTTTCACTCAAACTTGGCTGTAAATACTGTTTAAGTGGTGCTAGCCCGCAGTTAGCTTTGCCCGTTTGTGCGTTAGCTTCTTCTTTGTGATTCTATTAGCGTGTTTTGCGCCGTGCAGGGACGTTGCAAGTGGGGTTTTCTAGCCAGAGACACAAGGGGGAGATGAAAGACGCCCCCAATCATCCCATTAACACTTGCATTACCCCAGAAGAACTACGAAAAGGATTTATTAAGGTAAACAAGTGACTTAATACAGCTTTACTGTAAGTGAAGAGGGGATCACAAACAATAATTTTTTTGGTGCCAAAAATGGAACATTGAATAATAACACATACTAAGACATACTATACGTACATATATAGTAAGTATATGTAGTATACTATAATAAGGTAACATCTACATTTTCTAATTATATTTGCAGAAAAACATTAAGCAGCTTGAATGAAGTGGAAATGTGCAATAACAGCAGCAGGTGCGAGGTTTTGTCCAATAGTCCAAATACAAATCTCATATCATTACGTCAGCCTCTTTGTACAACTGCCAGAGTCAGTTTCATTTTGCTTTAGAACCACTGCTGCAGGACAATAAGAAGGCTTTTGACAACTAGAATTCAAAGAAACACCTTCTGTCTTAATCCATTATGAGGATTCTTCCCCCAAAACCCTAAAAATAGGATGTAGGTAGTTGTGGCGAAGGCTTACGATTAGCGGGTAGCCTGGCAGATGAAATAAAAAGCAAAGGCTTCACCACACAGAGGCATTAAAGGGAAGCTAAATATTATCTCAGGAAACATTTGGATGCAAAGTGTGGTTGAATTTAGTCATGATGTTTAGTGGCATTTTTTCTTTGTAATACTTTCCCTAAAGTACTGTCAGCTCTTGATTAATTAAAGATCTGTAACACTTAAAAATCTGTATCCCACGTCTGTCAAAATACACGCGAGGTTTTTTCCCTGTGCTTTCTTGCATTAATAATATATTGTTATGCAATTCAGCGCAATGATTATCTGCCAAGCCAATGGTGTTTCATAAGATATTCTGATTCTGTTTATGGTCTTAATTTCCCAATCACCGTCAGAATTCTTTCATGCGAGTCTCCTATTGACAACGCAGTGTATATTATTATGTAGGTCAATAGTGTGCAGCGCAGCTCGCTAAGTATATGCAACGTATAGGATGTGTGGGGCTTGGAAGGGAAAATAATGCAGAAGTTAATTAGCATAGTAAAGTGCATCTAAAGCTTGTTTGTGCGCGACCTTGTCAGCCGTTGCATGTCTGTTCGCATGCTACACAAATAAATCTGCTAATTGAATATGCAAAGAGGAGCGGCATATCAGAGACACGCCAGAAACAAAGTAGGACACAACAAAGCCATTTATTATACCAAATGATATAATGTCCCTTTCATTGACAATGAAAATGCCCATTAAACAAGCCAATTAACAGATTGTATAGAAGAAAAGAGGGACTGCTTAGACTGCATTATATGTGTAATCTGGCGTGTTTGAGTTGGCGTTATTGCATTTTGTGCATGACTATGGTGGAATTACGAGAAAAAAATAGACAAACTTTAGAAAATAAACACCGTGTTTCAATAAATGGACTAAAAATCCAGGAACAACCACATCACTCAACATCCTACATGCACTTAACAGTAACTTCCACACACCTACACTACAGCACACAAGGAAGCAGTCCTCTTCCAGTTCTGCTATGCCCGTCCTGTCTTGTGCTGTTACAAGATGTAGCACAGGTAGGCCTATTAGCATGGGGAAAAGGTCACTTTGAGAAGTGGAAATCAAACACAGGGATTTGGGCAGGTCCATTAAGCCACAGGGCCTATTAGTATTCATGCGCCGCAGATGAATGGAAAAATCTGAGCCTTACAGAAAGGGTATAGTATTAAACCCGATAAAGGCTGATTTGCCCAACCTTCGGCTTTGCTGTTTTCCCCATAACCATTCGTACTCTTTCTATATTAATACTGATGATCACAATGTGTTTCTGATTTAAGCCACAATGCTGGATTTTTCTTTTTCTGCTTCTGCTGCTATGACTGTTGCATGCGTAATAGGCAACAAATGGAGTTGAGAGGCATGGTGCTATTGACGGGATAATTACTCAGTTTGCTGCATGGTGCCAGTCCTGATACTAGAGGTGTATATATTGTGCCTTCTATTTTAGGTTGGTGACTTATAGTGTTTTGATTTGTTGCGCTTTCACCATGTCATCGTATTTGAGGAGCATTATTCTAGCGTCTTGTTCAATCGGCCAACATACGGCCAACATTTTGCTCCTAGAACTGTTTGTTCACTGTAGCTTCACCAGATGGGGTTTAACCTCTTAATCCCCGCCTTAACTGAGGGCATTTTCTCAAGCTCAGCTTCACCCGTTACAGATAGGCCTCATTCGAAAGCTAAAACCCACAAAACTGATCTAAACTGATCTTTTTCCTCGAGTTGTTGCCATGATGCCGTCACTTTCTGAACTTAGAAAATAAATGAATTGCGTTGTCGTTTTCTGTTACTCTTTTGTTTCTCATTTGTGGCTTTTAGTTGTGACATTTTTGTCACTTTTTCGTCACATTTTTATTACTTTTTTGTCCAATTTTTGTCACCTTTTCATCATATTTTTGCCACTTTTTCTTAACTTTTTCCATATATTTTTGTGGCTTTTTCGTCCCATTTTTGTCCCATTTTTGTTGATTTTTTGTCACATTTTTGTCACTTTTACTTAACCTTTTTATCTATTTTTTGTCGAGCTTTCGTCCTATTTTTGTCCCATTTTTGTCCCATTTTTTATCCCATTTTTGTCACATTTTTATCACTGTGTTTCTGTGGCTTTTTCATTTTGTTATTTTCAGTTGCTATTTTATCAAGAAGCTTTTAGATTTGGGTAAAGCTGAAATGGACACAATGTGCTCGGTTCAGGTGGGGGTTCAGAGGTTAACTTAAAGGGGAGGCTCTGTCTTGACTTAAAACAGCTTACTCACAGTTTATCTGTCTTAATTTCTGGCACGACACGCATCGCAAATCCTCCCATCATCCCCAGTGGATGTGGTGCGCTGACGGACATCGGTGCTCAGATCAGACCGGGCTGCAGTGTTTTTTCAGGTAGTACTGGGTGGTGAATAGCGACGTACTAATAAATTGAGGCAAAATCATAAACCTTGTGGTCACCAAGTCTTGCATAAAGTACTTCATCTGCGTAGACCAGACCTTACAGACAGGCCTTAAATAGCGCCAGTTTTCACTCCCATCAGAGTCTAACCCATAGTGTCCCCTCCGCAGTTTTCCAGCCTCCACACCCCTCCTTCTGCTCCATCTGTCGGCCAATAACCTGCTGCAGCCTGCCAGGCCGCGCCGCACCTGTGTCTGCCACCTCCAATAGAGCTGTTCGACGCACACAGACGGTATGATGAAAGAAACCTGTAGGCATCAAGTAATTAATAAGACTTCACATGCAATACAGTGTAGAAAATGATATCCAGATTTTAAAAAAAAAGCTTTCACTTATTACTAGATTTGAATTGAAATAGCGTCCCCCCCCAGGAGCTGCTGATCAAATTAACTTTATTTTTTTTCATTTTATTTTCAGTAAGATGATGAACTTGGCTTTTGTGGTGAAAAACTAGAAGCACTACACTGTTAAAAGTCGTATGCCCATTTTGTTATTGTAACGTAAGAGTGTAGTTTGTTTTCACATGACAATGATCGTTTTAAATGTTTAACTTATGTCAGTAAGTTCAAAGGTGAAAAACTCTCTGAGGTGTGTTGGGGTAACATTTCTACATGAACTTGACTTAGTTTGGTAAGTTTTAGAAAGAGACCGGATCTTGTAACCCCACAACCATATTACTGCACCACACATATAGTGCTAGAAAATAGTATAAAATAATATTCAGCTTTTTTGAGAGTGAATACGTATTTTTAATAATAACTCTTACTGTAACAGCTTAAGAAATGTTGTTGGTAAAAATCAATCTGGACAAAACTGGCGGAAGAATACATCCACATCAGTCCGTCCTACGGTACATTTCAACAGTTTTTTTTTCAAATGGAGTGAACGTTTCTTCGCTGAGGATCGCGCTAAAGTAAGGAAACAATCTTTCACTTGTGTTTTAGCCAAATATAATATATGATCAATATCATCCTAAGCAATGTCCTGCCCATTTATGGATATATGGATTTTTTATTTTTTTGTAAAGTAAGCCATGCGGTGCTAAAGCTAGCTTCAAAAGGGGTGGGCTATTTGAAGAAAGTTGTCTTAGAGTGGGGTTTTTAATTTGCTCTAAAAGCTTCATCGTGGTCATATTTTCTCGTGTAGCCCAGCAGGCAGCAGGCGAAGTCCAGGCCACTGCCAGAAAGGAGAGAGACGAGGAGAGAGACAAGGAAGAGGGGAGCTACTGGGCTAGCCATGCCACAGGTTTCATCTGAGTTCGTGTCTGTGCAAAGGTAAACTACTAAGGCTGTTAGTTTACTGTTTAGCAAGTAATTTAACCGCTCAAGCAATGACTTTGCTACCGATAATTTCCGCATTACGTTATTGTTTGTGTTGTACAACGCTGCGCGCCACTTTTCTCTGATTTGTGGAGCGGCGGTGCTAAGCTAAGCTAGCAGGGGTGCTAAGCTAAGCTAACACGGGTGCTAAGCTAGCGCAGTTCAAGCCCAAGAACAGGCCACGCTCTGCGGTCACTTCAAGTGTCTCTGGCCGCAGACCCGTCTCGGTCACTGGGCTGGTAAAGCCCCGTGCTCCGTACGGAGGTTTGAACGTGACCAAGTGATTCTTCCACTGTCAGTATGATCTGCGTTTTGGCCCAGTTTTACATTAAATGCTCGTCAATCGTCTGTGCGTCACTGTTAAAATGAAATGATTATTCTGTTGTCATTATGAGTAAATGCTCAGTGTGTGTTTATGACACGTGCGTGTCTCCGTGAACATGAGGTGGAGACAACACGCGTTCACGAAGGTCTGGAAATGCAGTACTATAATAATTATAGATTCACGTTCACTTGCATTGTCAGGGGAGGATGAGAGAGGGGGCACTAGTGCAGTAAAGGCAGAAAGAGGAAATGTGTTTTAATATGTATTTTTATACTAATACATTGTATACATACTTACTAGGGGTGTAACGGTTCACGGGGATGTATTGAACCGTTCGGTTCGGCCTGTTCGGTTCGGTCCACTTGCGTACCGTTTCGGTGTATTATTTTCATTAAATAATGTAAATTTATTTTTAGCGTCATATTAACTGCCGCGGAACAAAGTTTCTACGCGAGTTTCCGCACGGACGCTGTTGAAGCTGCATGAGTAGCCGAGAGAAACTATAGGCGCTGGCTTAAAGTATTTGATTAAAAGTCTTGAGCCTCGCTACAATATCCCGTCACGTCCGCACTTCAGCCAAAAAGTTACACCAGCGCTCAGAGCCGGTTCTTCCTATACGCAAACTACGTAGTGTTGTTTCACTGATTAATCAACGCGTTGTTGTTACGGGGACAGGCTCTTCCAGCGCGCACTCACTCTCCGCCTACTTCGCCACATATAACCCCTAAACGGAGTAGTCTGGTGAAGTGAATGAGCAGGAGAGACCGACCGCCTTCCCCCTGTCTCTTCCAAAGCGCGAGTGCTTCTCCGCTCGTGTCCCGCTCGGCCGTCTGTTTCCCGGTGCTCGCTTCGCCTCATGCGCGGCTCCTCCGCGGTTGCATCATGTCACCTGTGTCCCGGGCGCAGCTCTCATGTTTTCTCTGCGCAGACTCTGGGCCTCACTCTCATTTAAACCCTCTTCTTACTGTGTCTGGTGAGTCTAGAGTATCAGGACAGTAGTTTGGCGAGTAGACTAGAGTAAAAAGCCGTTCTCCGTGCCCTTTTTGTTGAGTTGAATCCACATGGTTCTCATGAGTTACAGTAACTCTCATTATAAGAGTGCAATTTATTTAAAATATCACCCAAATGGGTCACTTTTATTTATTTTATGCAAGAATTCTATTGTGTATTGGCAGCTTTTCAAAAGAAAAATTTTGTTAGTTCTTATTTATTTGTACCGAAAATTAACCGAACCGAGCCCTCCAGAACCGTGAACCGAACCGAATACAATTTTAGCGTACCGTTACACCCCTAATACTTACTGCTTTTAAATACATCTGGTGTGCTTCAAAATGCCTAATAAAGTATGGGAATGAAATTGAGGGAGTAACCCATGGTTTTATTTATTGGCACATGACAAAAAGTAATTACTTTAAATGTGTTAGCATATAAACTTGGATTATAAAATTCCACAACTTGGGTCAACCTAGATATGTAGCAAACGTATTAGTTTCGATTGTGTGCTTTTTATGCCGTATGTTTGAGATTAATGTCAGGTCTTATCTTAACATATTTCAAAAGGAGCCTCAAGAAGGTGACTGTGAAGAAGAAATGGAGGAAAACTGGAAGAATATGGAGAGAAATTCGTAAAAACAACCCCATTCATGACAAAACCAATGGTGGGCCCAGTGGAAGAGAGAGCTTGTCAGTGATGAGGTGGTGTAACTGTTTACTGTTTATTGTTTTGTTTTTTTGCGTGCTTGCTAATATACATTATTTGTATTTTGTTCTCAGATAAAAGCTGAATTTCAATGAGTGGCTGTAACTGAACTGCTGGCTTCATTTCTGGATGGCTTTGAGGAAGTTTTCCCAGACTGCTAGAGCTTCACTAATGTTCTAGCAATTCCTGGAAGGTGTTTCTCCTTGTGTCATGTAAAAATGTAAGTATAGTGGGAAGTTAAGTTATCCTTTATTAATCTCTGTAGAGTAATCTCAATCCTTAAAACTCTGGAACTTCTAAATGCAGTAGATGCCATTTTATTCCTCAGTGTCTAGTGCTCATAAACAACATTTGTCAGTTTTTGCAGAACACATGAGGAACAGGACTGCTGCTAAGGTGGTGGGATCACCACTGCCTCTGAGAAGATCCATCCAGTGTTTTTGAATGTGTGCGGTGAGTACAAGAAATTTGATCTAAAATTAAAATATTAACAACAAAAATAATTACATGCATATTTGTGAGTTCCTGGCTTTCATCGTGAAACATGTTCGTTAAAGGTACACACTAACAATTTCATGGACACATTCCCCCCAATTACATTCTGCTGCGGTGTTATCAAATGTGTGGTATCAAACAGTGTTGTGCTGTCATTCATGTGTCCATGTGTTTGTCCCAACACACACTATATCGTCCTGTTTTTCCAGTCGCTATTTTTATTTTCACACGTATCCTTCTGGTTATTGATTTATTGTCTATGGGTAGGACTTACAGGGTGTTTCCTCTAATTTTGGAGCTTATTTAAATATTGAGTAAATCAGCCCTACTAGCTCTGAGAGATGTTGAATGGTCAAGTAAAAAAGTAATGTAGAACAATGTATTGCAAAGGTTAATGGTAAACACTTTAAATTACACTATATTAATCCCAGACATAAATAATTCACACATCATCATGAAAGGTAAAGACGCTTTGATGTTTTGACACTTATAGTATGAGTTTTCTTTCTTAAGGACCATTCAAAACATCTGGATGAAGCGAATGGAACTTGGACTGCTTAATATCTATGAAGAGGAGCAGGATGCTGTTGCACATCAGGACTTTGTAGCAGTTGTGGTCACAGAAAGCCTCGTGCTTCACCGTGAGAAAATCAACGTCACGTTTCTGCTAAAGGTCATCATGAAAATCAAACTAGAACAGGCTCCGCTGGAGAACATGGACTGCGCAGGTACAAGATACAAACCACTATCATAGGCAAATGCTGTTGTATTTTTTTTTTCATCCTCGCTCACTCTTCTGAACCATTTTTGATATGGAGCAGGCCTGTTTAATTGGCCACTTTTAGAAGTAATTTTAAAATGAGTTATTTTTGTTAACACCAACATTACAGTTTTTGTCAGAGCGGCATCAGAGATGTCTCCAAGTTTGTCTACAACACAAGTGTCGGCCTGTCACAATCACAAAATAACCACTAAAACCAAATCTCAGTAAGCAGTTGTTCTGAAAGTACATGTTAAGAGATCTTCAACACGAGTTGCAATTAACATTTACTTAGGTAAAATGCTAAATTATTGTAGATTTATATGAAGTAGATATATGAACTTTTGTGACAGGCCTACACAAGAGCATACAAAAAATATACATGTATTTGCTTAAATGTGTAAACAAAATTTGTAAGTTTCATCAGATTTTAACATTTGTAACTTTATAAGCACTTGTATATTTTTTTTTACTGGAAAATTAAAATGCCTTGACTATAATTGTCTCTTGTCACTTGTATCTATCTGTTAACAGGAATTACAAGTATATGTTCTGTTAACTTAGTAGTGTTTGTGAAGTTTCTGCCATAAACATTTGAGTTCTTTTAACATTAGACTGTAAGTGGTACCATTGTTTAAAAACATAGTATTTTGTGTTATAGTAGCAAATATATTTGGTTTCATTCAACTACAGTGAATGAGTTGAAATCTGTTCATAACTTAACCTGATATGTTCATAGAGGTCAAAACATTGTTTTCTTTTGACATTCAATTATAAGTCAAAGATGTTTTTAACTTAGCCTCGTGAGTTTAAAAAACACACACACTTGCGTTAATATGAAGAAGCAATACAAGTTTATGGTTGGCACAACAAAACATGTTGGTTAGTTAAAACTGAAACTGTTAAGTTGAAACAATTTATAGCAATGCTTTATGAACCATTTATAACTTACTGGTTTTACTTGATTGAAACAATATCGGTACCTTCAATGAGCTCAAATCTTTATGGCAGAAAGTTAACATAGAATTTTAAGTTGAACTGCTATATTATTTATTACAGTGTAACCTCGGCCAAAAAACTGGCCCCATCCCACTATAGAAAAGTCACTTGAGATGCTTTGATTGAGCCTTTGTGGTTCAGCCTATTGGACACAAAGCTCATTGTTTTCTTTTGACTGGAGATATCCATTTGCTGCTATAATTACACGTAAGCATCCATGAAAAACCTCTCATTCTTAATCATTTTCAAACAAAACAAAGAAAAACTAACAAACAGTGGATGTAGCTTTGTCCAGATGACAAAGACATGCCGGGATTATTTATTCATTAGAAAAGGGACATCATTAAACAATTTAAAGTAACAAAGTTGGCACTGTTTAAAATGTCCTAAAATATAACCAGTGTAACCAAGTGTTACAGAAGTCTGAATATTCAGTGTTATAATATTCATGTTTGAATCCATTTGAACATTGGCCAGTCTACCCCCTCTCTCACCCTAATGCATGAATAAATCTAGCCATGTGCCTGCCATGACCATTACCAGTTACCAAAAATACAAAACTCAAAGAATTCAGAGTTCTAGGAAACAAGTAAACACCACCTGAGGACTGAGTTGTTACCAAGTCACGCTTTTCGCAGGAGCAGTTAAACAGTAGTTCATTGTAACCGTCAGAAACTTGGGTTGGGTTTTCTGATCCTCTCGGAGCAACCTGCCCGCTCGACTGTGACGGCGGGGGCACACTGGGAGAGCCGGGGGCCACGGTCATGTAGCGCCATTACCTTGAACGGCCCATACTTCTATTAACACTGGGCACACGAGCCACAGGGAGACGGACACATCTCAGCTCATTAGAGGGGAAATAATGGAGCTGGTCCACAGGGTGTTCTGCCATGACCAAGGCTGTGTCACCAACAGGGCAGCCCATTCCCCACTTTCACAGGCTGTTTGAGGCAGGGATATGTGACAGCAATAGTGAATTATACTGAAGTAAAGCAAAAAAAGGTTTGTTTTTGGTAGATTGTAGCTCCGTATTTACGTTGTGAGTGGCCACAATAAGTCACATATAATCAGTGCCATGGCAGTGGTATATTATTCTTTTCATTTCAAAGTATGTTAATGCATGGAAATAACACTACGCATAAATTGTTGCAAAGGTCTTTAGTGTTGGTCTTTAATGTGATTTAAGTAGAATATTCTATACATAGAAGTGGTAGCACAAAATTCCACCTCTCAACTTTCCTGCACAAATACAACTCAAATTGCTTCAGATATTCATTCATTCAAAAAGATTTCAACTCTCAGAGAAGATAAACATTTCAAGGGACAGTTACATAAATGAGTTTAAAGAAACTAGTACTGAGCTTATAGTTTAAAAGAAAAGTATTTAAAGCAGTAGTAAGTCACTTCCTTTTCATAGTCCCTCTGGGGGTAATACAAGTGTTTATGGGATGATTGGAGGGTCTTTCATCTCCCCCTGGTGTCTCTGGCCAGAAAACCATGCTTGCAACTTTCCCTGCTCCGACCCGGAGGTGCAATACAAACTAATGGAACCACAAAAAAAAGCTAACAGGCTAACGGGCAAAGCTAACTACGGGCTAGCGCCACTTTAGCAGTATTTAGCAGTGAAAAAAAACAAACTCAACTTTGTAATTGGGTTGTGACACAATGTACAATATCCCTCTCTTCCTACAATTAATGAGTAAAACAAAAACACAACTTGCTACGAATCCTGCAGTGGCGCACTAGGGGCATGAGTTAGTTTGTTCTGCTTTAACCTTGATTAAAAATAAAAAGTAAGTAAATATTTCCATGTAGTGCTTTCAATAATTGAAAAAAGAGGAAAATTGAGCTTCCATATTTAGTTCGTACTCATGAACCACCAGCAGCGCATTATTACAAGCCAGTGCATGTTTGTGTCCAATTACAGACAAAAGATCCCACCAAAAAAGGTGTCTGGAAAAAGTAGTGCGAGTAATGAAGCCTAGGCGTAAATTCAACCTGGGCGACCAATTTCAGCCTCACCTACGTCCTGCTAATGATCGTGTCCACGAGGGTCACACCTCCACCTCAGCCTATCAGGGCAGAGCCACACCTTCGTAGCAGCCAATCATCACCATCGGTTCTGCTTTTAAGCCTCCAGCGTTCACGGTTTGTTCGCTTCCCAGCTGTGCTGCGACCCACCTCCGCCCCCTCACCGCCTCTTCAATCTACGGCTCTCCCTGCTGCATCCTTCTCAGGCCTCCCATACCACCACCAGTGTCCAGGCTCCGGGGTAGACATCTCCAACTCTAACCTGCCCATCCATACTAAATTTAATTCATACATCTGATGTCCACAGCCGGGGTCTGATCGCCAAAAATATACATATGTCTATAAACTTTCTAATCGTTGCTTTTGAAATAGTAACACAGTAATAATGGTTGAAATTGCTGTATGTAGGACAGAGATACAGGCGGCAACAGCAATTATTCAAATTAGCTGCAGCCTTTGTTAACAGTATATATTTTTTAACAAATGAAACATTGTTTTTGCTGCTGTAGCGGCTAATTGCCTCTGTCCACTGGGAAACCTCTGGCTTGTTTGCGCAACTGCCCCCCTGACCTGGGATCAGCTGATAAACATCAAAGTTAATGGTCAGTAGAGACGAATCTGACCTTCAGTCTGTGAGAAGTCCATTCTTCTGGTGCGCCCACAGCGACCGCTTTATGCTCTCAAAGGTTAGCCCTGCTCTTTTCCATCCAGGGAGCCTTTTGCCGTGTAGCACAATTACTCAGCATTAGTCATAAATAAATAATTGCATTTGATTTGTAATTCAGATCAGACTGCCGGCATATTCCCTCCCGGAGACCTTGGCACAACAGAAAGCTTGTCAGGGCAAACACGCAGGCCTGTGTTTAAGTAGTAGTACAAGAAGCCTTACAGGACCTCAGCGGTGCACCACAACATCGGCATAACAATTGTAGCTACAGAAGCACTCAAGGCCGGCCTCATTTCAGTAAACAAAGAGAAAAGATTTGAAGGGAAATGTATTTGAAAGATGACACTTGATTTGGGGAAGGAATTTATCTTTGTTCTTTCGCATTTTGTCAGCGTTAAAACATTGCAATATGTCCTGGTGTATTTGCACAGCGCTTGTCAACAAAATATGGAAAATTGAACGGGCTTTCTAGTGTCAAGACGCGGATACTCCCTGCAAAGAAGCAATGTCTGGGAGTACAGAGGCATTGGCAAGCATTAGCTGCAGGGCGAGGGGGTATCAGGTTTGGGGAAGTCAAGTTTTGGATTTCTTTTGATTGCAGAGTTGTTGGCACGATACCTCTAACCTTTGTGCCATTGTCCTTGCGTCTGGTTACTGAAATGGTTATCGCTTCTTCTTTCACATCTTGTCTTCTTGGTGTAGCTAATATGGCTCATTTGCATGCATTGTAACTATAGAGATGCACCGATCCAGCTTTTTTGATGCCGAAACCGGGGTTTGAGTATCGGCCGTTATCCGATATTTACCGATACTTACCGAGACTTTCTTAAAAGTGGCTTTCTCTGAGTGAAACATTTTATTGACTCTTCTCCATTGTGAGATCAATAAAGTCATGTCATGTTACAGATTAGTTATCAATTATATCTATTGATAAACTCTTGGATAAACATTTAACATGGATGACTTTCCCAAGGATGACTAAACTAAATATCCTTGGGTATATGACAGGCTTTAGGTTACATTAAACTAACTCAAGTGATCTGATCATTACAAATATGTTAGATCAGTTGTTTCTTATACTAAAATACAAACACTTGGCTTCAGCAGTGCTAATTTTATTTTATTAGGCTAATTTAGGTATTTCTTGCCCAGCCTTGATTAGCTTTCATTAGCATGCTCCCGCTAGCTTTAAAATGCTATTACTAACCGCAGAATTTTGCGCCGCGATCAGAAATACATCTGTGGTTGTTAAAACTAATTAGCTTTACAGTGATATACAGCATGCCCATATTCACTTAGATTTAGGTGGTAAAAGTTGTGTCTTTAAGGCGTTGAGCGTTGTTATGGAAATTATGGAAATCCAACTGTATATTATTATATGCTTTATTGTAATCACATTACGTATGTGTTATGAGCGACTGACAAGTACGCACTGTACCCTGTTTACAGCTAAGAGACAGTGTTTACAGCTAAGGGACACCTGCTCGGACACCTGCATGGCCGGGGTAGTACATCTTATCTCGAATTGGAGACAGGGTGTCTGTGTCCTTGCTGTGGCGACGTTTGTCTAATACATCTTCGTCAGCGTTTTTGAATGTCTTAGGTCAACCTGAACCATTACACCATTGGGGGCATTCCACAATCGTATGATCATTGTTTGTCTTTGTGTATAAATACTGTGAGCTCTGAACTGTGCTTCAGAGCATCTTGTATCTCGGTACTTGATGTGTCTCCATGTGCACATGTCCAATAAATCGGCACACTTGACTCACGACAACTTCTCTCCGGTGTTTATTGAATATGGTCTCAATATTTACCATAACAGAGTCAAAACTGGTATGGGTTCAGTATCGAATATTTATAGCCGATACCCGATATCATATTTTTTCTGATATCCGGTACCAGTACCGGATCGGTGCATCCCTAATTGTAGCCACCTTTCCCACACAGAGGATTGATTTTACATGCATGAGGCCACTTGGACAACACAAGAGACCACCAAAAGTCTTCCCAAAAGCCTGAATTTATTTTTATGATGCTGTTCATGTGTTGGAGTCCAACTGCCAGACTTGTAAACTGGTTTCGCTTCTACATAATCGTCACAAAATGTGCCTTAGATCCAGTATCTAATTGCGGGTACATCTATACATGGAAAAACTATAAAACATGGATTGGGTTAAGTCTACCGGTGGGAGATAAAAGATATTGGCAAATGGGATTTTGTGACTGTCACATTCCACACAATCTGATCTTCTTAGGTATTTAAACGTCCATCATCCTAAAACTAGCTTATTCAGGATTAAACCGTTTGCCCAAATCTCATTTCATTTCCTGACTCTATTAGATGGATTTGTTAATGTCTAAATGCTCCTCATCATCTGACGATCTCGTGAATGTATAGTGCAGGAAATGAGCTACTTATTGGTCGTTTTGAAACTTTGTGGAGATTTCTTGGACGAACTTCATTGTTACTCCGTTTCGGGGGGAAAAGCTATTCCAACAGTCGGCGTGACCAATGTTTTGCTGTGCCGCTCGATGACCTCTCCACAGCCTCCGCAATCACAGTTGTCAGCAGTAGCTTTACCTCGGCGCGCACAAAACAGCCTACAAGTTTTCTCCCTGCGTGATAAGACGGTAATACTGGGGAAATAACCTTGCCGGGTTTCGCCTGTACACTATCATTGATCCCCCCCCCCCCCCCCCCCCCCCAACACACACAACAGCAACAGCAAATCAGGAAAATGGAGACAACGGGAGAGAAATTGGACATTTTCCATCCCTTGTGCCTTTTAATAGAGAAATAGTACTGTGGATTCTTTGCTGTCCTCAGCGCAAAGCTTCTCCCGGTCTTTAACAATTTAATAACGGCTTGTTTTTCTTATCGGAGGGGACTTTTTTTTTGGAGGTTGCTTGTCGGATAAATGACTAGCTTGTCACCAAACTTCTCTAGACCCGGAATAAAGTCAATGCATTTCTCCAGCCTCTTTTGTGTCTTCGAGACAATGGAACACTAACTAAGGTTTTACAAATCAGAAAGTTCCAAATGAAAGGCCAGTGGATTCCGACCAATCAATTCAGTTAAAGCTACGAATAATAAAACAATCACAACCCATTGTTGCCGTGTTCAAACTGAAATGGTAATTACAGTATGCAGCGGGAGACAGTGACTCAGATGGCAGAATGTTTTGATCCGAGCTCCAACAAGTTGAATACGGTTGTTCTTAGGCATGACACCTCACCCAATCTCCTTTGTCTTCTGCTTTGTTTTTGTCTTCTCATCTCATGCAGAAATTAACTTGGAGAAGCGCGTTATCAGTGGATTCAAACAGACGCTGTGACTGGAAACATTGTGAACTGCAAACATCGTCTTTGATGGATGACAGCACCACTCCGGCCCACCAGTAAAAGTAAGACGAAACGCATTTCACTCTGCAAGATCATTTCGGTATAAGTTTTGCCGTATGTATTGATTTAAACAAATGAATTCCACTTGTCAAGGGAGCTTCTCTGGGGGTTGTTTTTCCAGCCTCTGCGTGCGAATCAGACCCAGTGCAAATACACTACAGTAATCTCAGGAGTACATTGTGTCTCTCTCTACACCATTTACTCTGCTCTTGGGCATACACTACTTCCTCATTGGTATTCCAGTGGTCGACGCTTGAACCTATGGACTTTCGCTTCCCACGGTTCTGACTTTGGGACTTCCTGATATCAAAGCATGGAAGTTTTCCTCCTTAAAACACAAACAAAAACATTTTCACCCGTAATTACTCCCGACATCTTTGTTTATCGTACCAAGTGTCGAAGGAGCCTGTTGTGATTTTAAAGTAACTAATGAATTATCATGGGAGGAACCGCGTTCGGATTGACGGCAATTAAAATACAGTGTCTGAGAAAGCCCGCGTCACTTTGATAAAGTGGTAGAGAGTGTTTACGAAAAGGACAACAGGTGGTGTGCCCAACTGGTTTAAACAAGGTTATACTATGAGCGGAACAGAGAGGTTCACATTGTCAACCTAATTAACTCAAAGTGACCTCAGCATCAATGGGAACTTTATTAGGGGGACCTAGCAGCACAAAGACAAATGACCAACTTTTGGACTTTTAAACAAAACTGCACAGTGAGGTTTTATTATGATCACTGAAAAGACACAATGTAAAACAGTGGCATAACTGACTAACTGTATCAATAGCACTGGTAACATAATCCAAATGAGTGTCAATGTTGAGGTAAGATTCTATTTTCCGTGGTTCTCCAATTTTCACACCAAGTACCTCCTAATAACATAATTGACTTTCCAAGTGCCAGCAGGTCGAGATCATGATCAAATCAGGAATAATAAGTGGCACAAAAGGTCTGAAATAGACCTAGATTGTGCCCAAACAGGGTGTAAACCTGTTTAAAGCAAAAAAAAAAAGGAATATATGAAAGGAAAGGACTTATTTTGTATCGTGATGTGAATCCATTACATTCCTACAGCATTAAAGGTGCATTATGCAACTTACATGTGGGGGAAAAAAGTTGATGTTTGTACGTATTTGACCTTGTAGTGACCCAGCGGCTGTATGAGGGGTCAGCATGGCCTCTTTACTTTCGATCGTAGCCGTCTCTAAGATGCTCCAGAATCAATTGTTTCATAGGTTTTCACTGCTGACGGACCCTCTCACCTGAAAACCTACAAAACAATTGACCCTGGAGTGTTTTAGAAACCACCGTGATGGAAAGTAAAGGCGCCATGCTGACCACTCACACAGCCACCGGTCCACTACAAGGTCAAATATGCACAAATATCAACAAATATTTATAAAAAATGCATGAAAAGTTGCATAATGCACCTTTAAGGAAAAATGTAATTATCTTTTAAAAGTGTAATGCAGATGACCCTGAGGAAGTTCCACCAGTGTAACACGTACCAGAGTTTGAGAGCCACTTGACTGGACTGGAGTCATATAGAACGAAGAGACGCACACATTTGTTTTTGCTAGAATCACCCAAGCTTGCAAGTACTGTTTTTTACCTTTTGAAAAATGTATGTTCTACCACGATCCCGAAAGCAGGATCCAACTGTGTGCACCGCCCATTTCGAGAGTAGAAAGCATTCACGCATGGTCCCTGCTCCACTGTATGTCCCTTGAGTTCATTCAGAGTACATCTAAGAATAATTATATGAAAAAAAAACTCAAGAATTCAAGTAAATAACCGCTCCAAAAAGCAAATGTGTTGCTAAGCGTTACATCACTGTGTTCTGTCTGCCGTAGTGGAGGTCTTCGATCTCCAGTTTCTCCTCGATAACAAGTGAAATGCCTTTTCAAAAACTATTAAGCATTCAACGGAGACTTTGCATGAACTGTTTTTAGCCATTACACTTTGAACAAGTAAGTAGCGCACTATCTGATCACATTAGTTGCATTTCATTTCCAACATGTCATGTTTCCCGGCCCACTTTCCCCATCTGTGCTGTCTGATTTGGTGAAGAACGTCGCGTCGGATGTTGCTGACCTGAATCTCAGCAGTGAAAATCTACTTTTGCGGAGTACACTTTGTCCTACTTTGCACAACGCTGCAGAACCGCTTCAAGTATCTTCTTAAATCCAGTTTGAAGAAAGGAGAAGGGGGAAAATAATGCAGGTTATGTCTGGGCAATCCCCAACCTCCTTCGCCCTTTTCTCTGTCAATCAATAGCGCTCTCATCGGCAGGGCTTGAGGCGTCATTAATAATACCTGACACGCTCCATAGTGGTAATAAACTGGGGGAATCTGGTATGTAATGGTACAGTAATGGCACCTGGGCAGGGCGTTAGGCACTGGACAGCTCCTGATGGATAAACCCAGGGTAAATAGAATTTGCCTCCTGCAGAAAGAAGAAGACGGAGGAGAGTGGAGCTGCAGCTTTTGGATCAAAATTGAACTTTTTTTTTTTTTTTTTTTTGAGTGGTTGGAAATGTTTGGACCAGATTATATTGAAAGGGAAGAAAGTCAACCTCTTTGAACCTCTTAAGGGTTGGAGAAAAATTGATCGGATTTATACAGTTTACACTACTGTATACACTCATTGAAATAAAGAATTTCACTAAAAATAACCTTTGGCAACATAAAAACATAGTCCTAGGGTTTATTGGTTCTTTTGTCAAGAAAATACTGTAAGTAAAGATGGTACTTTATTGATCTCACAGATGGAGAAATTGCATTCGATGAGAGAGCATCCGGCAGCAGCACCCATTCAGTGCGCACCACTCTTCTTTTTTTTTTGAATAATAGGTGCAACGGGCATGTCCAAATATGGACAAAACTGACCAACTTTAGGTTTAAGTGAACAGGGCGTATGATCAAATATGGTGCCTGCCTTTTTCATGCTGTAAATTCACTTATTTCACTACAACCCCCAAAAACAGGACATATAACATCACTTAGCACAATTTTTCACCAATAGAATGTGTACATTTCATCAACTTACCATGGTTAGGTTTGAAGCTATGTAAAGAAATGTGCCATGACTTGGGGCTTTTTCAGACTTCAGAGAAAACAGGAAGTTGAGAGCGTGACCGGGCTCTGCTGATTGGTCAATTGCCACAGTTGTAGGATCTATGATGTAGAGTGATCTCTTCTGATTGGCTGAGTGAGGACTACATGCTTCTTTACCTTACTGATGTGCAGCAGGGAGGCCATATGTAAAGTGTGCGGAAATTACCAAAAATAGTCACTTGCCCAAGAAAGGGTTAACAGTCGATATTTTGTGGATGTGAGGAATTCATTTGTTTACCGATGTTACAAACTGGCAGTGCAGCGAATGTGCGGGCGCAGAAGTGGGCTTTTCAGAACTCTTGCATTGTGGACGCGGTGTAAAAAGGGGCTTGAATAGGAATTGACTGGGTGGGTGCTAACTGGGGCATGTTAAGGCAATTGTCGTTCCCCTTTTTCCCCCCCGGCAGCCCAGTTGCAAGGGACGAACGATTTGCAGAGCTGCTTTGGCCCTTTTATCTCCTCAAAACATAGACAAATGTGGACCCAAGGAGGCGCCCCTTCAAAACTCGCCCAAAGAATATAGAAGTCTGTGATTGATTTTTTTTTTTTTGGGAGTTGATGACTTGTCACTTTATAGACACTGGGAATAGGAGCTTTGGAAAAACTTGAGCCGGAGAGATGAGAGGTACTTTTACTTCTCTAACTGACAAGCTTGAAATATGGTCTATTCTGGTTAACCAAAAGGAACACATACATTTCTACATTAGAAAGAATTCCCATTATTTCTCTCTGAGCCATGGAAATCAATTCTAAAATGATTGCTTTCAGTGACGATGGGGAGAAAGGGAGAGAAAATAGTTGATGTGCCTTTGGCTGGCCCAATAGATAGAAATAGAGGTTGTTTTTTCCCCCCTCCGATTCTATTTTCTCACGAGAAATGGCTGGAGATGGGGAGTGTCTAACTATTGCGGTTGTTCCTTCTTTATTCGCTTGTCATCTTCCAACGCAGCTCTTTCTGTTTATTTTCTCCCCTCGCCACCAGAACCGAAAAGTCTTAGAGAATTACATGGTTTGTTCAGTGGGTTTAAACCATTTATCACACTGTGTTGTTGTTGTTTTTGTGCAGAACGACAAAAACAGACTCTTTCAATTCGACGCCGGCGCTCATCAGCGTGTTTTGCTTTTCTCGTCTAATGAAGCATTTAGCCGCAGATTAGAAAAAGAGCTCATCAAGTGTCAATTTAACAGATTAACTAACTTTGCGCCGAGAGTTGGAAAATACTGCCTATTTTTAAGTACGTCTTTTCATCTTTGTGCATACGAGCAGACAATTGTCCCTCAAGTTATCAAACCGCATTCATTACGCTGCTCAATACGTTTACATGCAGGGAGGATTCTCAGAGGTTTCTGAAACTGTACCTGCTTTATGCTGTGAAATCAGGTTTTTGTCTTCACTTAGCTTAAGTCTTATTTCATGAGCGGCGGGTAGAGTTTCATGGCTAGATCTTGCATGTAAAGTGAGCCCGCTTTGGACTGTGGAAACGGTCTAAAATAAGAAGATGGTATTGCCCTGAGAAAGCCATTCAGGACTGAAGAAGTCCTCGGTGAACTTTTCCAACTGATCCTTGAATTAAATGGAGGCTTTTAGCGTCAAGTTACTGTGGACCGTCAATTTGAATGGCTACAATGGCAACAGATTCAATTCAATGATTAAATAAAGACTAGTTGTCAAGATTAATGTCTCTTAAAGTAGAAACGCTGATTACTTTTCTTAACCAGTGATGTAGTGTTCATGGCCCAGGAGAGCTTCTCTGTGATGTGCACACTAGGGCTGAACGATATGGATATGGATATCCCGATATCAATACGATACGATGTAACTATGGGTTAGGTGAAAACTAAGCATTTTTCATTAAAAACTAAATCATAATACAAAACAGTGCAGTTTTATTGATGAAAATGTATATATTGCTTTTGCGATATTGATATCTTGAATGTTCATAGCTCGATATCGATACAATAGCGATTATCTTTCAGCCCTAGTGCACACCCAGGAACTTAGTGCTGCTGGTCACCCTCTCCACAGCAGCACCGTTGATTGTTAGAGGATCATGCTGGACTGGCGTTCTCTGAAAGTCGACAATAATTTCTATTGTCTTCTCCACATTTAGAGAGAAGACAAACACTCCTGTAGGTTGACTCTGATGATGTTGTTGTCTGTAAACTTGATGAAAAGGATAAACTTTGGAGTGCAGTCATGGGTCAGCAGAGTGAACAGGAGGGGACTCAGCACACAGCCTTGGGGAGCCCCCATGTTCAGTGTGATGGTTCTGGAGGACTTGCCACCGACATTTACTGCCTGTGGTCTCCCCGTCAGAAAACAAAATCAAGTCAAGTCAAAACCATACATCTTTTAATCTTTTAAAAAGTGCACCACATTTATGTATAGTTTGCTGTTTTTCCCCCCCACGCTAATTATGAGTGATTACCTTGATTGTAGTGAAAAACCTTCATGGAGAAAAATCACACATAGGAACTGTGACTTATCGCAACCCCAATTAGTGAACTATCTAATATGTAAAGTGTGTTTACCTTTAGATTTCTGATGCCACATCTGTCAGAGTGGCCCGCGTGTCAAACCTCATTCAAACCCAGTCCTGCTCATCTGTGAGGGTCTTGCAGTCCAACACCCCTGAGAAGCCGCTAAAAAATGAGCCTCTCAAAGCAAAGTCCTGCACATGCAACATATGGAAGGCAAGGGGGCATCAAATTTGTAAATCTTACCTGGCATTTCACACAAGGTAAGGGGATTTGTTCATTCACGCCTTTCTCATCTTCCAATCTGACAAGTTTGGGTGTTCACGATGTGGCCCAACAGAGACAACCATGCACTTGAACTGAGCTGATCTCGTAAACCTTACTTCCACGTGAACGGGCAAATACAGCCGGCATGCATGCGCTTCCTATGTGTATTCATGGGTTCTTCCTTTCGGTTTTTCTATGCTCAGTGACCCGCCGAGACCGACCCCACCACTGCAATTTGACTCTTCATCCATGTGCCTATTAAAGATAAATGAGGAGGACTCAATATCCTGCGCTCGTGGCTTTGACACTCACCCTCTTCACCACACCATCCCTCCTTCCCGAGCATCCTTATATAGCCTTTTTCTGTCCTCGGCTATTCTTTCATTTGCAAAGAATACTCAAGGTTATTACTTTCCTCAAAAAGGGCTCTCTTAGGTTGCAGAGTGGAAAAACTGTATGTTGGCCCGCTTTGCAATTTTGGACAGTGTTTCAAATTCAGCGGTGTGTGGTTCACTACACATGAAGTGGTGACAATGGTTGGCTTTGCAACAGAAAGCTTGAAAATAGAAGGGAAGACCCTTTATAGGACTATATTATACATTAAATATTGAAATGTGACTTTCCTTGCGCTTGTGACTCCTATAAATATTTGATGAAGCAACTAGTAAACAATCGACTGAGGGTCTGATATTTGGAGAGGTGGATCTCGTGATGTCTCAGTATTTGACTTTTAAAAAATAGAAGAAAAAAATGCATTTCTGAATATTATCATGATTTGTTTTTGTTCAATGAGAGTATTACTACTTAGTAATACGCCATGTCCTTAGTCATGTCACTCTTTGAACAATTCATCCAAGAATCCAATAAGGACCATTAATCTTTATTCTTCCTCCTAGAGTTAAAAAGTACTGTATTGCAGATGCAGTCCAGACATTTGCATGTTTCCTATGTACAACTGAGAATACAAAGCTATTGGCTGGCCTAAGAATCAAAGCCATGCACAAGCTCCCTGCTCGTACAGATAAATGCTAGGGAAGATAAAAACATAGCTGTCAATCATGTGTCCAAAACGTAATTGTTCAGACATATGTCATGTTGTACTTTTAGGGGCCAGTCAGTGAAGAATTGCACACGTCTTGAACCCAAAGAGGTGGTTACCATTGGAACATCAAGAGAAAGCTTAACTCCAGAGAGAAGCTCTCTGCCTCCAGGCTTCCTTCACCCTCTGACCCCTGTATAATTGATGATCTCACTGTTTTGTGAGGATGTAAAACTCATCTGCCTCAACGCCTTCCATATTACAGCTCATGTTTGATGCAGTGTAATTTGCAAATAAGTTTATTAACATACAGTGAACACAGAAAAGTCAACATATGACGCATGCTCAAAGAACTGCGCCCACATGTTTTATCCGAACCATAAATATTTTAGAGAAGTGTAAGTAAATACATGTCCTGACTCTATTGTCACAATGTATACAAACAGGACATCATGTATCTCATATGTTATATTGATGACTAAACAAGTGTCGAGGGATCAGTCAACTGCAGCCCATCACATACCCTTTCGTGTCGATGTATGTTCTCCATATCTTCTTATTCAGACATTGGAGAGTAAACCCTTGATGAGAATTGGACAGTCTTTCTGTTGCTGTAAATGTTAATTTTCCAGTTGACAATTGGTTGGTTCGGTGATCGAACTGGACGGCATTCATTTGCCTGGACAACCATGGGCTACATCTGCTAAAATGACCAAACTGGGCCACTGAGTTCGCCAGTTTCATGTGGTGAGGACCAAGATGGACGAACAGAGAATGGTTGGGGGGGCTATACTTAATCATCTCATAGTAGAAGCTTCTCCCTTCAAACTGGCTGTGACTTTAATGAAATGATGCCCTTGTAAAGCTTGCACTTGTCATTTGGGACCCTAATCTCTTCACTAATGACTAATTAGCCCCATCACCTGTTCTTTAAGGCTTTCATTACGCCTAAAGATAATGAAATCAACAAAAAAATGGAAAAACAATACGTCCCTTGCCACGCAGCACATAGGGGTGGGGGAGAAAAAAAAAAGACGTCAATGATATCAATCAAGAGTGAAGAGATTGATTAGGATTAGAGGAACAGGAGAGCGCTCTTCAGGGCTCTAGAGGACAATAAGGATACTCTAATTCATTAGCAGTAATTAACCCAAAATAGCAGCAGAACACAGCGAGGAGCCAGTGCCCAGACGCTACCCCGCAGCCGGGTTACAGGAGGCAGCCGCACGAGCTGAAAGTGATCTACTCGCTGGTCGGATCAATAAGAACAGACAAAGTTGTAAATACAGTGTTTTCGGGACTATAAGTCACTCAGGAGTATAAGTCGCACCAGCCTTGGGAAACCTGGGCATGGAGGCGTTGCTGCACCGTTGACAAGCCTCTCCCGGCAGCGCGTTGTCTGCAAACTCGTTCCTCTAGCTGTGGCCATTTAGCTTTTAGCCTGCGATTAGCTATTTTTGTTTTCTTCATTGCAGTGAGAGTAACCTCCGCTTTTCGCCAGTCCCTCACAAGTTTCTCTCTCACTCCAAACTTTCTTTCTGCTGCTCGATTACCGTTTTTGAAATCTTCAGCGGTGCAGGAGTATACAGGCACACAAGCCTAGAGCGCCCTCTTGTGGCTGTCAGTGTGAAAAAAACGAACATTGTGGGATTATATATTTTGATGTATAAGTCGCGCCTGAGTATAAGTCGCACCCCCAGCCAAACTATGAAAAAAAGTGCCACTTATTGTCCGGAAAATACGGGGACCATTTTATGTTCCCAAACTTCCATGTGTTCCAGTGTACAAATAGTAAACTTTAACAAACTTTTCTATCTGTCACTCTTTAATTCTTGTCTTTCCTGTCGACTATACTGTCACTTTGCTTCTATCTAGTCGCGTGTGAATTTCCTTTACAGCAATTAGTCATGTGATGAGATAGCCTTTTGTTTTTTTGTCGTGTACTCTCTAGTGCTGATGCAGCTGCAGTACTTGGCGTCGGGCACACAAACAGGCGGCAACCATTCATTACCCCCTTTCATATCAGGGACTCTCTCCTTCTGGGCCTCCCCGCGCATCTGCCTCCCCATCAGCCCGACAGCAGAGAGATGCCGCGCAGGTGAAAAATCAGAGAGGAAAGGGAAAATGTGGAGAGGCAGGACGGTGCCGGAGAAGCCAAGACGGGAAAGTCAGAGGCTCGGGGAAGAACTGCGAAAGGCGACTCTCGCTCGCTCAGCCTCAATTATGCGGTTGTCTCCTCTTCATCGGTTCTTCCTCACTCCACAATCACTCGAACATCTGGCTTCCAACAATAATAAAAGAGCCGGGCTTTAATTTTTCCTCATTCATAGTTTTGCAGAAGTTATCCAATCGTGCCCATGGGATTAGCCAAGCGGTGTACGGCTGTAAATTTATACAACTGTTTAACCACGCACCTGTTGTTTTCACTTGTGCTTTGTGGGGTGATAAACCACTGCAAACTGTTTTCCTGTATGAAAAGTTGAACCATAAATTAGAGTTGCCATTTTCACCGTTTAAAGGTGCAAATTGGAAAGTTACACTTCCTTAAAACCCTTGACAAAGTTCTGATTCCACAATAAGAAATAGAACCACATCATTTAAACACTCACTTACTGGTCAGGGAGTGTCAATTATTTCACACCAAGTTCCAAATACAGTGGGAGGAACTGCAGCAGTTTTGTAAAGAGGAATGGTCTAAGATTCATCCTGATCGTTGTGATCTGCAATCGACAGAAAAGCAGTTATTGCTCAATTTATCAAGATATTTTGCAGAAAGACCTAAGAAATTCACAACAATGTGGAATAAGTAAGTGATCCCTCGTACTAAATAGCTGGCTGAGCCTTCTTTTGCGGCAATAACTACTGTTCTGTCATTGCAGATTAGATGCCATTGGACTATTTCTCTACAAAACTGCAGCAGTCCAGTGAGATTCAGGCGGTGTACTCACTTATTCCTCCCTGTCTTGTGAATGTTTACATGCTATGACCAAAACAAATATGACACAATGAAAATGTTTGGGTGATGTTAGTTTAAGCAGACACTGTTTACTCATTCCTATGATTTTAGATCAGACCACATTTAGTGACCAATTTAGGCAGAAATGTGAGAATTCCAAACGGTGTACTTACTTTTTCCTCCCACTGTATATGGCCGCCTGATACCACCAGGTAAACCAGCTCTATACTGGACACCACCAGGCCTGCACTAGGGTAAACCAGTCATAAAATAGTACAAAGCCATACCTAAGGTAGTTCTTAGGAAGTTCTAAAATGGGCAAACCTAAATTAGATCAATAACAAGCACAATGCTCCCACCTGAAGCAGCAGCGTTTGACTGCACATGACTGTAGGCAAGGATTTTAACACATCAATGGTAGTTTTAGATAATGCACTTGATTGTGTGCTTTAACTGTTGTTGGAACAGCTAAATGTGAGTAAATACAGTTTGGAGGTTTAAATGCTGTGGAACATGACAGTGTTTGCTCCCCTTTCTTACAGTGATAAATGAGACATGCCACATCCCAAACTCAGTCGTCCCCCAGGCCTCCACTGCTGCCACACTGAAGCACTTCCAAACGATGTGGACAATCTCAACAGAGACTGTGTTAAATTTCATCTCGCTGAATTTCATTAAAGCCTATGGCACCTGGTGCAAGGACAGTGGCAGCCTTTGATTTCCTCACTTTTGTTTTGTTCTCTACATATAAATGATGACACCCCCAGGGCAGCTGCAGGTTGTCTCCGAGGGCGCAAATAAATAAAACATCAGTTATATCTTCATACAAATCAAATTTGATGAGAAGAAACAGAAGAGTGAGCATGAGAAGTGTTGAGCTGTCAGCCAGCATTGTACGACTCCCTTTAGCATCGGAAATGATGACAAAGACGCAGACGGATGTGATTTATGGAGATGAGAAAGTTTACTTGTAAAGGATTAGAAGACGTATTGTTCCAGCATTCCCAGTCATATCAATAACACAATGAAAAGCACCATGCTGCCAGGAGGCTTGCCAACCACTGCTTTGAAAAATAGTAGCAAATTACCAAAGCTGAATAGCTAATCAGATTCATTAAATCCACAATCTGTGGAAATTAACATCCATAATTAACCTTTATTTAGTGCAGACAATGCACCTCTGGCCAGGTTAGACATTTGCATAGAATTTACTATTAACCATTGCTGGACGTAGCAGAGAGCTGGTATACCTTAAAACAGTGCCCAAATCTAAATGGAAATCGTCCAGGCCACAGACCCAGGTGGAAGGAAATAACATTCTTTTGTTGAACCCGGCCCAAAGAAAACAGACCCATGAAAGAGAAGGAGGCGCCAGGTACAGCAAACAGAATGATTACACATTTTAGAGCAATTCCTGGGTCCCGCGGTCATAATCATTTTGTCAATAGCCTTGCAGTGTGCAGGTGTGCTGATACAGATGGTTTTATGAAGATCCATTAAAAATCATTTGGCTCATGGCGAGGCCCAGGAGGGGCCCAGCTCAGTGACTGGGAGACAAGCCCAGATGCCTGTTTAGCCTACGGATTTAACCCTCACACCACGCCCGCCGCTGCTTAGAAGAAGATTTCCGCTTACCTTTTTTTCCTCCTTTTTTCCATTAGAGGACTGACCAGACTGGTGCCTATCTAGGACTGGCACATGACCTTAATTGCAGTTTACATAAAGCATAAATCTGCCTCTTCATCTTGTTTAAGTTTGTGACTGGAGATGGGAACATAGTCAGATTTGTTTATGCTCTTAATTCTATTGCTAAAACACAAGGCCGCCTATCTGAATGCCACCCTGCTATTTTAGGAGCAGAAGACACTTTATCATATTCATATTGCATCAACGCCCAACACAGCAAAAAGAACAACTCCAAAACAAGGCGCGCAGCGAGCAGGGGATTTTTCTGACGCGGTTGTCCTTGGTGGCAAACATTTTGATGTGTTTTGATTAGACTCTGGTGGGGGGATTATCAAACGCTACAAGAAATCAATGTGCTTTTAATAAAGAGCGGTCGGGTGGGAGGGGAGACAGGCAGTTCTGCTCCTGACAGCGCCTGTCTCTGCCTTATCTGCGACTCCTCAGATCCTCCAGACAGGCAAATATTTTAACTGTAAACAGCGGGCTCGACAGGCTGCGTGGGCTCCTGTCAGCCCGCTCTGTGCTGCACCTCACACAAGGACTGTAGGCACTCTCGGCACTACGGCAGCGAGTGGAGTCAAGAAGGGACTAATCAAGAGCGGGGCCTCCCCCGACACCAGGCTAAATGAGATTGAGACAAGCACAAGAATTTTATGGCCCGAGACCAATAGTGATTCTCAAATGGTGGGTCGTGGGCTTTCCCAGAGAACATTTGTTTAAAATTTTACGACTGAAAAAGTACGAAAATACTGCCTGAGTCCCTGAAATAACTTGGGATTACTTGTTTCGGTTGTTGTTGGACAATACATGTGTGGGGGAAAACAGAGTCTTATATTATATTTAACAGATTCAGATAAATATTTTTTCATTTGGGTCGCGGCTTGTTGCCATGAGGTGATGGTGGGTCCTGATGTCACAGGGCTCGAAATTAACCATATACTAGATGATTTGTATTCTAGCTAGTAACAAGGTCAGAGAGGGTAGAAATGACACAAAAAGAAATACAAATACATTATGTCCACATGGCACTTTATGACAAAGTGCAATTCATTCTTTGGGTACTGAAATCACCACAGTGGCCAGTTAAGAGGCAAACATATCTCGACAAACCTTAAAGCAGTACTAAGTATCTTGTTTACCTTAGTTAATCCTTTTCGTAGTAATTCTGGGTGTAATACAAGTGTTGATGGGATGATTGGGGCGTCTTTCATCTCCCCCTGGTGTCTCTGGCCAGAAAACCACAATTGCAATGTTCCCTGCTCCGACCCGGAGACCCAATACACACTAATGGAATCACAACCAGAGCATGGAATCACAACCAAGAAGCTAGCAGGCTATTGGGCAAAGCTAACTGCTAACCTGTTTGTTTTACAATACATTATACTTATTATAATGAGCTCTAAATGATGTGGTACAGTCTCTCTGGAGTTTAAGTGGTGTGTTTTCTGCCAAATGTCTATTAAAGCAGTACTAAGTAACTTGTTTACCTTAATAAATCCTTTTCCTAGTCCCTCTGGGGGTAATACAAGTGTTAATGGGATGATTGGGGGGTCTTTCATCTCCCCTGGTGTCTCTGGCCAGAAAACCACACTTGCAGCTTTCCCTGCACCGGGTCGGAGGCGCAATACACACTAATGGAATCACGAAGAAGAAGCTAGCAGGCAACGCTAACTGCGGGCTAGCGCCACTTAAACAATATTTACTTGAGTGAAAAGGGGCATGAGCTGCTTAGTACTGCTTAAATTGATCCAAGAAGAAAAAAGAAAGAACAAAAGACAGACAAAGAATTCAAGTCAAGCCCAAGTCAAGATCCGAAACGGTTGGAGACCGAGCCCTGCCAAGTGTGAGATATTCAGACACTTTGAAGAGTTTAAGGGACCCAGAGCAACGTAAAAAGCTGAGCCTCCAAAGTCCAAATGATCTCTAACTATAATTTTTCTTTGCATTATTTTCTTTTTATCCCACTGTCTGATGTGAAGCATCCCTATAGGAGGATAGCACTGCTTATCCATACTGTACGCCCTCCCCCAGCTCTTTGGCTGCTCGTTTGTTGAACCAAACCCAGGGGATTCTTGTTGTGAGGCGAGAGCGCTAACCACTTAGTGACCACGCCGTTGCCAATTAAGATTAAAGATTGACTGTAAGCATTTCAGGTTTTGCTGCCAGTCATAGGACCAAGACCCGCCTCTCTCTTGCCCTTGCTAACAGCTGCTAATGTCCGGATATAGATTACTGCAAAGCTTCATAAGAGAGATACACAGATTCCTACCTGCGTCCTCCAGCAGCTTCACAAATCCAGTGTCACCCCGATTAGCCCAGACACCAGCGGAGCCCTCGGAGCCTCAGCAGAAGAGAATTCCAGTAATTAATCCCAGATTACATCCTGGGCCTCTCCATCAGCCGGTTAGAGCCTCAGTACAGAGGATCACCGTGCAAGACATACAGTACAAGGGGTAACGCCAAACTGCTGTACAAGTCTGACAGCCCGTTCGGAACGCTGACATTTAGACATGGAGCCGTGTTTTCGCTTCTGAAACAATCAACGTCTTAGTTTTAATACACAAGAATAAAGAAATGTGTCATTTAGTGGTTTCCAGGATTATTCATGGTTATATTTATTATTTATTTCAGTAGTTTATTTAATGGAAGGACACATTTTATTCTGGACTGTGGCCATTGAACAATCATGGTTGCATCTGCC
The DNA here is from genome assembly GCF_951799975.1 of Gobius niger. Classification (NCBI taxonomy): domain Eukaryota; kingdom Metazoa; phylum Chordata; class Actinopteri; order Gobiiformes; family Gobiidae; genus Gobius; species Gobius niger. Next base: position 14,359,905 of record NC_136872.1, read on the forward strand.
GAATGATTCAACTCAATGAAAAGTTTTCAAAGAGATCTATATTTTTATTATGTGGAGCCCAGGAAGAGGTTCTAAATGACTAAAGATAATCTGGATAAACTTAAAATGGGATTTACATAGCGCTTTTTAAAGGACACAAAGGGGGTCATTTACGAAGCGTTTTAAAGCGTTAGGAGAAGCAGGTGTACACTTTCACGCAGAGCAGTATAATGCAGTTTTTGCACAAGCGCGGTGCACAAATCTGGCTCATTTACAAAGATATAATTATACCTGGGTTGTTTTAATGGTGTGCGGGGTTATAAAGAAAGTACACGTTACCTGCGACCTTGTTTCCTTGGCTCTTGAACTGCAGTTCACCACCGCACTACAAATTGGCATTGGCTTAAATGACTTGAATTGAGGAAATGCTTCTTGTTTTGAGCGGTTTTCACTCATTTAGACACTTTTCCTGATCGGACCAAGTTTGCTTTGCTTGTTTGAGGACATTTCAAACCAGTTCTAGGGTAAATCTCGCTTGAAATAAGAAAGTAAAATTGCCAAGATGAGATAAGACCAATTTTCTTACCCCATTGGCAAAGAAAATGACCTGAAATGAGGACGAAACGTATCGAAACGAGTCAGAAACATCTCAGACCAAGTGAAATAATCTAGGACAAATGCCCAAGAACTTCTTAACTAGTCAAAACAACAAAACAAAATTTGGATTATTGTGCTCAAATTGAGATGTTTATGCTGATCTAGTTAATTACTTTTTGCAGTGCGCTGTCCAAAAACAGGCTCCACAAGTCTGTCCCGTGTCCTTTTAAAGTCCTTAATCTTTACAAAATACACGGGGCCTGTGCACAACGGTGACAACGTATTGATGACAGGCTACATGAGGAGGCACGAGCCACATGTTCACCTGCCCGGGCATCTCCAAAGTGTGAGCCCGTGTGTGCGTGTATTCCTGCTGGATCGATTTTCTCTGCTTGATGATAAAAAGTCCATGATAAAAACGTCATATTCCTCAGACAAACATCCAGCAGCGCTGAGCTGTTTCCTGCTGGTTTGCATCCCAGATATGACCGTGGCCCGTGCGCTCCGTATGCACAGTCAGTGACATGCTCCTTGGACCAGCATATGGAGACTGCTGGATGAGCACGTGGAGGACTTGGAGTTATTGTTTTTTGTTTGTTTTCTTTCCCTGCACATGAACGTACCAATTCAATAACTGAAGGCAACAGATAATAATTAGTTTTTTATTAAAAGTGATAATTATTGATTGTGGACATCTGTCATTTATTCGTCATAACTCGTAAATGTTCCCTCAAAGGCGCTCAAGAATAAGAGCCACTGCAGTTTTAGCACAGACTGTGGTCGTGCAGTTAAGGCATTTGCCTCCATAGACTGTGGAAAAGAATAGACGTCTCCTAATCACTCCTCCCTGTTTGCCACAATGACAACGCTCAAGTGGGAAATCATGGCAGGCTTACAGACTCCCCCTCCCCAGCTTCCTAAAAAGGGCATTAGGGCGGGATCTTCACTGTAGACTCGGCCCTCGCGTGACGTGTACTTCGCGCTGCTCCAATGCTATCAGTCCGGCCCTCATTAGTATGAGATTTCGAAAAAAAATCTTACGAAAACCAGCCTGGTTTCTTTAATTACACAGGAGGAATATCTAGCTGTAGAAAGTTTAAGAAAATTAGGGACCAGGCTCTAAAGTTGTTTTTCACGTGTCTAAAGTCCAATGCATTTCAATGGGAGACTAGCGGCGATAAGGAGGTACTACAGCAATGGCGGAGCAATGGCAGCCCCAGTTGTTGCCATAGCGCAGAGCAGCCAGCGGCCATTGTTTGCATCACATATCACATTTGCGGCACTAATAATACGCACAGTTTCTAGTAGTAAATCAGGAGCAACACGCCCACTCGCTAATTTTACGTAATGCTCGCAATTTAGCCCAAGTCTTAGTAAATGACCCCCAAAGACGCTTTAAATCACACGGGAAAGCGCCCACACATTCTTGAATCAATACTATGAAAGCAGTGCTCGAACTGACAAAGATGCACCTGCAGCCCCACCTTAAAGAAGTCAAGAGCCGAGCTAACATTATCCTCTCTTCACTTGAAGTGCGGGACAGTAAGTATATTGTGCATCAAACAATCATTTACATTTGCTGATAAAGTGGCGTGTTTCAGAGAAGCACTGGTTCTTCTGAGAGGGAGCAGATAAAAGCACGCCTTAGACAGCACCGCTCTCCTCTGCATACTGATCGACTGCACTTTTTCACACCGTCAATATAACTTTGAGGCAATTTGTAAAAAAAAAAAAAGGGATGAATCTGGATTTGTAAAGAAACACCAAAAAAAAATACAAAATTTGTAGCACTGGGCTTCAAATGACAACATGACCTCTTTATGAAGTTCGATCCCCGGCACATCCTTTTCGCCAGCGTTTGCTTTTGTCACCAAAGAGCCATGTTGTGCCGTCAGATTTGAACATTCTGTGAAGCATCGGCGAGGCATCTGCTCACACCACATCCTCCTCGAAGACAAGCCAAGAGCTCTCCGAATTAAGCCAATCATTTAGTCGTAACAAATTAATTAAAAGAATAATTAAATCATTAACATGTTAAATACAGCAATTAGAAACGGTGTCCTACATGAGCGAATATGGGGGATCTAATGGAGGGGAGCAAATGGAGCAATGGGGTATGCCAAAACATCATTTTCATTTTTACGCTTTTTTTTTTTTTTTTCTCCACGGTAACACGCGTTTTGAGAAAATCCCCGCTAATTTTATCTCCTAATGTTGCTGTGAATTAATTTCTTTACAGGACGAGAGGTGGAAGATGAAACGTAAACCCATAAACAACCACAACCGACAAATACTAATGCACAATATAATTCATTTATTTACTTTTTAGGGCCTGTTTTCCATCAAGAAACATTTTTTTTTGCCTGAGTCAATCTTGACCCCTCCTCTCCCGCTCTTGTTGCTAGGTAACCGCCCCATTACAGGGGTCAGCTGGGCACTGGCAAACCCGCTACATGGACTGAGGCTACTCCTAAGTGACGTTTGGCCGCGCCCGGTTTTCGCGGCTGTAATGCCCTCCATAAATCCCCTGTCAGTCCACATGATCTTTAAGTTTCCGACCTGCTGATGAAGGCACATTAGCCGAGAGAGACACGTGCGGTCAGAGAGGGACCCGGCACCGGGCTGAAGGGAGACGAGCGAGGTTCAGCGGCCGAGGAAAGTTTATGTGTATGGTGTTCACTTAAATCAAACATGGCCCTGAGGTGGCTGGCTTCACTTTTACATTATACATGGTGTAAACATTGTAGCCATATATATATGCCTCCTATACCTCTAATATAAGAGTGCTTTCACTTTTTCTTACTGCAAAAAGTTATACAGAAATATGTTATTTAAAAAATCCAACTGTCATTAAAAAAAAAATAGCCTCATGACGATATTTCTAGAAATGAGTTACTGTGTACTTATTTCATCACAATTTTACTTTTATCTAGTTTTTGCAATGTGGTGAAACACAAATGGTGGTCGGTATTACAATTCTGCATAATTTACCTCAATCAGCGCTAGAAAGAACCATTTTCATCTCTTCCCCCATCTGAACCGAGCAGGTGGGGGGTTTGGCATTACCCAAATCTAAAAGCTTCTTGAAAAAAGTGTAAAAAAAATAGCAACAAAAAAGAGTCGAAATGAATTTGTGACCAAAAAGTGACAAAAGAAATGATATGGAAAAAGAACGGGAAAAAGGTGGATCAGTTCACTAGCAAGGACCACGCCACAACAAAGTGCAATTAAGATTTTAGTCACAAGATTATAGTGTAGAGTGAAACTGGGCAAGACTGTGGGTGGGGGCAGAACAGAAAAATGCAACCATCCAATAAGTTGAGTGTGAGTGTGTGCATGTGTGTGTTTGTGCTATTCTTTTCGGTTCACATGTTAATACACCATGGGGGTCATTTGTCAAAGCCGATGCTGAATAGCAAGTGCAAACTTTTTTGGGCATGTTGCACTGAATTTACTGGTTAAAATGGCCTGTATTACATTATCAGGGTCCCAAATCTGATATGTAAATGTGAGAATGCTGCTGTGTGAGTAGAAAAATGTGTGCTTATTTAAGTCATTTAGCACATGGCATGGGCGCCGCAAGGGGGTGGAAGATTAGGACCATGCCAAGGGCCCAGGCTGAAGAGGAGCCTCGAAGAGCAGACTTTTTAGGTATTTATTTATTGATTGGTTTAATGTGCTAGGGCCCCCATGCTCTCAATGTGTGTATTTTGTCTGTTTTGACTAACAAACGGGTAAATCGTATCTATTATAAAATTTTGGGGGCCCAGAAATGTTTGTTTTCCATAGGGCCCAGAATCTCTGGCGGCGCCCCTGATGCCTGGTTTCAAACAGATGCTCTCCCTGGGTTTTAGACTGTTGTGACTGTCAAACACTTGATATCAGGTGAGTGACTGTCTGAAGGATCGTTGTTAAAGGAACAAGCCACTGTGTTTCCATACTGAGATATGTTCTTACCTGAGCTTAGACGAGTTGATGCGTACCTGTCTGTTCTTTGTGTGTGCCCTCAGTCACACAAAACGACCAAAAATGTTGTTAGCATTTGGCCTCTCCTAATGTATTCCTATGGCCCCCAACAGGGTGAAGTCAGAAGCGACCAAGCTCTTCCACGGGCACAAAGACCAGACAGGTGCACATCAACTCGTCTAAGCTCAAGTAAGAACATATCACAGAATGGAAAAAAGGTGGCCTGTTCCTTTGTTTTGACATTCTGACATTTTATAGAGAAAACAAAAACAAACAACTGAACTATCTACAGTATAGGCATCATAGTTGCATCATGCTGTGCACATCAAACCTGATTTCTCCATCATGGCAAGAGTGCATTGTTCTCATACGTGCTTGAAATTGGAAATCCATACTGTTCACTTTTGCAAAAATGATAATTGGGTCCAGAGTGCTTTCATGGCACATATGGAACACTAACCCTACTTTATTTCACACCAACTCAGAGCGATAAAACTTATATTGTCGTGCATTTTCAAATGTATTCCCTGATTGGGGCGCCCAATTACCGCAGAGAGGCTGCTTGGCGGGGGGGGGGAGACCGTCGCATAAAAGCCCTCGTTGTCTCTCTCCTACAGAATTGCTGGATCATGACATTTCCCCCAAATTTATGCCGTCATATATGTTGTAGTGAGTTACTCTGGTATTTCCACTCTCAATTAGCGCGGCGCGGCAAAATGGCCAATGACAGCGTTTTGTGTGACATCCTGTAAAAGGAACGGCGGTCGGTAATAAAGCCTCCCATTATCTTATTAAGTGCATTAAAGAGATCACATGCACCAGCGGAAATCAGGTCAGGGCGGGTGTGTATGTAATGGATTCTCAAAAGCGGGAAGGTGTAGCGCGAAAAGTCAGGCTCCAACTTTGAGATTGTAGTGTCTCTGCACAGTATACACCAAAACTGAAATTATGTTCTTCGACGCTGACGGCGTTCTATCTTACCGCAAATTGAAGTGCATGTGACAGGGCGCACGTTGGCCTTTTCGCAGCCATTATCCTTTGTATCGTGCGAGATGAGCCAACGCGTGCATTATGGGATGTAAAACAGTGCGTGCCCAGGGGGGATAGGGGTAGACAGATATAGTCGGACTGCCTAAGGGCACTCAATACCGTCAATGCTCTATTTGTGTATACATACAGTATCCCTCCCATCGATCCAGCGCCAGTCCAAATATTTTTAGAAAGACATTGATTATTGTTCTGGGAAGCATCATGTGACCGGGGGAGTGTTTATAGAAAATATACGAGCGGCGGAGGGGGGTGGGGGGGGGTTCAGCAGGAAGAGGCCAAATGAAAAGGTTGTATTTCAGAATCAAGAATAGATTAAGCGCTCGTCGTCAGCCTCTTGAATAATGAATGATAAATGATTTCGTATTTTACCCATGAATGATACATAGTCCATATAGGGGTCAGTGGATAAGGGGAGTCTGGGCGGCTCTGCTCGGACTGCTGCCTCCGCCGCCCGGCCCCGGCTATAGCGGAACAAAATGGATGGATGGACCCGTGAATGAATGAGTGTAATGCGGATGATGTTTACTCTTGCATAGTTTCATCAAGTCATCAGATCTCGGACGACAGCGTGTGTTGCTCTTCTTTCTGTAACCAGAGTCCACCTTTTAACCCCTTATCCCCCGCCTTAACCGAGCACATGTTCGCCAGTTTTACCCAAATTTAAAAGCTTCTCGACTGAAGCTTACAGCCATTGGGCCAGAAAGTATCCAGGACTGGTCTAAGCATTTTCCTTGTCAAAAAAGCAACACAATCTTGATGAAAACGCAACCAAATAGGACGGAACCGTGACAATCATAATGAGGAAGAAGCTTAGATCAGTTTTGTAGGTCTTAGCTTTCAAATGAGGCGTTGCACTGTCATGCTCAACAGGAGAAAATGTGCTGGGTTAAGGTGGGAGGTAAGAGGTTAAACAGCTTCACAGCTTGTTGGTTTGCCCCGCCGTCCTAAAACATGCACATTAGGCTTATTCTATCCAAGACCCAACATCAGGAGACGGGTCCTGATTTGAAATCGCTCACAGCTCCTGATCTGTTTCTGCATCAGGGTTGCCAAGTTTGTGGTATGAGTGGCTTGTTGACCATTCACACAGGTCAAAGAACTGTTCCCACTTTTTGGCAGTGCTTCTTTTGTGTCAGCGTGTATGGATATACCCCCAAATCCAAAGCCATCAATGCGGCTCTTTCTGTGTGAGAGAGAAACCAACATGTCCACAGGTTTGGGGTTTTCTGTGCTTTTGAGCAGGATTGGCCACTGACATCAAAGTGGATGAAAAGAACATTTCTGACAGGGACAGTAGCTCAATACTTAGCCACTGTACATCCTAAAAAATGCAATATGGTCTCATTTAACACATTGGGCCAGATCTTGTGGCGGCGCACGGGGCGGCGCAGGCTCTTGGCGAACTATTTTCCGAGTGGCGGAGCTATATGTGCCATTCGCCTCCGCCACCTGTGAGGGGGCGTCACAAGAGGAGGTGACTGCACTGATGGAAACACGGCTGACATTCACTTCCTCGTTTACATTGCGCTGTCTTGCGTTCTTTCTTAAGCCTTAGGCTCTCACAGGTCAAACTAAAAACTTTATTTACCCCATCGTGAGCTAAACGATGTTCACGTCTCGAGAGAAAAAGAGCTTCAGCGTCCGCTGTGGCGCGGATCGGCCGCGCTTGGCGTGAACGCGAAGCAAAACAAAAGCACATGTTCACCCCCCCACTCCCACACAACCACTCTCCTGGACGCGGAGTCGATCTGGTTGGAGGAAAATGTCTGTGTCTCCACCCATGTAAATGCGCTAAGTCTGGAGTGGCAAGATCACAAAGTGCGCTCCGACTGAGCGCAAAATGTCACGCTATCGTCTCCGTTTTGATGCACAAGATCGGGCCCATTGAGTGATGTGCTGTTTTGGGACCATGTTTCATGATATTTGTAGCATCACAGTGTATTCTATGTTATAAAGGGGACGTTTGAAAGGGGAGTCTCTAAGCTTTCCGTAGATGAAAACAGTTGAATTCGTGCCTCGGTTCCTGAGAAATCTAAGCTAAACAGAAGCAAGTTTTGATCACAATGACAGATTTTTTTTCTAGAAACAGAGATATTGCGTGTTTTATGAAACACTCTCCTTTCTGATTAACTCCTCTCTCCTCTGTCCTCTCTGGACAGACACTAGCGTTATGGGACGAGGCAAATGCCAAACCTCTCAGTTTCAAGTCAATTTTCAACATTGTTGATACGTTTTGAAACACTGCATGTTGTTGCAGATCGATCGCTTTCGCTAATCGTGTGTGCATTTAAACAACCTGGTTCTCGAATTGAAGACTTCAACAGGATGTTTCTCAGCCATCCTTGGACATTTGAACCATTTAAAAACTCTGAGAAATGTTAAAATCTCAACTGTTTCGATCTTTCCATGGTGAAGATAGAAACTGCTTTGTCAGAGAGTGAGAGAGTAGTGTCGGCTTTACAGCTGTTCACTGCGCAACACACAAAGAAGAAAAGAAACGCAATAATATATGAAATGTCCAGATCGTGACTTTTCACAAGTTATTGATCGTCATTTATTTCACTTCTGTTCATCACAAGGCTACCAAAATCACACATAAGGTGTATTAGAGTGTCTGGCACTGAATGTGTTAAAACTTAAGCACCAAAATCAAACGTTTTTATAATGACATTTCAAATCCCCAATCTTTGAACACTAAACCTGCACCCAATTCACCAAACCATCCCATTCTGAACGAGAGCCTGTTATCGCCGAGACTGATTGCCTCCATCCTCCCCATCGCCGCAACAAACAGTGCGCAGCCCCAGCAGCAGGTGAATCAACACGGGCGAATACTGTAAATAGATGCACGCAGAAATCGATCTCTCTGCGCTGTTAATGTATCGTTGCCTTTTTAATGAAACCCCTGCAAATGAGCACCAAGCGACATTACCGCGCCATAAAGGATAGATCCAGTCGGAGAATTTCCCGACGCCGCACTGCTCACGTTCTAATTGCAGAGATGTAAATGATAGGCTGTGCCTGTGCGGCGCGTGAACTTGAGGATATCAGGTTGTTTGCTCAAAAAGTGACGATTGACAAGAAAAATGCAAGAGATTGTGGTTAAACAAACTCTCCATGGATCTTTGCCATAATAAGAGGATGTGCACAGGCAAGAAAACAGACAAGTGTGTCGTTGATTACGTTTTGGTGTTACGCAATTTAGTTGTACAATTGTAAACTGACGAAAAAAGCACTTTAGGTAATGTAACAGCTTGGCATCTCAGCAGAATCCAAATGAGTGTTAACACTGAGTGGCGTAAGTGCAGACCCTCTGTGGCTCCAAAGCATAAGCTTCACTTTTAAGATATGGCCCGTTTTTAAGTACTCATAAACACAAAACCTGTATATTTCTTACGATAAGAAATGTTTTATCAAGGAAAGCATAAAACCCATTGCTTGGATATAACTGCACAATAATAATGTGCCATTTTCACCCAGGCAGAGTATAAAAATAGACATTTAGTACAATGGGGGCCAGAACAATGGCTCTAAAACAGAAATATTACAGTGTTTTGTCCTGGCTTTAAACCGTTTATGGTGGCACACGCTGGCTCATTGTTTGATTATGCCTCAATGACCACGAGCCATTTGTGTGACAAAAATACTATTAATATGCTTATGAAGGGCCAAAAGGGATCAACACATTTGAATAACATCCCCGAAAACGGATGCATTCAGCATCTTTGAAGAGGGGCCGGCTCCGAGGCAGGGTTAGATAAGGATTTTTCCTTAAGTCCACCGGTTTTATAATGCAGGATTTACTCTTGCTATTTCTCAGACTTTTCGGTACATGCCGGCATTCGCTGCACGGGCGTGTTGATTTTGGGCAGGGTAAACAACACAGGCTGAGATCCTTGAAATATACAAAGCTTTTATAGTCAACTTCAACATGTAATATGTAGTAGAGGTTGGGTTGGTATCTTCAGAAGCTTCACTGCGCTCTTGTAGTCAAAATGTGAGACAGAGGACACATTTGCATTGCTGGTCGCAAGAAGGATAGACATCTGGCTTGTGTTTACTGAATAATTTAAAGAAGAACTAAGTTGTTCACCTTAATAACTCCTTTTCGTTGTCAACTGGGGGTAATACAAGTGTCTCTCATCTTCCCCCAGTGTCTCCGTCCAGAAAACCATCCACAGCTTTCCCTGCTCTGACCCGGAGGCCCCAATAGATACAGGCGGCATTGCGTCATAGAAGGGGCGTGGCTTCGCCAAGAGGGAAAGTAGAATCTTTTGGGAAACACAATTTTCCACTCGTTTTTGCCATTTTTTGGTGGAATATGAACTTATTTATCACACATAAAGTCAAGTGTAAATCGGGCTCATATGGATATTTTATCACTGCAGATTGTTTAGTAGAAGTGAAAAAACGGCAGTCATAGCTAGCACTACTTAGCCATTAGCACGATGCTAACATGAAGCATCGTGTTAGCATTCTCCGTTATTTATGTATTTATGGGTGGGCTGTTGAACCACTTTGCTCCTCTCCATGTCCTTGTATCTTTATTTAGTAGAAAACTATATTCATAATGCTGCGTTTGTTAAAGTAGTTAGAGAATAATTAGAGAAAGTTTAAATTTTTCTCAAAATTGTTTCCCCCTTGACTGTTTTCAAACATGAGAATATATGGGTGATTCCAGAGATGCCGTCTGTATCTATACACACTAATAGAATCACGAAGAAGAAGCTAACAGGCTAACGGGCAAAACTAGCGCCACTTTAGCAGTGTGTTCAGCCAAGTTTGAGGGAGAAAAAATGATCTCCATTGTGTAATTGGGTTACGGCACAATGTACAATATCCCTCTCTCCCTTTGTCTTTTCTGTGCTACATGCTACAACACCTGCAGTGGCGTTTATGGCCTCTAGGGGCATGAGTTACTTCGTTCTGCTTTAAGTCACAATGTCCAAACATATGGGGACGCACTTTACAATTACACACAGAGACACGAGTGAAAGCAATATGGACACAAAACAAGAAAGAAAATAAACCATATGTGATCAAATAAATAAATCTTCCCAAATGAAAAAATGCCGGATTGACAACCAAGCTCATTTTCCCTCCACGGTTGACAAAACTCCCTTGACCGCCTTTTTTTTTTTTTTTCATATATGCGCTTGCATCAGTTCCCCTTGGTGGCTCTGCTGACTGTCCGCGCCCTCGCCATGCCACTCACGGACCATGACAGCCGGCACACCCACTACAAACTTGACAAGGACGTGACGCGATTAGACGCCCGCCACGCTTAACCTTACAGACCAAACAAGTGCAACTGTTTCATCACGTCGTCTAAATCCCGGGTCCCATTTTTCTGCTGAACTGAGCGATAAGAATGTTTTATCCTCCGAAAGATCCGACACGAAGCCACTTTCTTCCCCGCATGTAGAGGAAACTCCCGGTGATCTGGCTACATATTAATGCCGGTCTGCCGGTCGTTTTCGGGGGCCTCCCCATTACCCGCGCACCCATACACACGCCCAGGAGAGACAGGCGTACATCCCTGAGACGTGGTTGTAAAGCTGTACAGTCGTAATGCTCCTCCGGCCTTAGGGGCTTATTAGGAGGCATAAAAGCTGCATGCTACCTTCATTCATATTCCCCATAAACACCCTGTCACATCTCGAGCTTAGGTCTTTTTTTTCCCCCTCCTTCTTCTTCTTCTTCTTCTCTCTCACTGACTCTGGGCAGTTGGAAAAATATAAGCCTCAACGCCACTATTTTGTGCCGCATGATTGATTTGCAAAATAGGCCTGTAGTGAAAATGTATCGGAGTAGGGCTAGGATTTGCCACTGTGTGTAAGCGCAAATTGCAGTGTCAGATCTCCCCGTGGATGTTGTTTGTCAGGCGTAAACTCGGCGTGGCGGCAATTTTTATTCCTCTTTTCTTTCTTTTTTTTTTACACCCATGTCTGTATAATCTGCAGGAATAGAAGCTGCCGTTGATTATTGGCAAAGGGGGGAAGGAAGCGGGAGAGGACGCAGGCAAATTGACATTTCTAACTTTGGGGATTTGAGAAGAATGCCCAAAAAAAAAAGATGTTTGTTTTTATTGTTGGAACAAAGAAAGGTCAGTTGACAGTTAATGACTATAGGATTTAACTAGAGTTTGTACGGTGCTGTTCGTAGGGCTGTGAAATGAATCTAAATTCAATTACAATTTTGATTATTACACTATACAATAACAAAAATGGCAAAATTGAGAAAAAACGCTAACAAGAATTGAGATAACGCTACTGATAAGTGCTCACCTTTTGCTGAAAGGAGAACCGCAGTTTAGAGGCCTCTGTATCCTTTGCCCAGGGCTGGTTGTTGCAGAAAAATCTAAAACTCTTCAGAGGAGCAGGTCTCACAAACACAGCTGACACGGATGATTGTTTTTGTTCCCCTTCGCATTTCACGTGCTTCTTGCACATGCTTTGGCCCGACATAACAGCGCTGTGTGATGATGTCATCAGGCTGCGCAGCTTGGTTTGCTTGGGCAGGTGTGAGGGCTGGTCAACAGGGGGCCGGTGAGCCAAGGAAGTCTCTAATAGAGGATTAGTTTAGTTTAGCTTGGTTTGCTTGGGCAGGTGTGAGGGCTGGTCAACAGGGGGCCGGTGAGCCAAGGATGTCTCTAATAGAGGATTAGTTTAGAAACTGTAGCATATTTAATATAATTTTGACTTCTTTTATTTAACACATTGAGTGCTGCACTGTTTGGGGGATTTAGCTGTAGAGTGCCAACAATCCAGACCATTTTTCATGATATTTGTAGAACCACATCGTATTCTATGTTCTATGCTCTATGCTCGTTTGAAAGAGGAGACTCTACACTCTCTTTCCAAACTGGTTTAATGCCATCATGAGCTTGGGCAAAACAACAAAACAATAATTTGTGAGTGTGTGAGGTGAGCCGTCTTTAATTCTGATAGAGCAGTAGATCGAGGTAAGATATTAGATACTTCAGTCACAAAGGAGAAGTAGGTAAACTGAGTGCCCAGACTTATAAACAAACTCAAAACATCTAAACCCTTCCATTATGTAACCCCTATATTTGAACTACGTAGATCTACTAAAACATGTATTGCTTTCTAAAAGGCCATGTATAGCCTATATGATTATAAAAAAAAAAAAAAGTTTGATGCAATAGATTCCCTCCTCTGCAAAAGCCCATGTCATTTTATTTTCTTACTTCTGTTTAAAACAAACTTCTGCCCCCTCTTTCCTCATCCTAGCTGTCACATAACGCCCGCGACCTACTTCTAGAACCAACAGTTTGATTTGAATTGTGGGAAATTCTACACGAGGTGCCATCACAGTGACTTGTCCCTGTTTTCCAAAACCTAAAAAAAAAAAAAATGCCTATATTCATTCTAGTTACAAATAAAAACCCACGGCGAGGCTATACGTGTCATTTGGCTGCGACCCCCCCCCCCCCCCTCCCTTCTCCACGCAACATCTGGCTTTAACGCAGCCCAATAAAAAAGAGGGAAGGTGCGGGGGAAACGCGTGAAGGAGAGATGGATAGGAACGATAGGAAGGATTCAGAGGTATAGGGGAGTGCGGAGTGCTCGGGGCCTGTCATAACTGCAGAAAACTGGGTCCCTTCAAATGACACCCTTCACCAAATCATCTCTCACACGCGTCTACAAAGGCCACACCGCATTTAGAGCACGTCACCGCCTGCAGAGATGGCACGGGGAATCTGGATCTTCATTCTCTCGCTACAGAAAAAGAAAAAGTCAGCCATTTTCATAACGTAAGGTGAAATAAAAAAGGAACATGAGAAGTGAGAAATAGAACATATGCGCTGGTATGTACATATCAAAGGAGGACTTTAAGAGGAGGTGCGTATAGGATGATTGTTGCAGGTGGATTGACAATGAAACGTATCTACAGCGGGGTGTAGTTGGCTGATCAGAGCTGCTGAATTTAAGATTGTGGGTTTGATTGTTCTGTTACTTCAAAGCTTTTTACTTATGCACATGTGCCGAAGTGCGAAGGTACCAGTGCATCTTACCGTCGACTGCAGTGACAGATGATTTGAAGCATGTCATGCATTTTAATGTGTCTAATTAATCAATGAACAAAACTGGATTTGCTTCATCCAACGCAATGGTGTTTTACAATTTTTTTGCATAAACAAATGTAAATGTGTTGATTTTTCTATGAATTAGACTTAAAAAGTAGAAATCAGGTAGAGAAATGATTCTAAATCCAAGCTTGGGGCTACATTTTACATTACAGTTACAATTTGTACTGGAGAATTTAACCACCTGAACCAAACACATTTTCTCCAGTTGCGCTTTACCCAAATGTAAAAACTTCTCGACTGGAGAGCAACAGTGTCATGCTTCATTTGAAAGCTAAGACCTACAAGGCGCATTCAGTTGCCTTGTGTACGAAATGCACGGTATAAACAAGCATGCATTACCTTACAAAACTGATCGGAGTTTTTTTGTCGCTGCGGCTTTTGTCATGTTTTCGTTTTGCTTTTGCATTGGTTTTTTTTCCGTTGCTTTCTTGTCATGGTTTTGCCACATTTTTGTTGAGTTTTCGTCACTGGGTTGTCACGTTTTTGTCTTGCTCTTTTGTGGCTTCATAGTGGCTTTTTTGTCACTTTTTTTTCAAGATTTGGGTAAAGCCAAAATGGAGAAAATGCTTGGTTCCGACTTTTGTAGAAAAAGGTTACAAGTTGTCATCTGCACTGGTCGGTTGGTCGGTCGCCACAAAGGGCTTTGTCAGCAACAAATGAAGCGTAGGCGTTAATTCAACCTGGTAGACTAATTTCAGCCTCACTTACCCTCCAGCCAATGATCGCGTCCTAGAGGGCCACACCTCCACCTCAGCCCATCAATGTAAGAGCCGCACCTCCATAACAGCCAACCATCGCCCTCCGTCCCGCTTTTAAGCCCCAGCAATCATGGTTCGTTCGCCTTCCAGCTGCAACCCACCTCCACCCCGTCTCCGCCTTTTCTGTCCACGTCTTCACCCTGATACATCTTCACAGGTCTCCTATACCACCACCAGTGTCCAGGCTCCAGGGAAGACATTCCTAACTCCAAGCTGTTCATCCATACTGACTTTCATACATTCATCGATGTTACCACCGGGGTCTGATTGCCAAAACTAATATACACGCCAATAAATCTTCCTCATCGCTGCTTTTGTCTGTTTGAGTCTATCCAGGTTGAAATGTCGATCATCTAGAGACTCTCAGTTCTGGTATAGGGAGAGGTTTACCTTGTCATTGGCTCCACCTATATTTATGAGTTCTATTTTTCATTATCATATTGGGTATGGGCCTGGCTACGCCCATGCTGCCAGAGAATGCTGACGATTTTAACAATGAAAACCTCAACTGAGAGCTTACACAAAGAAAATCAGGACTTTTGGAATATGTCATATTAACCCAGTCCAATCTCGAAAGTGCCTCTTAAAAAATGCCTCACATGCGCAGACTATTTTCCCCGGATACAGGAGACAATGGCTCGTGTACCACATTGTATGGGGAAGACCATCGCTAAATCATTGATGAATTTGATAATTGCTGTGACCAATGAACTCTCTATTGATTTCGGTGAGAGAGAGTGTTTGCCCTACGCCTCGTATAATGTGGTACCGGGTTAAGGCCATCGCTCACAACTGTAATCATCTAATGGCCAATTAAAAAGCATTACATTCGAAAGGGTAACATTGCCTGTTTCTTCTCATGGTGCATTTGAGGATGGCGAACAAAGGGAATTGTGAAAAAAAAAAAAAACTCTAATGCTTAAAACAAAGCCATAAATTGAAAAACATCAAGCTGTGTCTCAGGATTACTGCAGCCGTCTGTATTGACCTGAGAAAGCTGTGAGGGTCAGCCAAAAAACAGCATTGTTCTCAACTGACCACAACTTTTCTATATATATTACATACTCTGTAAAGCAAGGCATGTTTATTTGTAGAGCACATATTGGGGGTCACTTACATAGACCGTAAAAAAATAATAGACAGCTCCTCCTCAGTCCTCACCGTTTGCCATAATAACTACATTCGAGGGGGAAATCATGGCGGATTTACAGACTCCTCCTACCCTGCTGTGACGAAGCATGTTCCTAAAAAGGGTCATAAGGGCGGGATCTTAACCGTAGACTTGGCCCCCATAGCCGTGCTATTAGCTCAATCAGAGTCCGGCCCTCATTAGTACAAGATTTCTAAAATGTTTCTTACGGAAAACCAGCCTGGTTTCTTTAATTGTACCTAACCCAGTGTTATCACAGGAGGAATATCTGCATTAGAAAGTTTGAAACCTGGGCTTTAAAGTTGTTTTTAACGTGTCCAAAGTGCAATGCTTTCTAATGGGACACTAGCGGCTAAATGGAGGTACTACAGCAATGGCGGACCAAAGGCAGATTGGTCATTTATCAAGGCAGGTGCTAAATAGCAGGTGCAAGCTGAGAAATAAAATATGCTCTTCTGTTGCCATGTTGCGCTTACCATTTGATGTTTGTATTACAGTTTTAGGAGCCCAAATCTGAAATGTCAACAAGAGAATTTAATGACTCTGCTGCTGATCCACTTTTGCACATGCGACTAGCTTTGCACATGAATGACCCCTTTGTGCGCAAGGCAATTCTGAAATAAACTACTAGAAGCAAGTTTCACAAAAGCTCCTATCAAAGCTTATCTTTAGAGCAACAGGCCACCGTTTTTCCACACTGAGATATGTTCTTACCTGAACTTAGACGAGCTGATACGTCGCTTCTAACTTCACCCCCATTTGGGTCCATAGGAATATGCTGGGAGAGGCCAAATGCTAACAACATCTTTGGTCTTTTTGCACGACTGAGCGCACGCACAAAAAACAGACAGGTCTGCATCAACTCGTCCAAGCTCAGGTAAGAACATATCTCAGTATGGAAAAACCGTGGCGTGTTCCTTTAAATGGTGAAAGCGAGCTCAATCTTCTACCTCGAGCCTCCTATAATTTGAAAATATATGATTAGGATTAATATTAATGTATATTTTTGATTGCTGATTTGCCATCTCCAAGTATTTTCTTAACGTGACACATATCCGATGATTGTGACTATTTACAGCAAACCATTTCTTTTTAGTGAGAGCATGCTGGCAGAGTGGTTAGTACATCTGTCAGCAAGAAGATTTGTGCGGAGTTTGATTGCTAGGCCCCGTCCATAAGTCAGCGTGCATTCTTTCCTGGTTTCTCCGGCTTCCTCTAACCATCCAAAGACATGCATTAGGTGATTGGTGACTTTGATTACCCCACGTTGAAAGGGTGAGAATGAATGGTCGCCTGTGATCGAGCTATAACTTCTTACAACCCGCTAAGTGAAAGCACCACTAATAGAACCGACTGTATTTTTCTAGCATTCTAATAAAAAAACATAAGCCGTCAGCCCGTGCGGGGTCTTCGCAATCCGACATCATTACAATTTCAGCCCCAGCGCCTTCTAACAAAACCCCTGCATATTTACAACACATTTGTGTATTCACCATTGTCTTGTTAAACTTTTACAATGACTGCCGAGCGCCTAAGAATGCCGAACGCAACAATGTGCCTTAATACGGAGTAGTATAATGCTCCTAGATTCCGCGGAGTGCTGATGTGGCACATTGGAAAGCGTCTGACAACAACAACGAAATATTTTCTTTCTTTTAAAAAAAAAAAAAAAGCAGTGAACAGTTCACCCCTGAGAGAGCAAGGCGAGGGGGGCTTCACCTTTTGTTATTATTTTGGGAGGCAGTGATTCGAGCTGACCTACTTTGGGAAGACAGTCGAGGAGCAGGGAAGCGATGCAAATGCTATCTGTTGCTTCCCGCCTGTTGGATTTTTCAAGGCGCATGATGCAATTGTGAAAAAGAAACTAGATGTCATGTATTCTAACCGTATTTCCACATGTGCTGTCATCATTTCTACCCGGCCCTAAACATAACCGGACATGATTCAGTCCTTTCTCTTTATTGTTTTGGGAGGTTCAGTGTGACTGGGTTGATTTGAGTTGAGGACATTTCACCTCTATCTTTAAAAGGCCGGATTATGCCATATATTGATAATGTTTGCTCGTCTATTTCATTGTCTATGAATATGAAACATCAGACTTTTACAAACTACCAACAGTCTCTCAACTCTACCTGTGATTGTTTTATATGAGCGATTACTGAGTGAATGCCCTTGCAAATTTTGTTTTGTTTTTGACGCCTGTATTTTTTTTTGTTTACTTAAAAAACGTTTTTACCTAAACGTGTTCAGAATTGCAGATGGCGGAGATCACGCTGCGCCTGCTCCGCGACACTTCCACCTGGGTTGACTGCCAGCTGTCAACGCGGCCTGTCACTCTGTCACCCAGGCACTGCCATCAAGTCACTGTTTTTGCTCAAATGTCCCGGCGCAGGCTCAATGTTGTACCACGGTGCGAGGCGAGTGGTACACTTTACCCCGGTATTATGTCAGTTTGATGTGCAACATGTAGTCCACCTGCTGGGACTGGAGACAGTAGATGTGTTCCGCTGATTCCCAAAAGCTTGGGGGGAAAAATGCAGAATATTCTTCATTCTAAAGATGATTGATTGTTCTGCATTGTTTAAGCAAGTGTAGACAATGGCTCAGTGAAGCCCTCCTACCCCAACAAATAAAAAAGTTTGAGGAACAAACCCTTTTATGATATTGCACCGTGAATTCACCATTATATTATTTGATCTCGGTTAGGTCCAACCAATTTTCACTTGCGATATCAACTTGGCCAAGACACCGTTTTTTGTCACCTCTGCGTCTCTCTGTTGTTGCTAGTCTTCCATTTCCACAGATCCTTCCTCCTTATTTTCAGCGGGGTGGCCCAGAGGTGGCACTTATATTTGCTATAGTGGCAGCAGCAAAATGTGTTGTGTGTAAATGTACACTCAAAATTCAGCATTTAATTAACCTTTTGCAATCACGCCCCAAAGCGGCATTGTCCAATCATACCTCAGAGCACCCGTTGCTATGAGACATTCTCTGAATCTCCTTCCATATACAGTATTGGAGCTCTGCTTGTTTTGTCCATTCAAAGACAAAAAAGAGCTGGAAACATTCTGCTAACTTGTAAGTCAAGGTAAGACTCGTTTACCATCCGTCTTTTCATTTGCTAAGAGTTTCATGAGCTGTTGTTGCTGGACGTTGTCACAAATACCTATGTTTGCCACTGGAATATCTGGCACATTTATTTTCGTTCAACAAGAAGCCAGAGCCTTGATATTTCAGTTGCTGGTGATTTTATGTTCCAGCACTGACAGAGAATCGTGACTAATTTGTTACCTCACCAAGCAAAAACGCTCATATTCTTTGATACTAGAAGAAGATAACTTACCCGGTAGTATAAGAGCATGACTAGTCCACACAACTGTGCTGGTTACTTTTATGGTAGCTCCAGGGATTTGTGTTGTAGTGTCTCCTTTATTGTTTCATATTGTCAATATATTCCTCGACTGCACATTGAAACCCATTTTGCCTCGATCTGGAGGACATCACACTGGTATTTCACCATAAAGAGTCACACACTCATTTTTCCCCCTCTACGACATGTGTTGACTCCACTTCTTGACGGAGCCAGCTAACAGTTGCTCAGGGGGCGGGGCTTTTAGGTCAATTAGGTGCAAAGGTTTGTCCTTGTTATGGTAATTTGCCAACATTTGGTTTCATTATACCCCCATTTTCCAATTGGAACTCTTCAATGCATCATAATCACTGAATGACAAATGGTGATTATTTCCAAAAGCTACTGGAAAATGTTCTCTGAGCGTGAACTTCATCTAAAAGTGATAGTGCCGTATTTCACCTGACCGTCCAAACAAAACAAAACCCCCCCCAAAAAAATCCTGTGTCCTCCCAGTGTCGCTGCCCTCTCTCCTCTCTTTCCTCGCACACACGCTCCCTCCTCTGAAAGTGTCCACAGTTCACACAGCTAATGTTTCGGCTGTCTGCATGATTAACGTCAGCCCGCTCCCCATTTGTGAAAAAGGTCTAACCCCGCCTCGTCTCTCCTCGCTGATTCACCTTACATGTTCTACTAAGTCCTGAGCGTTGGGTAAAAATAGTCGTCCTGTACCCTGCTCTGTTCAGACTGAGTCAAAAACGTACAAAGCTGGCATTGCGTTGTCGATGGCAATTTTAATGTAGCATAGAGCTGGCTTTTTACGACGTTATAGTGACTTTGAGCTGTTAAACATCACACCTGGTTGATGACATCCAAGAGAACCAACGATAGCGAATTTGGTCCTCCATCTTCCATCTCCAATCTTCCTTCCCAAATGCCTATTCGTTGGTGACCTCGTGGACGACTGAGACTGAGAGAACACCAACATGTTCCCTGCAAAAAATCCGTCGGGTTCACATTGTCCCTATAGCGTGATCCACTCAAACAACTTATTCATTTTTTTTCAACTATGACACCTTGACATCTTCAGAGCTGCACTTTACCACCTGGGGACATATCAGCTTGGCGAACTTTGAGCACAATGTGTCTAAAGACTTTCCAAAAAAAAACATGTGGGCTGGCTGTTTGCACTTAAAACTCCTCCACAACAAAATGAAGAATGGGGGAACTCGACAAGTAATAGCATCACTCAGACATCTGCTTGTTAACAGCCTGGCCCTGAGCGCAGGATACGGTGATGTATATTAAAACTTCGTCTCTTGTTTACAAGTGTTTGCGCCTCTGGTCGTCACACGTCGCTTGATACAACTTCGCGAGGCATTCAAGGAGGATTTACCTTTTGACAGGAGAGCCGCAGCAGCTTTGGGAGGGCTCCAGCGCACGTTTGAGTGATGGAGCTGATATGAAAGTTGTAGCCCATGGCCATAGCGCGCACATTAGGACTGAGTGAGTCTCTCCTGCATCTTTCTCTCTTTATGGACGTCGATAGCATCTGCTCAAGGCGCTGACATAATCCGAGATGAGAGCCATCCGGTCGGCATGCCAACGAACCGGCTGACAAGACATCCAAAACAGAGTAACAAAAAAAAAAAAACCACGAAGATAGTTTAATGCAAGACGTCAAAAGAAGTTAGTTGCTTAAATTGAGAAGTCTGTAAAGTTAACTAAGAGTAAATGTGAGCTGTACTGTATTAGTTGGATAAATGTCTTTGGGCCAAGTTTGAAAAAGACATGTTTCAGGTCCTTTATAAAGAGCTGCTGTCTTTTTTTGTTCCTAATCCGGGATGGTTTCCAATCCCACACAGAACTTCATGTTTCAAAATCATGTCTCTGTGAATATTGGATTTATTTTTTGAAAGGAAAGGCTGGAGGAACCCATGAGTTTTTCAATAATAATGTGCATAGTAAAGGAAACGCACAATTTTGTCCTTGCTCTTGATATGAAAAACTGTGTAACACATTCTTGAATTGTGTGACCTGGTTGGGTTTACAACCAGGGGTAAAGGCCCCTCTGGGGGTACGTGTGGGCTCAGCAGGGGTACTTGGAATTATTTTACATTTAAAGTTATTTAATTTAAAAAGAGTTTGAGAGTATTTAACTTTATGTTTCAGCACACACATTGCTAATAAATTTGGAATTTTAGATGAACACTTTCAAAAACAAATGACAATACTCAAAAGGTGGATGGTAAATTATAGGCCTAAAAGACTAAATAGGTAGGACTATAGTATTTTGACACGATTAAGTGGGAAAAAATCAAATTATGTTATCGCCAGCTAGCATCCAGCAATTATGCTATCGCCAGCTCACGTCCAGCAACTAGCTCACGTCCAGCAAATATGCAATCGCCAGCTTGCGTCTAGCAATTATGCTATCGCCGTCAAGCCTGTAGCAATTATGCTATCGTCAGCTTGCGTCTAGCACTTATGCTATCGCCAGCTCGTCTCCAGCAACTATGCTATCGTCAGCTCGCGTCTAGCAATTGTGCTATTGCCGTCAAGCGTGTAGCAATTATGCTATCGTCAGCTCGCTATCGTCAGCTCGCTATCGTCAGCTCGCTATCGTCAGCTCGCTATCGTCAGCTCGCTATCGTCAGCTTGCGTCTAGCAATTATTCTATCGCCATCAAGCGTGTAGCAATTATGCTATCGTTAGCTCACTTCTAGTAATTATGCTGTCGTCAGCTCACGTCTAGCAATTATGCTATTGCCACCTAGCGTATAGCAACTATGCTATTGCCAGCTAGCATCTTGCTATTTCAATTCTCTGTATGTTCTCTATGTAGTAGAATTGACTATCTCACTGACTAAGCACACTGCTACACGCATTTTGGAGAAATTATGATACAACGAATGTTCTATTTGAAGTTTTAGATGTAACGCACTTGTTCCCTGCCTCTGCACCCTCTCAGCTGTGATGCTGTGGTCGTGGGCACACAGCCACTCTCCAATCACTGCTGATTGAGTCCAGGTGCAAGTGTGTCCTTCCAAGAGCCGCCATGTTGAATCAATACCAAGCCAACCCTAAAATTTATGCACAGCAAAACTCTTAAATTACAGTACGTGAATGGTGTCGGATTCACAAAGCAACGCTGGCATTTCTATTTTAAAGGCGGACTGTCCTTTCGCTGGTACATCCTGTTGTCCTTGCATCACTTAGTGCACAGTGTTCTTGTGATTTCAATGTTTGAGAGGGGAATAACAATGAGTGTGGATTAAAGAGGGGACACTGGGGGTGAATAGGGTAAGATCTTAAACAGACATGATGGTAATGCTTCATAATTTGGTTTGTATAGTCAGTTATCAGTGCACTCATTCTTAATTCAAATATATATTTAAGAAAATTATGACCTTTTTTTGTGTGTAAAACTTACATTTCAACCGACTAAGCCAGGGCTTTGTGAGGACAACCTCATTGTATCATGCCTAGACATAGCAATCTCCACTTTTCTTATACTTTCAGACACACACTGCAAAATGTCCACATGCCAATCCTTCAAACCAACTGTCCAGACCACTCAAGTTTCCCAATTGTTTCCATCATGACTAAGCAGCTTGTCACATTCAAAAACAAACGCTGACAAAACTGGAACACTTCCCACGAACTTCCCTTTGTCCCCAAAAACTTGTGCGCCATCTTTCTCCCCCTGAATGGGAGTGTTCTGTCCTTCACACTGTCTGATTTGCTTAGAGGAGGCGCTGGCGTCTAATACTAATCCGAATGACAGCGCCGGACGGTCTTGGCTCACTTACAGAGGCGGGATCAGGTCTGGCCTCGTGACCTTCTGGGGAAGAACAAGGGAAAGTTACAAAGAACAATGTGTCTGAGGCGACGCACGGGCTTAGGACGAGGACAAGGCGAGAGAAGGCTCGGGATCAATGGATAAAACTAGGTGTACCCAATTTCAAGTAGCTTTGGGTCCGTAAAATCGACACAATAGTTTGAACCTAAAATGTGTCGAAGTTTTTGTTGAGCTTTTGTTTATTGTAAAAAAAAAACTTAAAGCAGTACTAAGTAACTCATGTCCCTAGAGGCCATGAGCGCCACTGCAGGTGTCGTAGCATATTACGTTTTTTTTTTACTCATTTATTGTCCATGAGAATAAATACTACGCTGATAGAAAGATAAAGGGAGAGAGGGATATTGTACATCCAATTACACAATGGAGATCATTTTTTTCTCTCAAACTTCGCTGTAAATACTGTTTATGTGGTGCTAGCCCGCAGTTAGCTTTGCCCGTTAGTCTGTTAGCTTCTCCTTCGTGATTCCATTATTGTGTATTGGGGCCTCCGGGTCGAAGTAGGGAAAGCTGCAAGTGTGTCCTTTTGCCAGAGACACCAGGGGGAGATGAAAGACCCCGCCAATCATCCCATCAACACACAACGAAAAGGATTTATGAAGGTAAACAAGTTACTAAGTACTGCTTTAATTCTTACCCATACACTAAACTACAGGCAAAACTAAATTTTTTCCGTTTTCAGGTTTTGGGCCAAATTGGTCTCTGAATATATAAGCTTTCACCTGGGAACAAAAAATAAGGCGAACAATTAAATTTTTACTAATTTTTCCACTAAAAAGCAGCTTATTTTAAAACTAAACAAGATATCCCCCAAAAAAGTCTTGGTAACTCATTTATCAATAAAATTAAACTAAATTTGAAAGTAGCTCTGAAAAGATGGGAAATTTGGGGCATTTTTAGGCATAAAACACCTTGTTTTTGTATGAAAACAGAGAATTACAGAAAACTTGCAATGTATTTTTTTCTCACATTTATGCCAGTAATCTACAGCAAAAGTTTAAAATTGATATCTGTAAATTTAAAATTTCTTCCCTATTCACCTGCAGTGTCTCGCCTTTTAATCATAATTTCTAGCTCATTACAATAAGTATAATGTATTGTAAAACATACAGTTTAATGCTTTACTTTTAATGGAAATACAGTACACAAATAGTGCACAATAGCAAATGGATCACCAAAAAGTAATAGTGTTCTCCTTCACCACCAACCACTCCATCATAGAGATTATGTGATCGGTTTGAAAACACCTTTACCTATTTCCTCATCTGAGCTCTGAGAATCCGGGTTTGCAAGTTTAAATACAAAACCAAACAAGATAGACTGTTGTTGAAAGTGAAACATCGAGACTTGGTTCGCAGTATTTTCAGCCCGGAGCAACAAGTGCACACGGCTATTGTCCTTGTGGATCCGTCTGGCCCCTCCCACTGGCGCCGCTGTCTGTCCAACATAAACACGAGATAATTATGAAATTAGACATTTTCTTAAGGCATAATTAGAACCAGTGAAGCTCTGTTTAAAGCAAATTAGCCTTGCAGGAAGTTGAAACAAAGTGTTAAAACAGGGTTAATTGAATTGTAAGCCTTGTCGCCGCAGATTACCAAGTTGGAGAAACACCACTGTAATTGCGTTATTACCACGTGGATTTAGGCTGGGGTTATTTTTGTCCTGTAATTATAGGCAGACTGTCCGGGCATTTAGATGTATTTAAGTCACAATGATTTGGGTGGAAAAATAGTGTGACAATCCCGAACGCGCTCAGAGGAGTTCCGTTTCAAAATGTGTCTGCGTAATGCTGGGGGATAGGGCTGGCATTTTCAGACATAATGTGTGGATTAAAGGGATATATGGTGATAACGGGTAATTAATTTGACATGGAGGGACTGGAAGGAACGCCAGTCCCGAATCAGGGGAGTTAGATGACTGGAAAACTGAATGTGGATTCTGTTGTAGTCAAAAGCATTATTGGGTAAAAATAACATTGAATCAGTTTGAGGAAAGTTTGGCAATGAATGTTTTCTTTCCCTTGTATCGTGCAGTTAACCTCTTAACCCCCGCCTTAACTGAGTGCATGTTCTCCAGTTCAGCTTTACCCAAATCCATAAGGTCACAACCTATACGCCAGTTTAACATAAGACCTACTAAATTTGCGTCGTTGCCGCATTGTCGTCACTTTTTTTTTTACATTTTTTTTTAATATTGTTTTGTTGTTGGATTTATGTCAGATTTTTTGCCACATTTTTCCACACTTATTTGTGGCTTTTTCATCACTTTTTTGGTCATGTTTTTGTTGCCCTGTTTTGGCTTTTTTGTTGCATTTTTGTCGGATATTTATGTCACTTTTTTGCAATTTTTTCATCACTTTTTTGTTACTTCTCTGTTGCTCTTTATGGCCTTTTTGTTGGGTTTTCATCACATTTTCCTCACATTTTTTCACTTTTTCTTTGCTTTTCGTCACGTTTCTAGATTTGGGTAAAGCCAAACTGGAGATAATGTGCTCGGTTCAAGTGGGGGTTAAGAAACACAAAACAATTCAACATAATTTTTTAAATAATCACTATACTGTAGCTGTCTAGAACAAGTCCGTAACAACCAAGCAACACACTTCATTATTTGTATACTGTTCTATTCTGTTTACTTTTTGAATACACATAAAACATTATTTTATAAAGACATGATGGTTCCAGTATGTCTTTTCATTCTGTCTTACTCCTATAATGAATTGGATGATGTTAGATCGTAATATAAGTTACTTGTTCACCTTAATAAATCCTTTCCGTAGTCCCTCTGGGGGTAATACAAGTGTTAATGGAATGATTGTGGGGTCTTTCATCTCCCCTGGTGTCTCTGGCCATTGCAACTTCGCTGCCTCCGAGTAGGAGCCACCAATACACACTAATAGAATCACGAAGAAGAAGCTAACAAGCTAACAAGCAAAGCTAACTGCGGGCTAGCACCACTTAAACAGTATTTGCAACTAGGTTTGAGTGAAAAAAAAAAATCTCCATTGTGTAATTGGATGTACAAAATCCCTCTCTCCCTTTGTCTTTTCTGTCAGCGTAGTATTTACTCTCACGGACAATTAATGAGTAAAAAAACGTAACATGCTACGACACCTGCAGTGGCGCTTGTGGCCTCTAGTTGCACGAGTTACTAAGTTCTGCTTTAAAGTATATCAAATTTAACAACAAGGTCAGAAACTATTTTTTGGAGAAGCTATGACGCTCATTCTATTTCCGTCGTGGAGTTTCATATTTCCTCATTAAATGGTGGTGCCCTGCGTGCTCCGTCTGGCCAGGGGAAGCCGCGATGCTAGCACAATGTCGTTAGCCTAATGGACAGGAGCTCACGACTGCTAGAATGAGTGATTGCATTAAGGTGCCATTTGCTCCACTGTACGACAACCTTTTCGAGTCCACAGAAGAAAACAAAAACAGTTCTGCTGCGGGTATTTGGTATAGGGTTAAAACCACGGAGAGATAGAAAGAAAGAAGCCTTTAAAACACAATTCTTCAAGGACTGCACTGAGAGAAGAGTGGGATATGAAGAGCAAACAGGACGCACTCAGCCTTTTCTCTTTGCATGCTTCTTCACGATTCTTGAATAGAGCCATTATGAAGGCCAGGACTGAGCAGCAAAGAGCCTGGCTGCATGAAGCTGTGGACATAGACAGGCCTGGAGCAGGTTGTTATTGTTTTAAACGGGGGAAGGATGAATGGGCTTGTTGCACTTACAGCTTAGTAATCACTTGGGATAATGCATTTTGCAGCTGTGCTTCTAAATTATTACAGAGAAAAAACAAGCTATGTTTCCCGATAATTGACTGTTTTTATTCAAGTCAGGGCTAGAATTAGTTATCAATCAATCAGTTGTTTTTTTCTGTAACACAATTTCACAAAAACAGGCACTTCATATTGCTGGTTAAAAATTTGGAAGGCCCTGAACAAAACCATGTAGCCCGCCTTAACCTCAAGCACATTTTCTCCAGTTCGGCATTGCCTGAATCTAAAAGCCTCATGACTGGAGAGCTTACAGCCATCGGCCAGTGCAGCGTCTTATTTGAAAGCTAAGGCCTACCAAACTGGTCATCACTTTTTGGTCACATTTTTAAGCATTTTTTTGTCCTGTTTTCATTTCATCGCTTTATCTGTCTTTGCATTTTTTCACTCTTTTGTTGCTTCTTTGTCACTTTTTTGTCTGTATTCTGTGGCTTTTTCATCACTTTTTAGTCATGTTATTGTCACTTTTCCATTGCGTTTTCAGCCTCGTTTTTGTCACTATTTGGACCTTTTTTTTTTTTTTCATGAAGCTTTTAGATTTGGGTAAAGCCAAACTAGAGAAAATGTGTTTGGTTCGGATGGGGGTTAAGAGATTAAATATATCTGATGCCAAAAAAGAAAAAAAAAGAAAAAGTTTTGACTATATTGAGAGCTATGTGTATGTAGCAGGTGGGAGTTAAAGGAATAGGCCACCGTTTTTACATACTGAGATATGCTCTTACCTCACTTTAGCCGAGTTAATATATCCCCGTCAGGTCTTTGTCCGTGTGCTCTGTCACGCAAACGGAGCACATACGCAGCCTCTCCCACATGTCATATAGCTCCGAAAAAGCTCACGATAGAAGCTACCAAGCTCTTCCACGTGTTCCCTATTTAAATAAAGTTACGTGAAGAGTTTTCATTTGAAGTATATTTACACAGAAATGTAGCATGTCGATTTTATAAGCCGATAAAAAGGGGTACTATATTGTGAGGCGTAATGATACGAGGAGTAAAACGTCCGCGCAGTAACTCCTAAAGGTTATTGACGGAAGTGAGCGGGGGGAAGTCTTTAGGAGTTACTGCGCGGACGTTTTGCTCCTCGTATCATTACGCCTCACAATATAGTCCCCCTTTTTATTTGCTTATAAAATCGACATGCTACATTTCTGTGTAAATATACTTCACATGAAAACACTTCACGTAACTTTATTTAAATAGGGAACACGTGGAAGAGCTTAGTAGCTTCTATCGTGAGCTTTTTTGGAGCTATGTGACATGTGGGAGAAGCTGCGTATGTGCTCCGTTTGCGTGACAGAGCGCACGGACAAAGACCAGACGGGGATATATTAACACGTCTAAAGTGAGGTAAGAGCATATCTCAGTATGTAAAAACGGTGGCCTATTCCTTTAAACTTCCTGAAAGATGAAGCTTCAATCAGTTAGACCTGGCCTGCTTTGAGACTCCCTGACAGACAGGTGTTACCATTAAAGCATTTGGACACTAGTACCTTAAATGCATTGCCTGTAGTGACGCTGTTGTGTCTTTTTTATATTGTTTTTTGCCAAAGCTAGAACTCCCTCCAATGGCGGATTCATATAACTAAGTACAACATTCAGCCTGAACTCAAGTTAAACAAAGCCACATGTTTGAGATTCAGCACTCAAATTTAAAGTGCAATATAAATAAAACGCATAATTATTGTTATTCTACTATTATTAAAGCTAATGCAGCAGACAATATCCTCTCCTCGACTTCTGAGTTTGTCATTACTATCCACGTGCCATGACAGTTTAATTGCGGCCCGCTCCGCTCTCTTTCCCCACAGACTGTAAATGACCAATTTGTACGAAATAAATAAGCACAGACCCATTTTATTTGTCACTATTTTCAATGGAGTCATTAAATACCGAAGTCATAAAAATTACGCTAATTGTTATTGATGCCGCTCGATGATTGCCAAATAATTAGCCATGATGCGCCACATTTCCTTGTCCTGGTCACGTGGGATCATTAGTGACGGAGGATTGGGTTCACTCATGGCACCTGCAAAAAGGGATAGAAGGATGACAGCTTCAGCTATAGCTCGAAAATAGACTGGAATTATGTCTGGTGTGAATGTTGACTTTCGACACAAGAGGGGATACGTTGTTTTACCCAATTAAGTTAAGTTGACGGATGATGTTTGACTTTCTCAGCACACTTGATGGAAACACTTGAGGTCAGTTTTATACAAATCCTTTTTCAATTAAGTAAGAATAGATCAGTATTTGCATATTTGTCTTATTCCTTATAGCGAAAAATGTAATGTTTCGACAGATCCAAATGTTGAGGGGCTACCACAGAAAAGTAGCAGTCACTTGAATGTTTTTTTTTAATGCCAAACAACCATCCTTTGACAACCAGTAAGTAAGCAACTGGGGTGAAGTGTCTCAAGTGGGAAGGCCACCCCATGTGACACCCCACCCATGATGGCTGAAAACAGGAAAACTAAGTAACTCATGCCCCTAGAGGCCACAAACACCACTGCAGGTGTTGTAGCATGTTACGTTTTTTTACTCATTAATTGTCCGTGAGAGTAAATACTACGCTGACAGAAAAGACAATGGGAGAGAGGGATATTGTACATCCAATTAAACAGTCAAGATACTTTTATTCAGTCAAACTCGGCTGTAAATCCTGTTAAAGTGGCGCTAGTCCGCAGTTAGCTTTGCCCGTTAGCCTGTTAGCTTCTTCTTCGTGATTCCATTAGTGTGTATTGGGGCCTCCGACACAGTGCAAGGGTGGTTTTCTGGCCAGAGACACCAGGGGGAGATGAAAGACCCTCCAATCATCCCATTAACACTTGTATTACCCCTAAATGGACCACGAAAAGGATTTATTAAGGTAAACAAGTTACTTAGTACTGGCTTTAATTGTCCGTGAAAGTAAATACTACAGTGACAAAAAAGACAGAGGAAGAGACGGATATTGTACATTGTGCCAAAACCCAATGACACAATGGAGATATTTTTTTTCACTCAAACTTGGCTGTAAATACTGCTAAAGTGGGGGATAGCTTTGCCCGTTAGCCTGTTAGCTTCTTCTGATCATGATAAAGCATATAACGTTTTGCAAAATGTTCATCAACAAAACGAAAGCTGTGGACAGAACACAGTCAGTACTTACCCTGTACCATGTTAGAAACCTTAGAAAAGCAGTGAGGGAGAGTGTGTTTTGCTGACTAGAGACACCAGGGGGAGATGAAAGACCCCCAATCATCTCATTAACACAACAAAAAGGATTTATTAAGGTAGAAAAAAAAGTTAGTTCTGCTTTAAAACTTGTCGCTATCACACACTCAAACATGCAAGTGGGTGGAGTTTCTTGCCCAAAGACAACAAAAACAGTATGCACCAGTCGGAGATGGAACCACTAATCTTCTGCTCATAAAGCGCCTGCACTCCACCAGCTGAGCCACTCAAGTCACGGAACCCAAAAGACAAGAGACGACGCGACTCGTTGCCGCGCTAACCTGTAAATAACCAAATGCTCGCCTTCTGGCCGCGGCTCCCCGACTAATCCATCAGCCACATCCAAAGGAACGTGGGCACACACATCATCTCTGACACTAAACTCTGGGAATCCTTTAGGTTTCCATTTTGTGTTGTTCTAATTAATACGCCACGTCTCGGGCACACTCGAGGTAATTACCGCTGTTTTTTTGCCAGGCAACACACAGCAGATGGTGATTGAGAATAGAGGGATGAGTCGCTCAATCAGCCGCCATTTGTCTAGAGCCATTAATTATCCGGCGAAGAATACAAACCAGTCCCCAAAGTTGATAGTTTGAGGGGGAAGAAAGATTTTGGCCTTCTGTTGCTCATTACGTTTAAATGCTAAAAAGTGCTAAAGCTAAAATGGTGGATAGGGAGATGATGTTTTATTAGTGCCGTCATTATCGTCGCCCGTGAGGTGCCGTCTGTGTGATAGAGCCCTTTGTCACGGAGAAGTGGTGTCTGCCAAGAAACATTGCAGTTCTTAAACTCTAGTTTGGGCTGGTTCACTTTCAGGGCCTAAACAGATTCAGTGCTTATGAGAGAGTGAAAGAATGATGCGGGATGCTTTGTTAATGACGAAAAAAAAGTCATAGGTTTTGAGTTCTAGATTGACAGTCATGTACTTTAAAAGATTCATTTTCAGTCTTATTAATTTAGATTATGTCAGGTTTATTCCAGACTTAGTATCTTTTGTATATACTTGCAGTTTGGTTTCATTAGGCTTGTCAAATCTCTTGTCCACTTCAGTTCAGTTTTAGGCATTAAAGGTCCTATATCATGCACAATCGACTTTTTGGAGATTTTAACCATGTTGTTGTGCTATTTCCTTATCAAAAACACCCCCGGAGTGGTTTTTGGCTTCATTCACACAGTTCTCAGCAATCCTCCTGAATCCTGCTCTCTTAGCAGCTGCTCCGCCCTCTCCTGGTTAACGACTGAGTTGTGACACTCTGACGGTTTTTACGTCATAGTGTCAAACAGGAAGAGCCTAACGTCTGCAATATAATGCCTTATGGCCTGATTTTAATTTATAAAACGTTTTTTGTCATTATTTCTGTTGCAAGAAAATAAAAATACATTAAAAAAGGAAGCGCCTGACCCATATGGGGAAAACTAATGCTCCCCCTGAGCGTCTGAACAGATGTCATGTTTGCACTGAAAGTGGTGAAGAAGGAGCTCTTTCTAACCTACTCTGGACACACCTGTTCTTTTTTCTTACCTAATGATAATGTCATAGAGAAAAGTGCTTTAGAGAGGTGCAGGACTTTATTCAACCTGCCAAAGAAGAGGCCACTCGCCAGAAGTTGGAATTTCTTTCCGGGATTCGGCGACTCTCAGCCAAAATAGTGGATGGATAGTGCAGATGGATGTTTGGTGAACCTTCGCCAGAATCAAAGTGGATTCACTTTATAACCAACATGAGTAAACATCCAATGGAGCGGCCAGGACAGAGCGGTGTTAGCGTGAAGCTATGTTGCACATGTCAACTCCTTATAACTGCATTGTGAAGTAACTTCACTTATTGCTGTAATATTATATATATTTTTAATGCTAATGTTAGCTCGGAGAGAGGGGGCAGAGTTAACTGAATCGAAGTGTTGTGTCTTCCAGGTTTGCAAAATGCCCCCAGAAAATACTTATATCTCTCAAAAAAATAGTACTCCATAGTGGTAGAGGTACAATATATCATATAAATGCCTATAGTTTACTTTGGGATGGCTAAAATAGCATGATATAGATCCTTTAATGTCGTCTTTAATCATTGTCTAATCCCAGTTTCCTGTCCAGCTTCTTTACTCCTGGATTGGACCTGTTTCCCCTCTTTGATTCCGTCCCCGTTCTGCCCAAAAGCCAAAACATTTTCTGATGTGGTGCGAACATTTCAAACTTATCGACGCCCCAGAAACATTTCGAGGCACAAAGAACATGTCCCAGAGACGTCTGATCGGAGTTGATGGGAACACAGGGCGCTTCGGGAGATGTTTGCTTTTTTCCCCCTTCTTCTTATGATTCAGTGATATGACTACTGCAGTACGTTTGGCCCGTTGTGACCAATCATTGCCATTTTGTCCATGCGCTTTGATGGAGCCATCGCCGTTTCCCCGGAGCTAGCGTGTCACAGTGGACCCTCCCTCCTCCCGCTGGCTTGCAAAACGTTATATTTGGATTAAACCCTCACAAACTATACCACAATGTGAATTATATGGAGCAGTAACAATAGTGAGGAACCGAGCCACACTTTGATGTTTTGAAGCAATTTCCAACGCCGTGATCTCTTTCTCCGCTTAATCCTTTTCCTTTTGTTCCGTCACATAGTTTTGTAAAGTCATTATTAATCTCCAACTTCAATAACGTTGATAGCATCTTGATATACCAAGATACTACATTGTTTTTTAATATTTGATCTGGTAAAGACAGGCCATTTCAGGGGAAGATACGACTTCGCCAACCACATTATATCATTATCAATAGAAGTTGAACTGTCTTCGAACACAATATACTGCAAGACGACTTTAGGACACAATACGATCCATCAGAATGTCAAATGCTTAATACAGTGTTTGAAATGAGATCATTAAAACACAACCAGACTGACACAGATGTAAATACCACATCCAGCACTGTCACGGACTAAGATGTTGACATGGCGCTGAAACATTTTTGAATAAATCTGGCGCTCGGCGGAGTTAAGAAAAAAAAAAAAATGTAAAAAAATCTCCTCCTCGGTCGTAAATTGGGAGTTGGATTGCTCATGTTCCACCCCACGGGCTTTAATTAAGCAGTCTCAGGTAGTCTAATCTTATTATCGGAGACTTGCTTGTTCCACACTCTAACCTGCTTACATGACACCGAACTGCAGCGGGGCGGTGAGACGCTCCCAAACGAGCTGTCATCATTGCACCAAGCGCTCTCTATTTTCAGAACACGCACCATTTACACATTCATGTCACAGGCGCCGGCAACAAAGGCCATTTCGGGGATTTGAACATCAGCCCGAGACACCAGGAGGACAGCAAATAGTACTATAGCGCTTTGCGGAAACACAATGGGAGAGAAATGCGAGCCAAAGATACCCACTACCCCATGAAGGGAATGTAAATGGATTCAGGGCACCGTCTTTACGATTTTTCAGATCGGATGATGGGCAGTTTGAGACGAGGTGAAGTGACCAGCGCCTGTTTTAAATAGTCTACAATCCGAAGACACAAGAGAACATTTTAAACCCAATGTCAGTGTGTTTTCCCTTCACAATACTCAAATACCAGAAAGTGTATGCGTCTCGATCAGTGGATGTTGCCCGCTGGGAAAAGTTAACCGTTTTCTTGGAGGCTTTTCCTGAAAAACATTTCTTTTATTATTTAGTCTGTTAAAGCAGAACTACGTAACTTTTACTCATTAATTGTCCGTGAGAGTGAATACTATGCTGACAGAAAAGACAAAGGGACTCAATGGATGTATATTTTTTCACTCAAACTTGGCTGTAAATGCTGCTAAAGTGGTGCTAGCCCGCAGTTAGCTTTGCCTGTTAGCCTGTTAGCTTCTTCTTCTTTAAAACAGCTCTGCTTGACTTTAAAACAGCTCTGCTTGTCTACAAGTCTTTTCATGGTCTAGCTCCAAAGTACATCTCTGACATGTTAGAGCCGTATGAACCATCTCGGGCCCTGAGAACTTCAGGGAGGGGTCTCCTGGTGGTTCCCAGAGTCAATAATAAACACGGTGAGGCTGCGTTTCAGTTTCATGCAGCTAAAATCTGGAACAGTCTTCATGAGGATGTGAGACAGGCCTCAACTCTGACAATGTTCAAATCCAGGCTGAAAACAGTTCTTTTTACCGATGCATATGACTGAAAGTATTTTATCTGCACCCTTTTACTGTAATTGATTATTTTTATGTTGATGTTTTTATTGATTCTATTTGTTTTCTTGTATTTATGCAGCTGTGAAGCACTTTGAATTGCCTTGTGTATGAATTGTGCTCTACAAATAAACTTGCCTTGCCTTGCCTTGCCTTCTTCGTGATTCCATTAGTGTGTATTGGGGCTTCCGACCCGGTGCAGGGAAAGTTGCAAGCATGGTTTTCTGGCCAAAGACACCAGGAGGAGATGAAAGACACCCCCAATCATCCCATTAACACTTGTATTACCCCCAGAGGGACTACGAAAAGGATTTATTAAGGTAAACAAGTTACTTACTTCTTCTTTAAATGACTGTTATCGGGTTGTTTTGATCATAGTTTCAGCATTTTTGGCTTATTCAATGCTTGTTCAATAACAATATTTGAGGAAAACACAATATTTTACATTATATTTTCAAAGTCCCCATTGTGATTGTGAGTTCCAACGCCATATCAGTTGAGAACCACCGCTCTATAATACTTCGATTAATGTTTTACAATCTAAATTAAGGAAAAAATCTTTTGATTAAATGATACCAATGTATGTAGAAATTGCAATGTGGCCGATCGCAGCCAAAGAAACATGGCAACAGATTTCTTTTCATACAATTGTCACACACTGTCAGCAAATGCCGTTTTGTGGACTTGAACAGCAGCCCGAGATACCATAGGCAGACCCCAACATAATATAGAGCTTTACACAACAGCAGCGGTGGCATCAAACCCTATTATCTTCCAAGGCTACCACTTACTTCCAAGCGGAGTCGAGATAGCTGCTTATCTGCTGGTTAATAACAAAAAAGACACATAAGAGATAAAAACCCTGTTCGTGATGGAAAGAGAGAGGGGCAGTGGTGGTGGTGGGGCGAGGGAGGGAGGCAGAGAGAGGTTCTTGGGACAGTTTCATTCAGTGGAAAGGGCAGCAGCGGGGACCTCCTGGTGTAGTGCAGAAAATGAAAGGCCGCCGCTCTCTTCTCCGAGGCTAAACAGTGGACTTAATAAAAAACACAATCAGACCCCCAACCTTAAAGTTTAATGCACATTCTCCACATATTTCTCTTTGGGGGATAATGGAAGAGCCCTGTGTGATACTTGATTCCCGACTGGCCTTTCCTACCCAGCTGCAGATATCATTGTTTGTAAATTTAGCTAAAAAGCAACATTCACTCCTTCTATTATAATTCTTATTATTCTTTTCCCTTCTATTATGAGCATTTACCCCTGAACTAGCGAATCTCATATCAGTTTTCCTGGGATATTATAGGCAAACAGCAGCTTCATCCAGACGTCTGTTTTATCTTCACTCTCATTGATCATTGGACTGTCTTTAGCTTTGAATACAGCGATGGCATTATTTCATGTCAAAAGATCCAGTGTTACATTCGTTTTTCACCAAGATCTTGTATTGATGATTGGAGAGTGTGACCACAGTGCAAAGCCTTCTCCAGCACATCCCAAAGATTCTCTATGGGGTTAAGATCTGGACCCTGTGGCGGCCAATCCAATGTGTGAACGTGATCCATCAGGGAAGAAGAAATCCATCGATGGAACAACCTGGTCTATCAGGTTCAGCCGTCCTTAGCCTTTGGGCTCTAGTGTTGCTGAACCTAGACCTGACCAAATGCAGCGACCCCAGATCAAAACACTCAAATTCAGGTGGCAACTGTTTCGCTCTGTCAGACACTATGTACCAGGGGTCCCCAACTGGTGGACCTGGGTCCAGAACCGGACCTCCAGAGGCTTTAGTCCGGACCCTAAAAGACTTTTCATCCTCTCAATATCTAAGGCTAAATGAACAAAATGAATACCAGTGGAATAAAATGGTAAAATAATTGATTAATGGATCAGCTCTCCTAAGTCCATATGTACGGACCCTGGACATATGCTGAAAGCTACGAAAGTAAAAAGTTTCCGGACCTCGAGCCGATTTAGTTGAGGACCCCGACTATATATACAGTATATCAAACAGGAATTCTCAAACATTTAGGATAATCAAAGTCCTCTAAAATGAGGGGTGACGCTTCGTGATTCACCATGTTACTTCTTCAGGAGTTCTTCAGACCCGTATTGCACACTGGAGATATATTCATAATTAAACATTTCAATCATCTCATATGTTATTGAAAAACACAATTACAACACTCTCCATGAAATAATTTGGCAAATGTGCAGCCTAGAACAAAGGAGAAAAAAGTGGTTATCGCCATAATAAAGCCCCATTGAATATCAAGCGCACCATCGACTGACTATCCGTAGTGCTAATGAAATTGTCCCCCCCAACTTTTTAATTAACTCGCCGGCTCGCGGTGTGGAGTCAAGTTGTGGACACAGACACAGACGACGATGTGCTCCTTCTCCCAGGTGATATGAATTTCAAACAGGCAAAGTTGGTCAGAAATGAAGCGGGTTTTTTTTATTAGGAGTGAAACTTCAGAGGGAGACAGCTGCGGGGAGGTTGGGCCAGTGTCATTGTGATATGCTGTTTCATACACAAAAGGAAGACGGTGTAAAGGACGTGGATAACAAAGCAAAGAACATTTGAAAGCATTTTTGTGTTAAGCGTGTGACTGATGGCGAAGTGAGCAGTGAGGGTATAGGAGTGATGCTTGGATTGAAAGCAGTGGTAGAGGTTTTCAAAGTCATCAACTCGACTAGGTTGGTTGATGGCTTTGAAAACCTCAACGCTGGTTTTCACTTGGGCTTGCTCAGGTAATACTTCATATTAATTTCAGATATTTATGCTTTAACTTAGATGTTTTTCGAGTTGCATCAGTCCCTTTTTGGTCTCAGTCTAGTCCTATAGAGAGATCTGGATCTGGGCACGGTGGTATTTGGAAAGTCAGACATGATAGACAAATCAACCAAAGCGGATCAGAGGGCTAGGGTTAGGGTTATGGTCAGGGATTAGGGATGTGATCAGAGTTAGGAGTGGCAACTGTGATGGAAGTTGTGTTTCACTCACACAGATCTCACACATAGTTTAAGAAACTAGAAGGTCTTGGATTTCAAATGAAGTATCACACTGGCATACAGGCTGTAATCTCTCCAGTCAATATGCTTTGAGATTTGGATATGCATAATTTCTAACCCTAACCCTAAAATGGGAGGTAACAGGTTAAACCAATATTGCTGAAAGTAGTTCTTAGTAGTGGTGAACTTAAAGCAGTACTAAGTAACTCTTGCCCCTAGAGGCCATAAGCGCAACTGCAGGTGTCGTAGCAAGTTGCGATTTTTTTACTTATTAATAAAAGGGAGAGAGAGATATTGTACATCCAAAAAAAAAAATCACTCAAACTTGGCTGTAAATACTGTTTAAAGTGGCGCTAGCCTGCAGTTTGCTTTGCCCGTTAGCCTGTTAGCTTCTTCTTCATGATTCTATTAGTGTGTATTGGTTGCTCCGGTCCGGTGGCAGTCAAGTTGTAATTGTGGTTTTCTGGCCAGAGTACTTGTGGTAACATTTGTGATAGTAGTAGAATTGGTATTGTTGTAGTATTAAAGCAAAGCTAAGTGACTTGTTTACTTTAATAAATCCTTTTCGTAGTCCCTCTGGGGATAATACAAGTGTTGATGGGATGATTGGGGGGTCTTTCATCTCCCCCTGGTGTCTCTGACCACAAAACTATGCTTGCAACTTTCCCTGCTCCGACACGGAGCCACCAATACACACTAATGGAATCATGAGGAAGAAGCTAACAGGCTAACGGGCAAAGCTAACTGCGGGCTAGCTCCACTTAAATAGTATTTACAGCCAAGTTTGAGTGAAAAAAAATATCTCCATTGTGTAATTGGATGTACACTATCCCTCTATCCCTTTGTCTTTTCTGTCAGCGTAGTATTTACTCACACGGACAATTAATGAGTAAAAAAAAAAACACGACATGCTACGACGCCTGCAGTGGCGCTCATCGTCTCTAGGGGCATGAGTTACTTAGTTCTGCTTCAATCATTGTGGTAGTAATTGAAGTATTGTTCATGAAAACTTCTAATCACAGTAGTTATGTTAATTCTGTGTTATTGTCAGTGGATGAACGCTTCACATTGAGTAATTAACTGCTATTAATAGATTCGTATACTGGAGAGGAAAACACTTTTTGGGTTCTACCACCTGTGCTAAAAGTATGATGATAGATTTATCGTGTAACAAATCAGAATGCATTGTTTTTTCCCCCAAGTTTTCAATCTTCCATTTCCCAAACTTCAAGGCTCTCTCCTTGATGGTAATCGCTCAGAGCCGCACGTCATAACGACTCCAAGTGCTCGGTGACGGGACATTTATCACACTAAAAAGCCAGACTTTATTTTTATTTTTTTCTTCAAACACATTTCCCTTTATTGGCATGGTGAGGCTGATGAGAATTGCACATAAAAAAAAGGAAAAAAAAAAAAAAAATTCACAAGAAAGTTGTACAATAGGTAGAACCACAAAGGCATTGGTAAGGACTTGGCAGAAAAGGCAACGTGGATAGGACACACTGAACATCCAAAAAGAAAAGAAAAAAACACACGCACGCACACTTCCCTTAAACTTCACGCACGCTTGTACACATAATGTCCTTCCAAAAGAAAAACAAAAGAAAAACAAAGCAAGACAGTGTCCTCAATAGGTGACATTATCATTAAAAAGTCCGCCACAGTTGAAACCATAAGGTGTAATATATTGCTACTCTAGGCAATTTACAAAGCATTTTTTTATTACAATGTTTAAAGCCACATCAATCAGTGGGACACGACACCATTACCCAAATGCTATACAGACAACAAAAAGGGGAAAACAATGCCATAAAACACAGGGTTTTTTTTTTTTCTAGGTCCTTCTTTGCAAAAATGTCTCCAATAGTCAGACTCCATAAAAGGAAGCCTGTGATCAGCATAGCTTTCATTATACACATTTTTTTTCCCTCCCTGCTTTCTGTGATGGGAGCTGGTTCTCTCATTACTTGGAACAGGATATTAATTGAACTAGAAACTGCAAGGTTACCTTTTATGTCATATCTGGACTGGGAGCGGAGAGAGAGAGAAGAGGAGGGGGGGGGAGAGAAGTGGTGCGGCATGCCTTAAAATGTAGTTTCCTTTTCCCATAGGCTTACACGCTGATAAGCAAAAACACAATGACCAACTGCTGAATTTTAATGGTAATATAGTAACGGCTCTGTCCCTGGTTTTACTTTCAGAATGTGGCATTGATTTGAAGCCTGACACTCATTCTGATCTTTTTTCCTTCTTCAACACGGAGAGCTGCACATTATATTATTGTTATTGCAATATTAGGTGACGCACTTTACAAGAAGCCGCAATACTTTGGCCCTATTCATTAAATTCTGGTTTTGCGTATGATTTTTGGATGTTTTTTTCACAACAGATTGTTCAGGAGAAGCGAAAAATCGGCACTTGTTGCTAACGTTAGCATATGTAGCATGAATCTAACCTTAGCTTCCTGGTTAGCATTGTGAGTTTATTCAGCATTTATGGGCTTTTTCTTTTCTTTATTTGGTAGAAAAGTATTACACTGTCAGATTATTGTTGACGCAATATCCACTTTACAAGAAGCGGCGATACTTTTGCCTAATTTTTTCAATTTTGGTTTGGTTTTGTGTATGATTTTAGTCACGTTTAGCTTGTCTTGACACAATTTGATTTCACGTTAGTTGTTAACTTTGCCGGAACTGGTAGTGCGATCAAATGGCGTAGTAAAATATTGCAAAGTTGAAGTCTGTCTTGTTGAATATCACTTGTTTTTTCCCCTCGTATTGCTTGTGGCTGGATTGCTTTAAACCAGTTGTCCAGCCATGACCATATTGCCCATGATCGAAATCAGCCAAAATGTGCAACCTCCATTATTATTGTTATTTTTTTTTGTCTTAATTCTAACACTTACACAGTGGTCATAAGGTCATGGCTAATCGGTTCCTAAGGTGGTAGAAATAAGTTCGCCATTGAGAAAGACAGATATCCAAAGTGTTTCTGGACTAGCCATGCACTACACAACAGTTATTTTCTTCTTCTTCTTTTTTTAACACACACATACAGGTGGACGCTTTGCACACGGAGTACCACAAAGTAATGCGTGCAGTACAATCACGGACATCTTTAAAGGGAAGAGCAATGGGAGGCCAAGACTTATTGGAATGGCGTCATCTCAGCTACCAGCGACTGGGTAATGGGTCAAAAATCCCCCCTTCCCACCCCACCCCCCCACAAAAAAAAAAAAGAAAATAAACGAAAATAAAAAATCACAGAACGATAAAAGCTAAAAATACAACTCTGAAAAATAATTTATTGCTTTTTATAGATATTTTTTCCCCCGTCATTTATATTATTATTAATCATCTTGCAATTATTGTGAATATTATTACTATGCGTTATTGTTTGTACATCAAATACAAGATCGTTAAAAAAAAAAGAAAAAGAAAAAAAGAGAGAGAGAGAGTCAGGAAAGAAATTGTAAACTTCTCGTTTGGCATTCACTTAATCGAAAAAAGCGTGAGCGAGAGCCATGTCACAGGTGGTTCCAGTGGGACAACTACAAACAGAACAGAATTCCCGGCGCAAAAAAAAAAAAATTGTTATTGCTTCTACATGGATTTACGGACTATCGGCTGAAATGGCGTGATTGTTTCGGAAAGGCATAGAAGGTCGTATAGAATCCCCACCAAGATTTAATTATTGTACACCCTGTCTTGTGATTTTGTCTTGTGAATAACAGAAAAAAAAGACAAAATAAATACGTATTATGAGGTACGCCACGTCAGATAGAGCTCATAAATAGTAGTTTAGATTTAAAAAATAAATACATAAATACATTGATTAGATTTGGTTGATCAAAAAGAACGTCCAAAGAATCAAACTGTCGCCTATATACTGATTGCTTTGAAAGAATTCTTTAAAAAAATGGGGGTCCACTTTTTTTTTTCCTCTTTTTTTTTTACAATCATGAAAAAACGTTAAAAATGCATTTTACACTGGCAAAAAACACTGATTGAGAAACGTTATAAACAGATAAAACTATACATGGTTGGACTTTTTTTTTGTTTTGAACCCTCCCCAGACATAATAACTTAAAAAAGGACGTTGTTCACTTGCTCCCTCAAAGCCGAGCAGTCAACATAGTTTTTTTTTTTTTGTTCTATTTTTTTTTTACAATCATGTCATGACGAAACATCATGTAGGTGTACAATGTGGCGTAATCACTACAGATCAAACATTCTGAATTAAGAAATTTCCCTCTTTCGTTTAAAAAAAGGCTGCGTTTTACAGTGCATAGCTGTAACAAATAAAGATTCTTCTCATCTGATATGTACATAAAACAAAAATATTTCCTTTTTATAGTATTTGTAAATACACGGCTACATTTCAAAACTCTTCAAAACGTAGAGACACCCTTGAGAATTTTTCCATACAATTCCCGCTTGTGTTGCAAAGTAACACCAGATCCACATAGCAGATTTCCACAAAAAAAAAGAAGAAAATAAAAAGAAGAGAAAAAACAAAACCAATCTGGCTGAACAAGCTGCTACCCCAAAGGATTGTGGGTATTGTAGTGCTTTGAGGAAAAAAAATACAGTTTCTGTTCCTTTTTTCTTCCTTCACAACAGCAGTAGAGTGCATTGAACCTGCTTTTGCACAGGTTCTGAGGGTTCACTGGCTTTCCCACAATGCATCGCTTCCTCGTCGTCGTCGTCAGCAGCTATGTTCATGTAAACTTCATTTTGATATATTCATTTTTTCACGATATACGTCTATATGCTTCTTCATATATACTCTGTGAAATAGAGCGTAAAATCTTCTCATAGTCTTGAGAGAAAAACAAAACAAAAACTGTGAGGTATCGGGAAGTCCCTCTCGAGTCACGTGACAGCCGTTGCCCCCGACGACCGGTTGGTTACCTTCTCAGGCTGCGCTGCGCCTCTCGGAGCAAGCTGTCGAAGTCCAGGGAGTCGTACTTGCTTTTGGTGGAGGCGGGATCAAAGTCGTCTGAGTGAGAGTCTGCAAGGGGGAACAAACATGGTCAGTTGTGCGACTACGTAAGAAATAATTGAGTTTGGGACGTTTGAGGCCAGGGATTGGAATTGACAGTGCTCATTCAAGTATTCTTCAACATAAATCTAAACTTAGTGGCACAGCTTCATCCACTCTCCTGTCAGGAAGCTTAACTATCCCTGTCCCTCCTTATCATGATCATTTTTGCCCATATTGCATACAAACATATTCTCTCTATGTGTGGTAGAATTGACAACAGGCTACCTACAACTGAAAACATAATGTCCTTATTTTACAAACTGTCAAAAACCCACTCAATATTGAT
Organism: Gobius niger; assembly: GCF_951799975.1. Taxonomy (NCBI): domain Eukaryota; kingdom Metazoa; phylum Chordata; class Actinopteri; order Gobiiformes; family Gobiidae; genus Gobius; species Gobius niger. The sequence continues at coordinate 14,402,217 of NC_136872.1, forward strand.
CTTTTTCAACATATTCACGCTCTGTAGCTTTGAGCATTACTATAGGCGGGATATAACACTACGTAAAGTTTGGAATCTCCAGTCAACGCGTCATACAAGGGGGTGTGGCCTAGCCGAGGGGGAAGAAAGACTCTCATTGGACGATATTTCACAACTTCTAGACATTTTCTGGCAAACTATAAACATATTTCTCGCACATTAATAAAGTGAAACCAAAATAAGGTCAATATGGATGTTTTTTCACAACAAATTGTTCAGTAGATGCAAAAAAAAAATGACACTTGTTGCTAACGTTAGCACATGTAGCATGAAGCTAACCATAGCTTCCTGGTTAGCATTGTTTTTTAAGTATTTATGGACTGTTGAACTACTTTATTCTTCTCCATGTCTCTGTATCTTTATGTAGTAGAAAGTATTCATAATTTAGCATTTGTTAAAGTAATGGTGAAGAAAGTTCTGTTTTCCCTTCTTTGTTTTCCCCCTTTTGGAATTCCAAAGCTGCCGTCAGTATTGCACATTACGTGGCCCTCCTAAAGGCCCATAGTTCCCTCCTGCAGTAGCTCACATTAACTAATATGATTATTCTAGGCACATCTTTTCATGTTTGTACATTGTTCTCCCTTTCTTTCCAGAAAACCTGGTACACAATACTGTATGTAATGTATCTGTCTCACCCTGCCTATATTTCTTGATGAACCTGATAATACCCAGCGAACTGTCTTATCTCCGCCTACAGACAGCTTCACAAATGGGACCCCCAAAGCTCCCTGCAGCTCTCTCCCCGAGCTTTGAGGAATTGGGATGTCCGTGGCAGCTAAAAGACGCTCGCTTCCTGATCTAATGCGGTGTCCGCGGGCTGAATTGTGTCAGACTGCGCACCTTGAGGGATGAAAAATACCTTGGCGTTCCACTTAAAACTAATGGACAGTGTCTCAGAAAACAAGAAAAAAAGGAGCAAGACGGAGAAGAGGGGGAGAGGAAGAAGTCTGCATGCTTAAATTATCTCTCTATCACTAAAAGAACGACCAAAATAGCCCAATCTTAACACACACACAAAAAAGGGTCTTTCAATTCTACTAGACTGATTAGTCAATTTCAGTTTAATGTCTGTGCTCAAGGCTGTGGATTAGTAACTGTTTCTTTGTGGGCCAATTCCTCAGTACTTAAAAGTGGCTAATGGCTTAGGAAAGAGATCTCAGACGTGGTGCACGCATAGCAACACATTATTTATAGTTTAGATGTTGCTTATCTATAGGTATCCAAGTTGTCCTAATTTAGTCACTTGCAGCTAATCTGTGAAACCATCTAATCACTAAATGGTTTAGATACTATAGTTTAGTACAGGGGTGTCCAAAGTGCTTCTTGCTGAATCTATGCACATCATCAGAGATTGTCCTTTTTATTTAATATGTAATAATTCCACACAATTCTAACCTAACAACTAACATTGTACTGTGAGACAGAGCTGGCATTAAGGTTTTAAACATAAGTAAAGGTATGAGGCACAATTTAAACCTCTGCTAGTCGAAGGTTTCGCGGCACTGACCACCAATCTATGGCCCTTTAACCCATTTACGCTCCAATATGTGGCCCCCCATGAAAAAAGTTGGGACACCCATGGTTTAGTACAAGCTTAGACTACTGTATTTTCGCACTGTTTTTTCATAGTTTGGCTTGGGGTGCGACTTATAATCAGGTGCGACTTATACAAAATATACAGTAGGCTATAATCCCACAATGTTTGTTATTTTTCACGCTGACAGCCGCTAGAGGGCACTCTAGGCTTGTGTACCAATATTTGCTACTCCTGTACTACTTAAGATTTAAAAATTGAGAGTGAGCAGAAACTTGTGAGGGACTGGCGATAAGTGGAGGTTACTCTTACTGCAATGAAGAAAACAAAAAAAGCTAATCGCGAGCTAAAAGTTAGATGGCCACAGATAGAGGAACGAGTTCGCAAATGGGGGCTTGAACAATGTGCTGCCGGGAGAGTCTTGTCAACGATGCAGTTTCGCCTCCATGCCCAGGTAGTTGCCAAGGCTGGTGCGACTTATACTCCGGAGAAACTTATATATGTTTTTGTTCTTCTTCATTTTGCATTTTTTTGGCTGGTGTGACTTATACTCCGGAGCGACTTATAGTCCAGAAAATACGGTAAGTTTTGATATGGTTTAGCCTGGTTTACGTCTATTCCTGGCATATACTGGAGCTATACTTGGAGCTGGTAGAGTTTTGCTATACTTTAATCACGCTTTTGTCCAGGAGTGGTGTTGATATAGAACTGATAAAAGCACTGGCTTGGGCCTTTGGAAATGTATAGTAGCTCCTCCATTTATGAAAGATAATGTGTCTATTTCCCCTCACTGACTTATTGACCCTCTGGAAAAAAAAAAGAAAAAAAAAAAACGCATTATACAGCTCTGACCCCATACATTAGCGGCAAATGCATGTCAGAAGCAAGAGATGTCAATAACCCGCCTGCCATGTCACCTACAGATGGCCGTAACCGTCGTTTTTTCCAGCCTTTTTTTGCAGTCCTCCCGCTAAGAAAAGGACGGCTCATTTTCTGTTGCAACTTGGCAAGGACCCAGGAAAGAGGAGAAAGCCTTGATTTCATTGATAGCGTGCATTATTTATAAAAAAGCAACCTTCAGCGATGTCCATTTGAGTGCATATTTCAGTATCTGGACAATATGGAAACCTTGATAGTGTGTGTGCTCACTTTATGGATTCATAAGCTTTCCAGTCCCGTCTTTGCTACAAAAAGCTGTCGGGAGCGACTCGCACGCCGGTTAAATATTGCATCGAGCTGCTTTCTATTGTATAACACTCAGTAGTTAGTGCTAAAAAAAAATGCAAAGTAGAAGCAGAGGTAGTAGCCGTGGAAGCATCAATAGTTTAAGCAAAAAGATGTACCAAATCTGCCCCTATTAAACCACCCATTGTGAGATAAATACAGTCTTTAACTAATTAACTTCTTCATTGCATTACATCTCCATCGGTTCGTTCGCACCACCGTCCGACTCCGCCTATAGTTCAAACCCCACAGCAGCTGGCGCCAGATGGATCCTCGCTCGGGACGGGGGCGTATCAGAGGGTGGTGGGGGGGTAGTACTGTTTGTTTTTAACCGGGACCTAACCTTGTTCCCACCTCCCTCTTCCTCACCTCATCTCTTCTTCCCTTTCTCCATCCCCATGTCCTTGTAAAAAAAAAAAAAAAAGAAAAGAAGATCACCTCCGCAACCCCTTCCTCAGTTCCTAACGCTCTTGTGATCTCCGCCGCCCACGCGCTCCGGATATATATACAGCCAACATGAAAACGCATCGCAGATTCAAAGGGAGGGGAAGAAGAAGAAGAAGAAGAAGAAGAAGAAGAAGAGGGGGGGAGAGGAGCCGCAGACATGCTTTTAAGGACTATCCACGTCCGTAAATGCTTTTCATAACAACAAAGTGGCATCTGGGGTGTGCATGAGTAATGGAGATTTTCCTAGAGAGACGACTCGCGCTCGCTTATTGGGAAGGAAGAGGGTCCTATTCTGGGCAGGATCCCTGACTGGCCTGCGTGTCCTTATGTGCCCCGAGGCCTGGTGGACACTGAACTTACCACTACAACTTTAGAAATTACAGTGCAGCATCAAACGCCTGGTTCCCAAAGATCATCAGAGATCAAATACCTTTCGACTTTCCCTCCAAAACCCACTGTTACGTCAAATATGGCGCACAACATTGGAATTCTGAGAAAGTAGCGCTTTCCTTTGGGCTATAGATTTTGAGGTTTGGGCCCGTGGACTTTTGAATTGGAAGATGATCTGCACATCACAAAGCAAAGTTGTCTCGTCATGCATGCGGCACTTACCCAAGTCGGTGTAATGCAATTTGCCGAACTGCTTCTGCCCGCCAAAGCACAGCTCGAACTGGGGCTCGTGTGACCGGCGTAAGGTGTGTCCCCTCTCCAGGGCTGCGAAGGCGTCACAAGAGTAGCGGTACGTGATGAAGCCAAAATTGTCCCTGGTCAACAAAAAAAAGAAGAAAAAAAGAGAAATCGAATAGCCGTACGTCAGAGAGATGCTGCTGCTGTGGGGGCAACTGTAACAGCGCAGGGAGGGAGGGAGGGAGGCGGTGACTTTGGCTATTTATATGCAAAGGAGAATCAATAAAAGTGTATCTTTGGGATTTGGGAGTTTGGGAATGGAAGGTTACAATGTCAGTCTTGTCGACATTAAAGGGGCTTTTAGCGACTGTGGCTTTGATGTAAAGATTGCATCAGATTGTTGCTGTAAGGGAAACAATAGAGACTGTTTTAGTGTTTGTGAGCAATATGACAGTGATAGAAACTAGGGATGCCCCGATCTGACACGATATCAGATATCGGCTACACATATCCGATACTGAAGCGATAGTAGTTTTGGCTCTCAACGCCTCAAAAACACAACTTTTACCGCTTACATCTAAGTGAATATGGGCTATATGTCATTGTAAAGCTAAGAACCAGGAGAATTCAATCGCTGAGTTAGTTTTAACCTCCTTCGTAAATGTATTTTTGATCACCGCGCAAAATTCTGCGGTTAGCAATAGCATGCTAAAGCTGGCCTGTGTGGCCATACTGCCTTTGCTATGCCTGATCCCGTCAGACCTCGGAGGCTAAGCAGGGAAGGGCCTGGTTGGTACTTGGATGGGAGACCGTTTGGTAACACCAGGAACCAAACGAATGTAGTGAGTGAGTGGTTGGTGGTGGTCGGAGGGGCTGATGGCACAGACTGGTTGCCTCTCTTCCGTCAGTATACCACAGGGCAGGTGTGGCTACAATAGTATCTTACCACCACCAAGTATGGAGTGAATGAATAATGCAATATAAAGCGTCTTTGAGTGTCCAGAAAAGCGCTATATAAAACCAATGCATTATTATTAACCAAAACTAATCAAGGCTGGGTCAGAAACTATGATAGAAATACCTAAAGTAGTGTAATAAAGTAAAATAAGTACTGCTGAAGCCAAGTGTTTGTATTTTAGTTTAAGAAACAACTGATCTAACATATTTGTAATGATCAGATCACTTCATGTGAGTTGTTTATATTAATGTAACCTAAATCCTGTCATATACCCAAGGAAATTTAGTGTAGAAAAGAGGATCCATCGATCCTTGTTAAATGTTTGGAGAAGAGTCAAAACCATTTTTCACTCAGAGAAAGACACTTTTAAGAAAGTCTCAAAACCCAGTATCGGCATCAAAAGCTGCATCGGTGCATCTCTAATAGAAACTATTGTGCCATTAGGTAAGGAAGCATTAGCAAGTATATCAACATCCAAGCGATTAGCTGAGTTAACATATAAGCTATAGGCTATGAACGGTTTTGCTTTCCCATTTCAAAAGCTGAAGCACACACTTGAGCCTCATAGGCCCATCCACAGGGCAGAAATGTTCAACTAAATATTTCCTGTCCAGCCGCCCCTCTTTCTCTCTCTTACCCATCGTCCCTCAGGTTCACTGCGCATTCTTCGATTTCACCGAAGACTTCAAAGCGGCGTTTCAGCTCCGTCCTGGTGCAGTCGGACCTCAGTCGACCCACGTACACCGCCCGTCTCTCCTCCTGTTCGTTAACAAGGAGAAGAGGAGGAGGGAAAAAAAAGAAAAAGCCAAAGATTAGACAGTTGAAAGTTTTCCTGTCGTTTTTTACATGGCACTAATGAATTGGTCCTGATAACCCCCGAGTCCTGACTCCTCAGACCTCTGCTGCTTCGCCCCCCTCTTCACTCTGTTGTGTTCACCCCGTGATTGCTTCCACTTGTTTTTCTTTTTTCTTTTGATCTGATAGCGCCGCAGTTTGGAGGTGCCTTCAATCTCTCTCGACGCTACAATTGCTCTTTCTCTCCGCCAAGTCATCAACTGGTGGCGGCACGCTGCGATTTTTATCAAATGATGCCGTGTCAAGTTTAAAACTGTTTTTCATGGAGGCTAAAAATAAAACCGAGGGGTGACTCAGACACAGAACAAAAAGTCTTTTTCGGAGACGTTCACTTTAATAGCAGTGTATTTGATTTGAAAGAGTAGCAACAACTAAAGGCATATTTCTCTTGCTCAAATTGAAAAATATTTTGCTTTAAGAAAGTAGTTCACAAAATATACTTTCTAAACAATTATTCTGGTGGTGGCTATTCAAATATTGCCTGCTGACTGAAGGGCTTTAGTCACATGTATTGAATTGCTGAACGCAAAACTGAAATCTCACCTTTGCTCAGTGTGTGACAGAATAGTCAACACAAGGCTACTGATTGACTACAGTCGAAGAAGAAAGTGTAAACTATCTACATTTAATCATGTCGTGTTCAAGATGAAAATGTCTAGTATAAATGTAGTTTTTGCTTCACACTATGATTAATAACATTTCTTACACTTAAGTTAACACAATCAGTGTTGAAAGTTTTTTTCCAGAGTCACAATAATTGTGTTATTGCAATATCCAAAATAGTTGGATGTAACATTAGAAATTGGATATGACAATGGCTCATGTTGTATAACCTTGCCTGTAAAGTATTCTTTAACTTTCAGTATACTTTTAAGTATACATTAACTTGGGCACATATTTGTTCACCCATCTCTGGTCTTGGTGTTTTTCCGCTGCCTTTAATGCTTATACATTCACTTTAGTTCAAAAAATGCTTGCTGAATTAGTGGTTTACTTGCTGACAGCTGATAAATAGGCGGTCCTTTCTTGACGGCACCCTGAGGGCTACTTGTGTATGTGTGGGCGAGAGGGAGAATGGGCAAAAAACACACAGAGATACGCAAACAGACAGTTGGAACAAGCATCTTTCACACGCCCGGACTCTCAAACCTGCTCTGACAGCTACGGCTCTATCCGGCTTGTAATTGTGCGTGTCTCTATGTCGAAAAGTGTACGCCTGCCAAACTACGTTTGCATTACTGCGTCATTTGCTGTGCGCTTTATCAACGGGTGGTCGCCGCTGGAAACCTGACTAATGTCACACGGAGACAAAGAGAAGGGAGCTATAGAGGAAATGCCAAATTTGCAGGCTGCATACAGAAAGTAATATGAGTTCAATTTTGTTTTTTGTCTTACGCTAACATTTTTGGCTTTCGTTTTGACTGGTTTGCAAAAATGTGGACCTTGCTGTTGCAAAAAGACTGAATAGTAGTACTGCTGGGAGTGGAAATGAAGTGGTAGTATTAAAATGAGCATTCCAGGCATTGTGACTTATCAACCTTTGTTTGGGCACTTCAGCAGTGATATATTACATATTGTAACTCAACACAATTGCATTGTGTATAGAAAGCAGACTTCAATGGTAATGGTTTGTTTACATTTCTGCTAAGGCCATGCTAACAAAACAATGGTACTGTGATATACTGCACGTACGCAGATTGTGTCCACAGCTCAAGTAAATAGGATTACACAAAACAACATGAATATCCTATATTTTGATCTGTAAAGGTCATGACAACACACCCACTATTGAACAATCCTTTGCATTATGAAATTTGTTTTTTTTCTACTCGATGCGCTTCCAGACCATCTGCACTAAAAGCTTGAATGCATCAAACATAAACTGCTTTTTGGTCTCTCACCTCTGATCTCACTGTTTCGTGTTACCCTATTGTCCATGACTGTGAAGACATGAGTGAAATGATAATAACACTGAGACAACCCAAACCCTGCCCCTTCACAACCTGATTTTATTTAGAAGTACTGGGTGAAGACACTGTGGCACAGGGGCTGGAGGCGCAGCACTAATCGGGGGTCAGATGAGAATAAGCCTCATGTTAAAAAGACTGTTTTCAGACTTACAATAGCTTTTTGCTTCTGCCGGTCTTTCTGCTCGATCTCCCACTTCTCATTGTTCTGGCGGTGCTCCTCCCTCTTCAGGCACTCATCCTGGTACTCCTCGTAGCTGTCATACCTGGAAGACAAGCATGAAGAAGTCTCATAAAACAGGGACCCAGAAATTAAGGAACCGATAATATTTAATCCTAATTATCTTATCAGGTTAAGAATTGAATTACAGCAGACCCAAACTTTTATGAATGTAGAGGTTATAGGGTCTTAATACTGTCGTCACCATGACGTTTTAGATCTCCTTCTCAAAAATCCTCCATTAGTATATATGTTTTTCCAAAAGAATATAAATGTATATGGTTTTAGCACCAGACTGTTTGATATTATAAAAACACTAGAGCTCTGTAGACTGTCGGAGCTCGCTGTGTTTTGGTCAGATATTAAAACCGTATTGGTCAGTTATATTAATAAGCTTATTGGCGGAGGCAGTGATTACGTTGCCCACAGGAGGGGCTCACGGCAGAGGCGGCGAGCGGCGCAGTCGGGGAGCCAGGCTGCAGCTGCAACTGTCAGCACAACTTCACATGTCATTACTTTCTGCTTAGTTAGGGCTTCATCAAGAAGAGGAAAAAGTACAACTTCACAACCCTCCCGCCCCCATCTCCCCTCCCCCCTCTCGCTCCACTCCCTCCCTCCCTCCTCCCCACCCCCCGGACTGGCACTAGACTTGTCCGTTAAGTTCCCACTGATGAGCGTCTCTCTGGGCTTGTCGGGTGTCATTAGGCACGTGGATGCCAAATCAGCTCAGAGCAGTGTCACTATGTTCCCCTGGAGTGGGCCTCTGCATATGCAATCAGCGAAGTCTGGAGAGGCGCGCGGAGAGCCAAGCAAGCCCAGACGAATATTAAAGATTTAAAACGGCATTTAGGGATTCTGTTGTCGCTAGTCAAATATGTCACTATCAAATAAGGATAGATGAGTGACAGAATGTGGAGGGGTATTGGCAAGAACCTGGCAATGCATAAGCCAATGTGTTGAACAAAGGGTATGGCTGGTTGCTTTAGGTGTTTGAAATATTTAGGAAGGGGAGCTTTGATGGAGATGAAGAAGTCTTGGTCAAAACACGTTGGCTGGGCCATATAAATAAATCTATTTAATGCACGGCTCATGTTTGTTTTTGGAGTGCTTGGGTTTATAGCCTTTTCAAGAAGAAGAATTGCTTTATCATATGGCAACAAAACAAAACCGCTAAGGATCTATAGATCGTGTGAGCTATAAGCAAAGTGACAACAGTCCAGTCGATTCTGCTGTTTTAACCGACTTCCTGTTTCGATCCAGCACGCCAAAATAAAAGCACACAGCTCGTCTCATTGATTATTTCAGCAGGTACATTACAAGAAATTATATTCTTGTAATGTACCTGCTGAAATAATAATAAATACACACATTTTAAGTGTGTTGTCTGTTAATAGTTAGGCAGAAAGAAAGAATAGGGTGGTGCTTTTATTTTGGTGTGCTGGATCGAAACAGGAAGTCACTTCTTGGGTGGCGTTGTTATGATTTGAACTGCATGAATACAATTTATTTTATACCAGCCAAAAAAAGAAGTGAAAAAGTTCATGACACATCGTACAAAAGAATGACGCTTTAAAGCAGAAGTTTAATAGAAACTGATGAAATATTGGGATTAAAAAGTATAGCTCAGTTATATAATATTCAGTAGGATTGGTCATACTTTCTTCCGCCTCTAATGGAACAGGCCAAGTTTAAACACGCTGTCAGTAAGGAGCAGTTATTTGTATAAGAAGTTTATCATGTTGGCCTCATTTTTTTGGTGGTAGGTGATCATCTACCACCAAAAAAAAAAAAACAGCAATGTCCTCATCGATGTAATATAATAGTCAAAGAAAATGACAGAAAACAAGCTAGTAAGTGAAAAATGCTCACCTTGGCCTGCGGTTGAGAGGAGAGCGGGACCGGGGGCTTTTGTGAGTCCGGGAACGTAAAGTGCTGGATTCTGCGTTCTGTCGAGCCCTGAAGAAAAACACAAATGATTAAGCGAATGCTACAAAAGGAAACATTTCTGTCTTTTCTTGTGTCGAACCAGTTAATCTGCACTCGAGTAAAAGAACACTCCAAGTTGCTACTACGGGTTCTTTTTTTTAAGTTACTCCAACTTCAAACACTAACATATCCATTGCCAGAACAGCTCCTACAGTGCACTTTCACTCATGGAGAAAGTAATGATCTTACAAAGAACTTTCCATACACCTGAGCCATGTGCGCCTATGTACCCCTGCTATGTAAGTTGCATGAGGGCCCAGTCGATACCGCGGATGTTGGCGGCCCAAGTGTGGCGCTGATAACCCTGTACTCCTTACACTTCCTATGCTCAATTATTGAAGTGCTGAAGAAGGAAGCCTTGAATAATGAAGGGAGAGAAGTTTTGGGGGGGAGCGCACTGGAGCAAAGGGATGGCAGTTTGGATAGATTGAGGACCTTACACGGTAAAACATTCATCACAGAACAGGGATTTTGAGGATTATTTTTTTGTTCAAAATCTATTTATCCGCGCCAGGAACACACTTTTGTACTGTCATTTAAAAAAAAAAAAAAAAAAAACACCAGTCCCTGAGCATCATTTCTGAAAGCTTGTCAGTGTTAGAATGGAGTGTAATTTGTGAGAAAGGTGTTTTTTTTCTCTTCGCTGTGTGAAGTGAGGCGGTCCTTCAAAAAAACAAATGAACAAAGTTAGTGTATGCTGAATGTGCTGGAGAAGGTATAGCTAGCTGATTGTTTATTTGATTGAGAATAATTGTGCCCGCTTCTCTACGATTGTGTTGACGAAGAACAAGAGCGCAAAGAAAATGAAGTGCGTCTTGTCGCGGTGTGGAGTGTGTTGACCTTTATGTAATCAGATAAACACCGCAACACACCCGCACACCGCCGCGCTCGCCGCACTTCCGACGAACACACTAAATCGACGCACGTCTCCTCTTCTTCTCCCACTAAAAAACAACAAAACCCCACAGCTCTGATCAAAGGGAACCCTGGGAAATGTAGTTTCTCACACAGAGGCTCTGATGATGGCAGTCTCTTTTGAGTGGGGTTTTTCAGACTGCATTCCCACAGCCTGGATCGGGCTTTCATCTCCAGGGATGTAAAAGAGGAGGGTTCGCCACTCAGTAAAAACAACAGCTGCCGCTTAAAACAATAGCCCCGGCATCAAACGGGAAGGCAGCGAGAGATTTATACAAAAAAACACGGATGCTAAGGACACACTTGAATACGAGTCCACTGCTGGAGATGAAACTCTTCTGAAAGCACAGCCCCCGGAAACTTTCAACTTTACTGTCTATTTAGTGTTTGTTAAGTGAGAATCTATTACAGTGAATTGGGGAAATGTGTGGCTTTTGATGAAAATGTGCACAATGTGACAACAGGGTGGAAATGTATTCGAGGTAAAACAGCAAAGTCGAAGGTTCTCTAACTACATGTACCAAGGAACAATGAGTAATGATCCTATGTGCTTGTAGACCGGCAGGAGGTTGAGCACCTTGCCCTGAGTCTTTACGGGCCTATCCCAGCAGCTCTGATCCCAGCATTCCCCGAGTGAACACCTGCTGTGTGGGTTAAAGGATGAGGACACCTACCAGGAGGAGGGGCGTCGGTCGGGTGAGCTGGAGAGAGAGCGCCTCCGGTGGTGTGAAGAAGAACTGCGTGAGCCGGAGTGGGAGCGGGACCTGGAGCGTGAGCCGCCGCTGGTCCAGCAGAAAGGCCTGCCCGGAGACAGGAGCAGGGAGGAGGGCGGGGACACAGAGCCTCGTGAAGGAGAGCAGCTGGATGGAGGGGAGGAGGAGGGAGAGCAGGGGGAGCAGTCAAACAGCAGGTCCAGAGGAGTGCCCTCCCAGGGGTACAGGAAGCGGTTCTCCCGCCCCACATCCAGGTCATCGTGGAGGGGCAGGAAGCCCGGGTGCAGGTAGCTGGATCCTGGCAGTCGCTGGGTCGTGCCGTCACTGGCCACTGCCTTCTCTGGAGGGGGAGGAGCTGCAGGCTTCGCTTCTCTCTCTGTGCTGTAGAGTGCTTGTGTGGGCTTTCCAAAGTGCTTGTTGAGCTCTGCTCGGATTTCCTGGTCACGCATGGGTTTCCGATTGGTGGCAGAGGATGGGTCACTTGGGACTTCTTGTGAGGGATTTTCTGTTTCCTTAATTTGGGCTGCCTCCTTATTCTGCGTGGCCAAATTGTACTGCTTGGCCAAAGGCATGGATGAAGCTGATACAGGAGACGATGAAAATGGAGATGAAGATGGGGCCATGGGGGTTAAGTCCTTACATTCCACATGTCTGTCCTCTGGAGGAGTGACCGGTGCTGTAGTGCAGGTAGCCGTGGCTGTGCTACCGTCCTTCTTGGCATTTGCCTGACAGTAGTCGTGGTCACTGTGTCCACGAGACCGCTTGTTGTTAGTGCTACGTTGGTCCTCGTGAGCGCCCCCTGTCAAGTGCAGGGAGAAAGGGAGAGCATTGGACGCTTTGCTCAGCTGGGCATACAGCTCAGTCTGTTCGGGACCCTTCCTGGTGGGGCCCCCGCCTGAGGCACCTGGGGCCAGGGCCAGAGCGCCGGGGCCCACCTCGCTCTGCCTGGCTCTTTTGCACGCCAAGGCTGGCGAGGAACATGAAGACAACTTGGTTTTGAGAGATGCTTTAAAAGGATTCTCTTGACTGACTTTGTGTGGGGGCGTGGTAGGTGGTGTCAGACCTGCGGAGAAAGAGAAAGATACAAAGGTTTGTTAAGGGCCATAAACTTGAATGGAGTCATAATCCAAACCTACCCAAATAACCCTCAACTCCTCCCCTTGTCTATAAACTCAGGGTGCTTTATGGGCAGTGGCCACAGAGACATGTCTGATTAAAATATTCACTTTCACCAGGCCTAATCCGGGGCTCCGTTTTATTGCAATCTTGACAGATTAATGTAATGCTTGGTGTAACTTAATATGGTGGTGTTGTTATACGGATGACTTACCATCCGCTTCCTGCCTGTCCTTGGAAAGCTCCCATTTTATTAAAAAAAAAAAAAAAAAAGAAAAAAACACAACATAAAACCTTGTAGAGGACAAACCTAATGCATGGGTATGTGTGTGATACAGTATCCACCCAACACTGGACACCTGCCAAGTCATCTGAATACAACACTGTGGCTTTCATTGTTCAAAATGGAGAGTTTTTGAGCTCTTCCTGCAGTTTCAACAGTAACATCAACTATTTGCTGCACACACCAATGCATTTAAATCCCTTGAATAATGTCTGGCCATCCTGGAGGACACCGAAAACAGGAAACACAATCTACTTTCTTATTTTGAGTGTTTTTTTTTTCGTGGAGAAATGTCGACAGTTTGAGGGGGGGGGTGGGGGGTTCCATTCTTCTCAGATGGCATTCCCCTTTGCATCTCCCCCATCCCCGCCTCCTACAGATTTACAACCGCACAGATGGCATTTATATGGGAAATCCTGAGATGAGCCCACTTTATAGCATTGTTAACGCACTCACACAAACGGGCCGTCGCCGCCGCCATCGCTCTCGTTCACTCCCAAGTTCTTGTACATGGCCGCCCTGTCTCTCTACCTGTCTGCCATCTTTCAATCGCGTTTCTCCTCTTGCCATCCTCTCCCCGTCTAACAAACATGCCCACACACCCCGAGCCGCTCGAGTCAGCCACTTTGCAACACCTACGCTCTCCTCTGTTCCTTCTTATAATGCGCCGTTCTTCCCCCCCTTTGCTGGCGAATTGCACCAAATGACAGCTATTAGTATTAAATCCAGCGTTAGAGCGTGTGCCGAGAAGACAGCTTGGCAAAGCGACTGAGTGAGCGAGCCGGATACATAAATATTCTGACTTGCTGTGTTTGGAATGGCAGATTCAGAAGCTTATCACAGTCCTAGTTATTACGGGGGGAATGTATATAGCAGCTATGCAAAATAGACTTTCCGCAGCCCCATACATATCAACTTACAGGCAAAGGGGATTTATAGTTTCGCAAATATCAGGCAATTTCACTCTTTACCTTTACGATTGCCGGGTTTTGTGTGCATTGACAGCATTGACAGCATTGATAGCATTGACCATTCATAAAGATCTGAATGCTTGTTGTAGGCGATTGCATGAGCCAATGTGCTTGAAAGTATCATCCACATAGGGCTATCACGATAACAAATTTGAAGTTCGATGTATTGAGGCAGGAAAGCATCGCGATAAACGATATTATTGACTCAAACGATACTGGATACTGTCAACTCTTAGGCATAAAAATGACAGTAAATCTTTGTTCTAAAAGTGCATCACTATATATCGAGCCCATAAATGTATTATTTATCTGATATGTCGATATAGTAATTATCGTGACAGCCCAACATCCGCATTTTAATATCCTTTGCTGGAGAAAAGTAGACGATGTTGGTCTGCCATGAGTTCTAATAATTATTGTCAAGCACCGGCAGGCTTGGGCAGGCATGCATGATTCCTATGAAAAAGGGAAAATGGTGGCTGAAAAAAAGGGAGGGGTACGCGGTACAATGAAGCGCCATCTGTCCAAAACAATGCACGCGTGGGGTCATAAACTAGCAGCCATTAGTGACGGGGGTGAAATAAATCAGAATTAGATAAATATGTGCCTCTCAGTCAAACTCGCTCATGATGGATGGCCCACAGATGCAGACACCAATCACCGGGGCTGTCAGCGAGGAAAAACCGGCGCGGAGAGGAGAGAGAAAGGAAGTGTATCCAAATCATTCCCCCCCCCCCCCGCCGTCCAGCTGGAAATTGAGAGTGCAGACCTCTGAGCGAATAACAACTCCGGGCTTAAAAAGAGTTGATCCGACGGTAAGCCATGCAAATAGCAACACACACGGACCACCCCGGTGCCATGAGATACAGTAATTAAAGACAACACAGCCGAGCGGGACAAATCTATTAGCTTGGCAGAGATTAAGGCCCGAACGCTGAAGTCCCAGGAGGCTTCGCTGCCTGTTGCCACATTATTGTGCTTGTAGTTTGGTCAAAGAGAAACGCGCGGCCCACCAGTTCAAAACAGAGGTATTGTTTTATTAAAAGACATCACAGGGGCTGCCGTAAACTGCCAAGAATGCAAAAGTGAGGGCTGGCTAGCAACAAGAAGCTAAAGTGTTCAGCTGATGATGCATTGTTGCCTAAGTTTGTTCCTTCTAATCGACGTTAGGAATGATATTGAGGGATATTAGTGTTTATCTGTCCCATCAAAGTCCAGATAATTACCATCTAATCTCCAGCTGATAGCAGGACCAAGAGAGAGTGACATTGCCCTGCCGTAATTTGCCTGGCAACAGCATGTGCCCATTTTACAGATGTTATCTTTCAATGAAACCACTATTACTACACCGCCTCCCTAAAGTATAGGGTCATTCGGGATTGGCAGCGCTCCATGGAAAGTTCCGAGGAGTTTGAAGGTGAATTGTGGAACGGCGCGCCGGCCTGTAACCTCCATCTGGTTATAAGTCACAGCACAATAATCGCCATTGTCGTAAAAACGTTGCTTGGAATCGGCGGAGGACCTCCAACTCGCGATCTTTCACCTTCGCCTACGCCGCTTTATGCTCACTAAAAACGCTTAATGTTCAATCCAAAATGGCCACGCCGAGTCAGGGCTCGTTCAGGAGACGTAGCCCCGGGTTGGTTAAATCAACCGTGCGCGGTAAAACAGGACAAATATTAACTGCATGATTACCCTGGAGGTTTACAGACCGGCTTTGTTTAGGTCTCGCCATTCGTAACCTTTGCCCCCGGAAGCTTATCTACAGGAGAAGGCTAAACAGCACTTTGACCAAGGTCAGCGGTGTCCTTAAAGACCTCTCTCGGGGGTTTGGAGGAGCGCAACAAATACTATAATGGAATTGGTGCGGGCTGTTGGGTATGCTAACAACCTGCTAGGAAGCAACAGCAGTGGTAATAGTAGTACTGGTTGAAACGGCAATGGTACTAATCAATATCCGGCACTCACTGAAATACTTAAAAATAAATAATTTCAACTTAAGAGTGTTATTGGGGGAGTTTATTTCTGTTTTACTTTTTTTTTTAAATTGTTCATAATCATGCAGAAAATCAATGTGAGTGAAGTTACCATATTTAGTTCATTGTCCTTTAAGGGGTAAAATATAAAGGTTTAAATACAAAATATACAAAAAGTACTTTATTGGTATTCAGGAGACGTTGTGTTTTGTGATAAACATTTTTGTTTGAATGATCACATAGGCACTAGCTTTTGTAATGTGATTGTGCTTTATGTGCAGTGGGCGGGGTCAGTCAACTCCAATATTGTTAAAATTGTACTAAAAATAACCTCTGGCAACATAAAAACATAGTCCTCGGGTTTATTGGTTCTTTTGTCAAGAAAATACTGTAAGTATGAATAATAGGTGCAACTGGCATGTCCAAATATGTGAACAGGGCGTATGATCAAATAGGGTGCTATTTCATGCTGTAATTTCACTTATTTCACTACGTCCTCCAAAACCAACACATATATCATCGCTTAGCACAATTATTCACCAATAAAATGTGTGAGTTTCATCAACCTACTATGGTTAGTTTTCAAGTTATGTAAAGAAATGGGCCATGAATTTAACCAGACTTGGGTCTTTTTCAGACTTCAGAGAAAACAGGAAGTTGGAAGCATGACCGGTCTCTGCTGATTGGCCAAATGCCACAGTAGTGGGATCTTTGATGTCGGGTGATCTCTTCTGATTGGCTGAGTGAGGACTACATGCTTCTTTACCTTATACTGATGTGCAGCAGGGAGGCCATATGTAAAGTGTGCGGAAATGACCAAACATAGTCACTTGCTCCTTAAAGGGTTAACTCTTGTATTGAAACACTCAACTGAGCAGCCCTGCATCAATACTGTCAGGAGTAGAACAAAACCTCAAGACGCCCTTCCTGATGTAACCACGTTTATTTATCCAAGCATGGGAACGATATAATGGATTAGCGATACCTTCCAAACTAGGCTATAATACTGACACACAAAAAATGCAGTGAAATTGCTAAAATGAGTATTTTTTATCATTTTAATGAAATCTAAAGATCATACTGACAGAACATCACGTTTACACGGAGGCAGCGCCGCATTCCCAAGTCGGCCGATCACATTGCGCTCACGTCTGGGGACGCGTCGCCGAGATAGCAAAAGGGGAAACCAAATTACGCAGCAAAACCAATTAAAACAATAACAGCGGCAATTCAATTTTCGATGGATGCACGGACTAAGTAAGCCGTCAGTCAGCGAGCGTTATATCTGATAGGGCGGCCCGGAGCCTGCATATTAACTCAAAGGGGCCAGAGGTTGAGGAGTGGGAGGGGCCCGCTAATAAACCCGCATGGAGATTGGACACCCTAATCAATACCGTTGGCACATAAAACGCTCCCCGTGGCCCATCACCTTGAACTTTGAACTCGGATGAAAGCGGGATTAACCCATTAGAAGCCGCGAACCTTCAGAAACCCATCGACTGGACTGGAAATTTAATATTCAGCCCTAATCACTTGTTACAGAGCGTGCATGTGCTTACCTGGGGTTCCAGCGATCTCCACGCTTAATGTGCGTTCAATGGTTTTGTTCTCACACGGTGATCCCTTGTGGTCACTGCAAGACAGAGATGTGTAATGTTTCACTTTTCGCCGCACGCATGAAGTTCCAAAGCTCTTGTGAAATAAGTAATGGGAATGAGTCACAAAAATGCCTCGGATTCTAGTCTTTTCAATTCTAAAACGTTTCTTTCTCTTTGCTTTCTCTGTTTTTTTTTTTGTTGGCCTAAAATATTGTGGAAAAACTTCTTGCACTTACTTTGGAGACTCTGGGGTCAAAGGAAGTGGCAAGGTGGTTGGTTTGGCTGCAGAACAAAAAGGAGCATTGGTAATTATTGATCTAGTCATAACACCCACATTCTGCAACAGGTAATGTCAAATTGGCTCGTCATTAAAGCAATTACCACTACAAAATAAAAGTGAAAAATAATAAAACACCCCACCCAGGTTAGAAAGAAGTCTATAAGTACTGCTGTACAAAGCTTTGAGATTGACCCCATTCTCAAACAGTTTATATGCTCTTAGACTGTCCACTCGGTGAGGCAGGATGGAGTGATGAGTTATGTATCACAGGGCCTAACACACAGACACACCCCGTTTATTGCAAAAAGACAGACAAGCAAGGCCCAGAATGGAGTAAGGACAGACAGCGACGATGCCACAGACAAAACAATGACAGTGGGTGAGCCCCTCTCTGGACAGTAAAGTCATAACCGCATGCACCAGAGGCAGAGGAGGGGGGGGAAACAGGAAGAAAGGAGAGTCAGAGAAGCTTGTGCAGTTGCCCGGAGGCTCTGGCCGCCTTGTGCTCCAGCTAAAGGGACATGGCTCTAAAGTGCAGCCCGGGCTCCCACACTAAAGGACGTCTTCAGCTCACTCTGCTCAATCAGCCAAACAGGGTTCAAGGGTCAACTTTTAAGAAGGCAAGACATACAGTAGCAAAACAAGGCTCGGCCCCAAACCCACCCCCTCCTTTTCTGCTCATTTTAATTTCAAAGACTGCCTCTGGGACTAGCAAAAGCATTGGCGAGCAGGCTGTTTGTTGTGGATGCCCTCAGAATGACTGTTAGATTCAAATTAGAGTTCATGTTAGTCGTGAAGTCAAACCGGGAAGTTGTTAGAGCAGGAGAGGGAGAAGAGAGAGCAGATATAAGGCCAGTGGGGGGATGCAGTCATGATTACCTAACAATGGGTGGCCCTGGTCATCGGGGTGCTCGCTGAGTGCCTGCCTGTGTGGGTGCCCTTGCCCTGGTGTGAAGCAGGGAGGGGCAGGGAACAGAGGGCTGAGTGGGCCCTGTGAGAGCACTGCAGCCAGGCTGCTGCCCATGACATCATCAATAAAACAATCAACATCATCAGGGTCAACATCCTCCCCACAGCCGCCCACACTGGGCCACCCCAGCTCCAGTCCAAAGCCCATGGTCATCCCTGAGTCTGTCTCTAGGTCAAAATTCAGAGGTGACAACAGGGGCCCAGAGTCAGGCTCCTCAGCCTCTTGGTTCCTAACATAATCGTTATTGTCCAAGTGTGGATCAGTCAGGATAGGTCTCTCAGACCTGGGGGGTGAATGTTTTTTGGGTGAGGCGGGTTTCGGACTGGGACTGCTTGTGTGTAGGTGGACCTGGTACTGGGCAGGCCTCTGTTTGGAGGTGAGCAGCTGGCTGAGTAGGGGATGGCCTGGCTTCTCCTCTCTTTTCTTAATAGTCAGTGTGATGTGCCTTTGTGGAGCTTGCTGGGCCGCACTGGTGTTTTTACGGCCTTGCCTGCGAAAGCCCTCACTAGCCTTAGTGGCACCTACAGCCTCTCGGCAATGCTCACAGCTGTGACTCGCCTCTCTGGGAGGGAGGGAATAAGAATGCATATACCTAATAAAGCTAGCGACAGCCAGGCGGGCCGCGTCGCCTGGCGGCCTTCCTTCTTCACTGGGCGCCCTGTGCTGTAGTTTGGGGCAGACATGGCCACAGCCCTGGGAGTCCTGATCATGGTGAGCATGGCACCGCTGCCACTTCCCAGCCCCACCACCAGGCACACTACACTCTGCAGCCCGCCGCTCACCTCGCTGCTGCTGCTGAGACGACACCGACTTCTTCTTGGCTGAACAGGAGGAGGAAGTGGAGGAGAGGGAGGAGAACGAGGACGTGGATGATGAAGAAGGCGAAGAGGAGGAGGAAGAGGCACCTAGACCCAGGACACTCTTGTCTCTGCTACTGCCGGGCCCCCAGGGCCCCCGCGCCTCACTGGCTTTGGTGTGCAGCAGGATGTCATCGGTAGCTGTCAGGTATTTGAGCAGCTCTGTGCAGGGCCGCCTCACTGGCCGGTTCTGTTGGGTCGAACCCCCGCGCGCTTTGCCGTTCCATGGGCTCTCCGTCTGCTCAATAGGAGGGAGAGAGAAAATCATCTTATTTAGTTTAAGTGCAGCTGGCAGTTAGGAATATTTGAGTTTTAAGTGCACACAGACATAAAAGAAGAAAGGGACTGGGACTGGGGAGAGGCTAAAAGTGATTCAGACAGCCTGAGCACAGTGGTTGCCCAACTGTCTGGGAGGCATTGGTGGGGGTGCAGTCCGCCCATCATCTTAATTGCGTGGCCCTTGGAGCACCACCACGCCGCTCTGTACGCACACCATGTCCTCCGGGAGCCCTCATTCGCTGTGCTCCAGAAACAGATGACTCAAAGGCACAGTATGAAAATAGAGCGTGTGGAAGGTTGACGCTACGTACAGCCACACAAATCTGTGTTTACCGCACTATGTCACATGCACATGCTTCTCTCCATCCAGACGATTTGACGCACCGGGGAAAGCAGAACAAATACAGATTTCAGACTTTTTTTTTTTTTTTTCCTCAAACAAGAGCAAATGATGACTCGCTGGAAGCTAAATATGACATCCAACATGGAGCGTGTCATGTCCTGATGCCAAATGCAAAGAGATTACCCAAATCACACACTTCATTTATTCACATCCACAACCATACGATACTTAGGCTGACTGGCGTTCATCTTGATCGGCCCCACCCTTTCAGAAGACACAACTCTTTGGAGGGCCATCTAATATGAATTTGAAGTCTGATATTTTGATCTCAATGCATCAATCTCGCCTCACAACTGCCAGGCATGTTTTTTTTTTTTTTCTTCTTTCCGACAGACTCCATACCACGGCAGATACTCGGAGACGCTAATGAGACCACAGTGTCGATGCCGCGCCTGGAAAAGCCCAACAGCAATCAGCCTGTTTTCATTACGAGATGTCCCCCGTGGGAGAGCAGACTTAGAGCACGAACGTCGTTAAAAGCGGCCACCGAAATGAAGAAGAATAAATAAATTCCACTGGAACACAGAAGAGCGTAACAAGCGGAGTGTACAGTAGGGCAAAGCTTCTTTTTATTTATTTTTTCCCCCCCCTCTCTCTCTCCCCGTAGCTACATTAGTCTGGGTGCGTCCCTACCTTGACGACGGCAGGTGGTGGTCGGATGCGGTGGTTGCTGTTGGCTGCATGGTTCTGTGCCTTGCCACCTGTGTATTGATTATAGCTGAGCTGGGAGTTTGCGGGCGCCAGGAGGAGCTTCTTCAGCTGCAAATGAACAAGAAACAAGAGAGAAAGAGAGGGGAAGTGAGGTTATCCTTGTTATTTCAATTAGACTCGGAACTCAAATATGCTAGTGCGGAAAACACAGTTATACGAGGATAGAGGATAGAATTAGAAACTTTCACTTGAGACGTTTAGCAATGCTTTTCAAGTACTGTATTTGTAATATATTTAGCGTGAGTAAGGTAAGAAGTACTAAGAAGTAACAGTGCTTTTATTTATACACATCCTAAAGTTATTACATTTGAGACACAGAACAAATGAGTGCCCGAATCACATTTTCCAACGCTGGTGTTTCATATGTACACAGCACAAAGCTCCTCTAATGTGTTGGAATAAACAGCGTGTGTAAAGGTCACGCAGAAACAACCAGTATGGAATGAAAAGGTAATGGCATTTTGTAAGTCACATTCACAAGACTCCTGCTTTGTTGCGTCATTGGCACATTTCGGTCCCTCACTCGTGTCCTCAACCTACTTTGAATTGCAAAGAAAAGTTGCATCTTGTTTGATATTAATTACATGTTGCAGCGTTTGACTCGGGAGAATTTGATTCAAGGCCCTACAGTGAAGTAAAATGCAAATTAAAGGATGTCTTAACCAGTTATTTTTGCTGTGTAAATGTGAGAGTAAATGTTTTAAAGCAGAACTAAGTAACTCGTGCCCCTTGAGGCCATAAGCGCCACTGCAGGTGTCGTAGCATGTTACGTTTTTTAACTCATGAATCGTCCATGAGAGTAAATACTACGCTGACAGAAAAGACAAAGGGAGAGAGGGACATTGTACATACAATTACACAATGGAGATCATTTTTTCCACTCAAACTTGGCTGTACATACTGTTTCAGTGGCGCTAGCCCGCAGTTAGCTTTTCCCGTTAGCCTGCTAGCTTCTTCTTCGTGATTCCATTAGTGTGCATTGCGCTCCGGGTACACTAATGTCAGCAAGTTTCAATTGTGCTTTTCTGGCCAGAGACACCAGGGGGAGATGAAAGACCCCCCAACCATCCCATTAAGTACTGAAGTACTGCTATTAGCACTGCTTTAACTATATTAAACCAGATGCTGAATGTTAGAAGTGGATTTTTTTTTTTTTTAAAGTTCCTGCACTAGTATCTATTTCTTATTTTATGTTAGTTGAACCAGAAAGTCTTTCATTCTGCTCCAACTAGTTAAGTTCATACTGAAATGAGGGGAATCCATAATGACTTGTTTGAATGCTTATGTCCAGGGTGCAAAGGATTTAGATGTGATTTCCTGCATTCTGGACCAAGCCCTGACACCTCGCAAAACAAGTGAGACAACCATGCAAATCATCACCATGACAGCATAGCTCCTCCACGAGGTGAGGTTTGTAAACTCCATAAAGTGTTTGCACTGGGTTTAAATGAACGGGGACTGTAAGCTGTGGACTAAAGCGTTATGTGATGACCGACAGTGGTGGTCATGACTGATTTCCACCAATGCTTCTGTATATGAACGTTTTTGGTAGTCACTGTCTACAAGATACCTCTATTTACTATTTAATTGTTTGCACATTTCCTGTGTATTTTGCACACCCTGAGTGTTTTACTTAAGAGCTGAATGTAACAAGTGAATTTCTCCATTGTGAGATCAATAAAGGCTTATCTTATCTTATCTTGTCCATAGCGGATGCCTAAAAATCCTCCTTTCCCTTATTATGCTTTTATGTTGCATAGCACTGCCCTGCATTGGCATAGTTTAGTCATTTTATCCAATATCATGGCGATAAATGAAGTTTAAAAATGTGCATCTCTAATAACGTTCTATTTACCAGACAAGTTTGTAAAGTCAGTTGGCAAAATATCGACCAGAGATTTCTATTCTCTTTTTCAAACACTTTAATTATGTCCCAGTTCGATTCCAGAAACCATGACAGTTACATCCGCGGTTGGCCCGAGCACACTTGTTACAACATTGAACGGGTGCCATAGTCTCACTGTTATGTAATTAGCCGCACATCCAATGCATTTATTCCTCTGCTCAGTGTATTTGCCTCAGAACACATTGTGGGAAATGTGGCCCGAGTCGGTTATGACCACACATCAGTGAGAAGAATAGTCCTTTCTGGTGCCAAGGGGTTGTCACAGTGCCTTATCTTTTGTGCACCACCGACTGGCAGCATGTACCCGGGGCGGCAGGTCTCCAAAACAACACATGTTTGGATGGTGGATATGATGATGGCAAGAGGAGGGGGTGTGGGGGTGGGGGAGGCTGGGCATGCGTCTTACCAGGGAAGGCTCCTCGGGCTCAGGGGTGTGCGGGGAGCCGTCGGGGGAGGAGGGACAGCTCTGGTCACTGGCATTGGTCACGTCCCCGTCTGCCAAGGCCTCAAACGAAGGCAATCCGTCCTCGTCCACCGGGATGCTGTCCAGGGTCTCTGTAAGCACTGCCAGCAAGTTGGCCTCATTTTCTTCATCTATCTTCTTAGGAAGCGGGAATCCGAGGGAGACACACACAGACAAATGGAGAGACAGAAGACACAGGGCGTTTTAGTCGGGGGGACGGTTTTGTTTTGGACTTTGTGGTGAATGCACGCAATCTGCCACTGTGGTTCTCAAATTGGACTACTTGGGCTTCTTCTGGTGAGACTTTTTCAGATGCTGCTAGAGATCATTTATCATACTGTATCTATTTAAGAAAAGCTGAAAAGCAAGCGGCATTAATGGTAGTGTGCAGTTACTAATATGGCTGTATGTAATTGCATGGGTGAAGCAAACTAGTAAAGAAGCATGCATGTTTTCTAAAGTAGAAGTATAGCCAAGTTATTAAACAAGAATTATAGAGGAATCCAGAGGTCCCAAATTAATTCCGAAAGCCTGATGAAAGGCATAATATAGCCCACTTTTAATAAAGTCAGAAGATGTATTTTTCCATTCAATTTTGTTGCCGGAGCAGAGCGGGCTGCTTTCTGGCAGCTTTCTTTAAAAAACTAAATTCCGCTTCTTGCAAAAGTGAGTCAAGCCTGTCACTCATATTTTAAGCACGCAGCTTACTGGACCAAAATAATATCTACCCCCCGAAAAACCCATTACGGAGGCTGACAAATAGCAAGTATCTGGGGAAGAGTGGAAAGAGCTTGGGTGGCTGTGGTCTGGAAACTAACATTGCATCTTTAGTGGAGGATAGCACACCGTTGCCACTACATAACCAAAGCTAGACCAAAACGTATGAAAACATGCAGTAATGATGGAAGCGTATTAGCTGTTGCTCATGAAAACAAGCGGTTCTCCACTTTTATATTTAATTTTTTTTTTTCCTTTTTTTGTGGGCTGAGAGAGACAGCTTGTTCGTGCCGCTCAGCTCCACTTTGATGTGCCAGAACAGTTGCTGCAGCTGGCCGCTTAATGGCCGAGATGATGCACCAAATGTGAGGAAAACAGACACAGAGGAGCGGATAATACCACCAGGGTTTGAAATAGATACTCAACCTAGCAAAAAAAAAAAAAAACAAAGTCTATGATTATTCACAGCTCAATTAGAAAAACCCCAGAGCAAAGTTTGCAGGTTAACGTGAACCCAGCAAGAAATCAAGTTATAGACAAAAATGAGAGAAAACAAGGCTGAAGAAGTCACAAAAAACCTATGGAAATGGGACAAAAAGTGACAAACGCATTAAAAAAGCAATGAAAATGGGTCAAAAAGGGGTAAAAAACATCCCAAATGTGCCAAAAAAGACTCAAAAAAGCATCCCAAATGTGCCAAAAAAGACTCAAAAAAGCATCCAAAATGTGCCAAAAAAGACTCAAAAAAGCATCCAAAATGTGCCAAAAAAGACTCAAAAAAGCATCCAAAATGTGCCAAAAAAGACTCGAAAAAGCATCAAAAAAGTGTCAAAAGAGACTCAAAAAAGTGTCAAAAAATACACAAAAAGTGTTAAAAAAAAGAATAAAAAAAGCATCACAAAAAGGGGCAAAAAACTAGTCAAAAAAGGAAAAAAAAGTGTCAAAAAAGGTCAAAAGAGCAACAAAAACGTGACAAAATAGGTCCAAAGAGTGACTGAAAAAGGCGCTACAGGCCTATAGGCTGTGAACTCCAGTCAAGAAGCCTTTAGATTTGGGTAAAGCTGAACTGGGAAAAAAGTGCTCGGTTCAGGCGGGGGTTAAGAGGTCAAGTCAAGACACAGTCCTAAGCGCCAGTCAAACATTTCCAACACAAACGTCTTTTTCCACGAGCGTATTTTATTTTTTTTTATTTTTTTTTGCCTCGCTCTTTAAAAGGATGTGCAAGTTGTTGTGAGAAACCCGGGGGGACTTGGAGCCGGCGGAAAGATAAACAGCCTCATCACCATGGGACATTACGTGGCTATCCCAACAAGAACAAATCCCTTCATGCACACAAGTAGATTAGCATTAGCCACCATGATACGCGACGACGAGGTGCTCCAGCCTCCCCCCCCGTCCTCCTCCTCCTCCTCCAACCTCCCCCGCTGGCTGCTCCTCTGCATCCACCGTGAATTTGTACCAATTTCAATGCCTTTCCTTCCTCTTGTTTCCATTTCAAGATAACGCCGATACCTTTTGCTCGCTAGCAGCCGGGCGAATGAGACGTTCATTTAGTAGATTTTCCTTCCAACATTATTAAAAATGATAAAGGGGGCATATTTCAAGATAAGCCAACACAGAGGGAGGGGAGGGGACGGGGGGGGTGGCTTTTGGGGAAGAGCCTCGCAGGAAATTGCCCGGTATGATGTGGCATTCTGTCTAATTACTTGCCAAAAATCGACGCAAGCCAAAAAAGCCGGTCTCGCTAAAAATGGTGTAGCCTTTTTTTCGAGCTATTACCTGGGCATTAGGATCGGCAGGGTATTAGCTGTTGATGGAGCTTTTAGCCTTTTCTTCGCCTAAATATACAGCCCACGGATGAGAAGCCGGGAGTTGGATCATTTTAGATTATGACCAATAAGTGTGTAATGAGAACGCCATCTGTGTAACCTCTATAATGCCTAAAGTAATGCATTCCCTAAAGTGGAGATTTGGCACTAAAAAAAGTATGTTTAAATACAGAATCCCTGATCATATAAGGTAGAAGCAGTCTAAAAGTCAGAATGTATAAAATGTAAAAGAAAAAACAATACAACTAGGAATATTTGGCAGATTATTTACATTATGCATGTGTCAATTTGAGAAAATTCAAAATGCTAGATAGCAAGAGAGGTTTCTAGGGTTGGGAATATTCAGTGAGAGCTCGCCAGTGTAATAATTTCAATCCCTTGCGAGCAGCTTCCACCAGCCCAGTTCCCAGCGGTGCAGTGTATGACGGAGGATAACCCCGAAGGGACTTTCATATTCTCAAAGAGACACTTGTAAAAGTCTAAGTCGTGACTGTCCTCCACCTCCTCCTCCTGCTGCTGCAGCTACGGGTCTGAGGGAAGTCACTCTCAGGCCAAGTGGGGATTTAGAAGCGGCCTTCAGAGCAAACTGCACTGATCTTTCGTAACTGAGAGGAGAGAGGGCGATGTCGGGCTGACTGTCCATGAGGGGGCGCTGGAGTTGAAGCAAACAAACCCGTGCAGAAAATCAACTACTGTGTTTAAGCCAGACGTAAGGCAAGTGTACCTGTGCCAATATTAACATTGCACATTTTCTTTTTACAGGGAAGGCTTCTGTGGACACTTAAAGGGACTACATGGAGTTTAAACATGTTCAAATTCTGCATTTTCCTCCCCATACATGTTCCAGCCATGTCATAAGGTGTAGAATGAGCCCAGACATAATCACCACAACTGCCTCACAAATCCTGCACTGTCACTCAAATAGTTGTTAATTCGGGTCCAAAGCACAGGCTTAATATAGAAGTTGCAGTTACCCATAAGACCCGAGGTGGCAGTAGTGAGTATAAAAGGGCCAACTTGCTTCTAGCCCCTTTAACATTTGGGATATGGTCAAGTGTAAGGTGAGGAAGAGGCATAGATACAGACGGCATCTCTGGAATCGCCCATATATGGTCATGTTTGAAAACAGTTAAGGGGGAAAACAATTTGGAGAAAAATCTAAACTAATTATTAAAAAACTATGACAAATGCTGAATTATGAATATAGTTTTTAAGTAAATACAGCTCCAAAGACATGGGGAGGAGCAAAGTGGTTCAACAGCCCATAAATACATAAAAAATGGGGAATGCTAACATGATGCTACATGTTAGCATCGCGCTAATGCTAACGCTAGCTACGACTGCCGTTTTTTCGCTTCTACTAAACAATCTGCTGTGAATAAACATCGATATGGACCCGATTCAGACTTGACTTTATTTGTATGTGATAAATAACTTTATATTTCGCCAGAAAACGGCTAAAAACTGTGACAAACTGTGTTTTCCCCTGAAGATTTCCCCTCGGCGAAGCCACGCCCCCTTCTATGACGAGACGCCGTCTGTATCTATTGTATCTCCCTGTACAGTTGCGTGATACAACCTCAGTCATATTACAACAACTACTGGAAGACTAATATCAAGTGTCTCCAATTCAAATACCAACTAATATAGAGTCAATATAGAGAGGAATCAGGAAGGGCATCCGTCAAAACCCCACACAAATCGTGCAACACTACATTCTATAGGTGAGGAAAAGAAGGGCTTGAAATTATCAGCTGACGATTTAGGCTTTTGTTACTTCTTGAACGGTATGTGAGTGTGGCGGGACATAAGGAACGGCGCCTAAAAAGGTGGATGCCAAAATAACCTGGCAACGTGCTGCCGACTACGTCCATTTATTCTGATTACAACAGCAGCTGCTGAGAGGAAAAGGGGGCAGCGAGAACAAAGGAGAGGAGAGAAAAATTGTCTCGGAGGGAACACTTTCTTGCCCATCCCGCTTAATGGACCTCGCCGAATTAAAGAGATCTTAACAATCCTGGGCTAATTGTGGGATCACAATATATTAACCCCGCCGCAATTCTAAAGGGTGCCATTTTCAGGCTGTTTTATTCCAAATGCTTCAATGAGCCATAAAACATGCTGGCAAGTGCTGGCACCGTCTCCCCCCCTCCGTCACCCAAGCCTCCTGTGGCGGTGAGGAGGAGAAAAAAAAGAAAGAAAAGTCCAGTAGTTGATTATTAGGTGAGGCCCTTTTGTTATCAGACAGCCTGTCTTTGAGATTGTCCTTGCCTTTAACTCTTTTATTGAGCTCCACCACAGCATTGTGTCCCCAGAGATACTATTCACACAGCTGATAAGAGGGTGAAGTTTTAAACAAACACGCGGCCTGCGACGCGGGGGCAAACGGCCAAATTAAATCGGCTAATTACTTCTTGAGGATTCCAAGCATGCAATATGTTTGCCAGGGATCACATTTAACATTTCCTTTTTTTTTTAATAGAAGCAGTATTTACATGTTAAAAGAAGCCGGAAGAAAGTTACAGCCTGGAACTTCACTGGAGCGTATATGGCCCACACAATGTCATGGGGCTGAACACAGGGTGTATCAGGAGTGGAATTGCATGAAACCGGAACAGGAAAGTGTGGAAACATAGGGGAAAAAGAAATGCATTAGGGATGTCTTTGTACTGTGCAAAAGTGTCTCTGCAACTACTTCCAACTCACAAAGATACAGCGGGCCTCTCATTGGGCAGCGCTGCGCTAATCTCAACAAGAGGGCCGAACATGTGACTGCCACTCACTCACAGATATAATATCAGGCATTTAACGGGTCATCTGGTATTTAAAGTACATTTCATTCACACCACTCTTCTCTCTTCCTCATCGCCCCTCAAATGGTAACCAGCTGCTCGTGACACAAAGCATCCATAAAATACAGCTGACTCCCAGTGATGGATATTAATATATCGTCGATTGCTTCATTCCAATTAGCCACAGAACTCTTTGAATTCACGCTCAGGGTTAATGGTCCTCTCCTATGCAGGCTTTTTTCAAAAATACTATGGCACAACTTGAGGATCAAAGTAAAACTCCTTTCTTCTTTACGTGTGCCAGTGTTGCCATTAAAAGGACTAGAGGTAAGAGGAAGAAAGTGCAGCGCCTTCCCCATCAACACAAGAGAAGCGGGCGGCGGATTTGATAAACAAATAATGTCATTCTGTGTGATTATCCCTGTGGCCCCCAGAATTTGGAACAAATAAATCAGTGTCAGGACCGTGCTGTTAAGGGGATCGGTCGGGCCTGACACGTCGCCTGGTCGCCTCGGCTGCAGCATATGGCGACGGAGGAGGAGGCGGTGAAAAAAAAGTGTGGGGGGGGGGGGGTGCGAGCGGGGCGGGGAGGACAGGAGACGGAAGGTATGAGGAGACAAATCAGCGCAGCCAGCGGAGACGTCTGGTCATTTAGCACGGGCTTACTGAGATGGAGAGAGGGTGATTATGGGCCGTACCGAGACCATACATAACGCCGCTGTAAGCGCCCCGTGTGGCTCACTCCGATGGTGTTCCAAATCATAAAACTAAATGTGAAGACGACGTTATACTTAAGACTGGGTTCGTACCACACGGCTTAAGTAGTGTTCTGATTTACTACGCGGGTAATAGTGTGCCTTGCATTTCGGGAGCTGTTTAAAACCGAACTCGCTGCTTCAGATCTTTGGACGCAAATCGTTGGGAAAAGTTCATTTGAGATCAAGGAATTCAACCCAGAACCCCTACACAACATAGCCTCAAACTTTAGTGTCCAGATTCCCTAGTCTGCACGTAAAAATCCACTTTTGTCCATCTTAATAGAAATCAAGCATCCGCTGCCAGGTCATTGTCATTCCGCCCGCACACGCCGCCGTTACCGCTCTTTTAAATACAAAATGGCAACGATGAAGCAGTGTTTGCATGCCAGATGTCCGTTACTGTCGAGGATTCTACACGCGAGCGCCATATTCGCGGGGAAACTGCCCATACTGTCGACATTAAAGCTCGGGACATCTCCGGGGGGACCATTTGAGGAAGTTACTGCACTGTGAGGAACGAGAGAAGGAATCGGGAAACCAAGAGAGGATCTAGAAAACTGATAGAGGTTTGATCCAAGATGGCGACCCATGGGATGAAAGTGGTTTCCCTTCTGTGGTGGTTGAAAATCTCCTGTCTTACATGTGCTGACATCAGCCCTTCCTGTCACATGGGTGCACACATGCTCCACTCCTTGCCGGTACAACTATGGGGTAAAAAAATCCCTCATATCAAGTCCTGGACCAATGCTGGCAGTTTTCTGTGGAGTTTGCGTGATAACCCTGTGTCTGTGTGGGTCTCCTCCACAGTAGGGGGCGTTCCTCATCAACCCAAAACATCCTTCCTGACTGTGAACCAATAGGTCGAGATCTGGAGATGGACAATAAAGCGCAGTCATATCGATACATTTAACAGAAAAGTAGAATGATCCGACAAACTGTGATCACACAACACTCTCTACAAGGCCACCAGGGTTGACAATCACCCAGTCCGTTGCTTTAAATGCTGGATTTTCCACACATTGTCAAGCAGCTAACCAAACAGCTCCATGCCACACACACCAATGGCGCCTCCGCGTCTCTCGCCCTCATGCCGCTGCTGTCTCCTTACTGCTGCTGACAAACATATGGTCCAAGAGTGCACTTTTACACCACCAGATAACCAGCGTCTCAATGATTGGCCACACACTCCTTCAGTTTGGCTAGTCCCTTTCCGATCGGCTTGGCACAGCAAAAACACTGATTGCTGTGATTGCTGAGACTCGGACTCACTGTGGCTTTCCCAGCGGGAGGGAGAAGGAGGAGGAAAAAAAAAACAACAACAACAGAGGATCGGGTGCCTCGCGTTCGTAATATTCAGCGAGATGCCGAGATGGGATGAGGAATGGTGCTTCCCTCTGCTTTTTTTTTTTTTTTTTTCTTGCT
This sequence comes from Gobius niger, assembly GCF_951799975.1. Lineage (NCBI taxonomy): Eukaryota > Metazoa > Chordata > Actinopteri > Gobiiformes > Gobiidae > Gobius > Gobius niger. Next base: position 14,433,033 of record NC_136872.1, read on the forward strand.
TTCTCCGCCTAATGGAATGCAAATAGCTGTTTGCTTAAGTCGGCAGCTCTGAATGTGCACCACTAAGCAAGGGGCCTTTGAACACGCTGTTACACTGTTGATAATGTGCTGGAGGAACAGAGGGAGGCAGGGAGGAAATCGACTGTTTTCTCTTCACACGCTGCGAAACGGACACAGCCACGCTCCCGGCCTGGGATCAGCTGCACAAGCATGTGTGTACACGAAACAACGCCGGTGAAGCACCAACGCCATCGAGAAGTGTATCGCCAGCCTCGTAGCATATACATAGCACAGTTGCTTCAGTAGTTTTTGTTTCATTCTAATCTTTAAACACTTGCATCATTATCTATGTTCTCCACCAATTAGCAGACAAGTCACAGCCAAACAAACACTTCTGTTTTCATAAAACCTTGTATATTTGAAGTCCTTAGTTGATCTTGAATGAGATCAACATCAAATTAGGACTCAAAGGGGCCTAACAGTCGTACATTTGGTCTGAATAATGTCAGAACCAGAAGAAAGCAATGTATAGAACCACTGACTTGGAAATTATATATAAGGGTAGCAATGTCTGTTCTTTTTACAATATCAAAAAAAGAAATGTCTTAATGGTACTGGAACTGCAACCATTTATCATAAAAAATACAATTCAATTACGTCAACTGGGGTCACAGATAGTCATTGAAATCACTAGTTTGTAGACGCCAATGTAAGGCACGATTTTTGGCAATTATAGATTTGACATTTACATGTATTTGCACAAAAAAACAAAATCAGTATTCTGTTTTTACAATCCTCAGCTGATCCCGCTCTCACAGACACAGGCTCCTGGACACGAGCAGCAGCAGCAGCGGCGGCGGCGGCCAATGACCTTTCAGGCCGCGCCAAGCCCATCCGTGCACTGTGCCGTTTCATTTGTCTCAGTAATGTCTTCCTCGGAAAGCCGCCAACGCTTGGAGGGCCGGGATGGAGTGGAACAAGAAGCAAGAGGTGAGCTCGGACAATGCAGAGATCCCGTGTCATCAGCGCTGCCGAATGCGAGATGAAGCAATGTCGAGGGTTTGCAGTTTTCGCTTCGTGATCCGATGGACGGTATGGGGGGGGTCCAGATCAGAGCTTAGAGCTACGGTTTTAAGGGAGTGATGTAACGCACGAGTCAACATGTCAGAAGTGCAGCATCAACCACATCAGGTTCAGCTTTATGACTCGTCAAAGCAAAGCAAAGCAAAGCATGGCGGACGATGGTTCGAAACTTGCGATGATTTGGACTCTTACTTCCTCAAAGGAGCCACCGATGTCTCTTCAAGCACAAATCGGTTTACCCTAGCCATGCGTCTTTGGTAATTTTGTCCATTTTTTGATGGTAGCTGTTAAAACCTGCATAGTACTGCAACAACGGCATAAAAAGGTCACCTATTCAATTTGCGCTCGGCGGCGACAAGGAAACACCGGAGAGCGAGCGATCTTATCAAGACGCGGCGGGGCCTCACCACTCGCCGGCCGTACAAAAAAGCTATTTGCTGATTACTAAATAAACGCATTATCTTTTACCTTGACTTCTCTTGATCCAGGTAGAAGGGTGGCCACTACCGCAGAACCTACGCCTCTTATCCGTGTCATGACTTTGCGGGGGATGTTATCAGAGATTTTGTTATCTTTTCCAATGCGCATGTGGGGCCAAACGCTTAATACTCGGCGCGCCTTTCATTCGCATGTAGTCTGGAATCGAACATTACACGATGCACCTGGTGGAGGCAGATCAAAGCCGCTCGCTCTTGGAGAAGAAGGGGGGAGGGGGTTGGGGGAAAAAAAAAATGAAAGCTAAGGTGTTCTTTGTAGCATCAATATCGAATGCTATGATCTACTCGCTCATGGATACTTCTCATGTAGGTTTTTACACTTACGCTTTACATATTGCTGACTTGACCCCGAGCGAAGGCAGTGCGGTGCTGGCCAAAAGCGAAGGGATCAATGGCCATCGACTGCTTCATGAAAAGCATCCGACACTTGGAATCCCTTACCCACAACGGCCATATAGTTTAGTTTAGCAGATATGTGTTTACATTCAGAATAACATGAAGTCAGATTTCCATTTGTACCGTCTAGTCGCCACACATAACACCGAGCCAGAGCAGGTACGATGGCTGCCATTGTGAAAAAAAAAAAAAGAAAGTTTTATAGTAAAACAAATCAATGTTTTATAGACAGCGGTGTTAGCTTGCTAAGTCCACCCAAACATTCGGCAAAGAGGAATTCATTAACCACCAGACAGTTTGGGCGCTTCCAGAGGTCAACAACTCAATCATGGCTCGGGAAAATTCATTTCAGCACGGCATCACAAACTGCTGCACACATAATTTCAGGGTAAGAAATACAAAGTTTGCTCCCCCCCCCCCCTTTTTTTTTTTGCGAGCTTATTCTAATACAAGAGGCAATTGATTTCTGCGCCGAGCGAGGGGAGTCCGAAAATGCACTGATGAAGCAAGAAATGCGGGAGAGAAGTATCAAAGTGAGATAATAAAGAGCTGCATCGGGATTAAAATACAAAACAAAACACGAAACGTTCATCTTAAAAGTGGCAGGAATGGCGACTAGACTAAATCAGGACCAAAATGACACTAACATGAAATTGTATGACCAAAACTTAACTCATACACATTGTTGCGATACAGATAATTGTGCAACATGACTCTAAGCCATGGCACTTTAATAAATAGTTTCCTCATTGTGCACTGAATGGCTGCAACACACAAAATTCCACCTTTTTTTTTTGCCACACAGCCATTCTGTATATTCATGCATCTCAGCAGAGCTAAAGGGAAGTAGCTGTTTTGAGAAGGCAATGAGTAAACGCCTAAGAGCTTCTGCTTTGACTTCAGTTTCTTCCTCTCTGATTGGCCGCCGAGTGAGTCATCCAGTCACTCGTGCATCAGCCTCCGAGTGCCTCTTGAACTATTTGAGGCCTGTGAAGACTTAAATGCTTCAGGGGGGGGGGAATAAGCTGCAGATATAAGCATGCAGTGCACATCATGAAGCTTACTCCGAACAGGGCGGGTTTCTCTTTTCTGCATGGATGACAAAGCTCTTCAAATTACACTCTCAAGTAGAGGACTAGTGCTTCACATGTACAGTACGGGAGGCAGACGCTAAAGGGAGCGTAAGTAAGTAAGCACAATAAAGTTTAAGTAGGACCAGGGTAACAACGGGGGGATTTCAGGCTCAAACTGAAGACTTTTCAAGTTTTGTTCAATTGCACTCGTGTGAGTTGTTGAGTTTAAGGCAAAAAGTTGCACCCCAAACACAGTACGATGTATTTGTGAAGTTTAAGCTTGCTCTGGAACGAATCATGCACATAATTTAGTAGCATACATATATTGTCAAAGCTTAGCAAATACATGACCAGACCAATGTGTCAAAATAAGGACCAAATCTCTAATACAGTTTTGAGTTATGAGGATAGAGTTTGTTTGAGGCTGGGTTAGCAAAAGATGTGTAAACCTCAGTCAGATGGAAGATGTCAGGATTTTTGCAATACACTGTGGCTTCTTCTGATATGGATTCGAGGCCGACCGATATATAGTCGATATTTGGAGATTTTACAATATTGGCTGTTGGCCGATCTTGTGCCAAAAAAAGACGATATTTCCGGCACCGAAAATGATAGAGACTTCCAGAGAAAATTGGTTAGCTTCAAGTTTGTTAAACACAACTTTCACTAAACCTCCATCAATATGGATATGCTGCATGTCATTCTGAAGGGCACAATCTGGAGAATTCAAGTGCTAGTGCTAGTAGCAATATGCTAATGCTAATGACAACTAATCAAAGCTGGGATTGAAACTATGATTGGATCTCCTGAAGTAATAAAAGAAAATAGTCCAGTGCTGGAGCGGCCAAGTATTTGTTTTGAAAAAACAGCCAAAAATATCGGCATCGGAAAATTAACATCCCAAAATATCGCCATCGGCCTTAGAAAAATCCATATTGGTCGGCCTCTAATATAGATGTTGTGCTAATACTGCAGTATCAGTAATGTGCCGATACATTATGACGCTCTACAATTGTGATTACCCCAGAATGTCCTAACTGAATGAGATCACAAGTACCAGACTAGACTGCTTCTCCTTCTGGCTCATCAGGCACTCCGCACACCTACACTATCCCGGGATCGATGGCTGTTTCCTGGATGGAGGAAGTTGCCCGTGGCCTAGCACTAATCGCGCTTCACTATCAATCATATCTCTCCCTGATTGAAGGCTTTTTCCTTCTCCTACTCTCTCCTTCTGTCTGGCCGGGCCTCCCTCCTCCTCCTCCTCATGCTGCTAACGTTAGCGTGCGCTCACTAGTGCTATCTCTCTCACACGCTTTGTCTTCAGACTCTGATCAGGGCTTTTGTTTTATCTCTATGCAAACATTATTTCTTTTGGTCTGAGAAGATAAGGTGTTTCTTGAGTGTGGCGTTTCAAAGAGTACACTATTAACTAATACAGGGAGAGGCCGGTTCTTATCGCGCGGCGTCGTTGCTATGTGTTACGGGCGGTTACAGTGGTGTGTATTGGGGGGTGGATTATTGGCTTAGTATATTTTGGCCAGGTTCAAGTGAAACGGCCCTGAAAGGCTCTTAGCAGAGATTACCCCACGGCTAAAAATAGGCCTTTCCACCCAATTCACACAGAGCGCAACAGTCCTGATTAAGATCTGATCAATTGATTGTGTCTCTGGCCATGGTTTACACAAAACTAAATCAAAACTTTTGTTGGGACATAACAATTCATGGGTTTCAATCATATGACTTTGAATGCCATTATACATTTCTCTTGAATTATTAATTTAGATGGTAGGAAAACTGTTTTTTCAACACTACCATGGATGCGTACTGGTGTCATGTCTCCTATGTTTTACTAATGCTGATGACACTTCACAATCAAAACTCCTACTCCATGTACCATATTATCCGGAGTATAAGTCGCACCTGCCAAAAAATGCAAAATACAAGTCACTCCGGAGTATAAGTCGCACCTCGGCAACTACCTGGGCATGGAGGCATAACTGTACTGTTGACAAGCCTCTCCCGGCAGCATGTTGTTCAAGCACCCATTTTCAAACTCCGTCCTCTTGTTGTGGCCATCTAGCTCTTAGCTCGCGATTAGCTTTTTTTGGTTTCTTCACTGCAGTAAGAGTAACCTCCGCTTTTCGCCAGTCACTCACAAGTTTCTCGCTCACTCCAACCTTTCTTTCTGCTGCTCGATTACCCTTTTTTAAATCTTCAGTGGTTCAGGAGTAGCAGATACTAGTACACAAGCCTAGAGCGCCCTCTTGCGGCTGTCAGTGTGAAACATGTGAAATAATATATTTTGATATATAGTCGCATCTGTGTATAAGTCGCACCACCAGCCAAACTATGAAAAAAGTGTGACTAAAGTCCGGAAAATACAGGACGTGTATTATAGTACCAGAGGTGGAAAAGTAATATCTCCAGGCTTTGTATTGGCAGGTGAACTACTACACACAAACCCATCCTACATATTATTATCACTACCAATATGCACTATTACTACAACTACTACTGCTGCTGCTGCTACGAAACCAGTGTTAACCAGTGTTAGCAAATGATATACATAGAAGACTAAATCAAAGCCAAATGATTGGACACATAAAAATCTAAACAAAAGTAAACTTTTCCACCATTGCATTACTTCAATGTCATATAAACAGCCTATTTGTTACACAACACGCAGAACCACAGTGATGAGAGGCGACAGAGGGTACAGCTGGGTTCAGCTGGGCTCAACACTCCAAGCCTGGCCTCCACGGACAGCACAGCCCACTGGGAGCCACGAAAGTGTGAGATGGGGACAGCAAACGGAGCCAGCGCCCGCCACACAGCCACCAAAACTAAAAGACACCCCCCGTGGGCCTTGCTTTTTGGCTACTTCCTGCTACCATCCATCCGTTCTCTCGGCTCCACTCGCCACTCCTTCCAGCCACCATTGTCCAGATTATGTTTGTTTAGCCACTGCATCCTCAAGCCCAAGCCAGGAACAAATGCTTTTGCCAATAAGGGAGTGGAAAGACGGAAAAGCCCCTGCAGTGCATCGCGGCTCTTGTTGTGAAGTGGATTTGACAGAAGCTGCAAGACCACGCGTCTCGGGACATCTTGAGCTTGCGTCTCATTTTAGCAAAAAAAAAAAAGAGAAGCGCGTCAGTCCCGCAGAAGAAGAAGAGGACTGCGGGTTCAAAATAAACCGTGACAGAGACGGGGGGAGATGAGGGAAAGAGTATTCTAATAAGGAGTCACTTGAAGAATATTATTTTATACAGTGCGGTATGGTAATTCACACACACACACGCCGTAGCCGGAGCTGGTGAGCTGGTGCGGGTGTGGAAATGTCAGAATACATTTGCAAAATAAACATGGGAGAGGGAGTAGCAACAGTGACAATGAGGGTGGCTTTTGTATATATGTATGCGCTGGGAGCGAGTGAGCGGGACCGTTTCTGTTCTCTTTGGCACATGTTTTTGGTCACAACGTCAACAAATGCTGCCTCCTTTTTCCAGAAAAAAAAAAAAAAGCTGGATATTTTTTCCAGGCAAGTTCCTCAAATTGTATTTTCTGTTGCTAAGGAAACATCGAACTTGCTCGCCTTGATTACGACCCTTATTCTATGTTTTTGTTCACAAGAAAACATTATCTTTACCCCTAAAATGATATCAACAGGGGAAATAAAGGTGCAGCAGGCCAACGGTAGAGCGGTTTGTGCTGGTGCCTCTCAACAAGGAGGTTCGTGCAGATCTTAAGGCAAAAGCTGAACTGTCTGAATTGAATGAATGCGAGAGAGAATGGTTCAGAGAGTATTCCATATGGCAGATGCCAGAAACGACCAACAAACAAGCCTGCCGCCCTATCCCTTGATATTTACAGCATTTCTCCCCACACAAGTAGCTTTAAAGCTCTCTTAAGATTGCCCAATCAATGTAATCTGCTTTGCTTATCGAGCATCTGTCCCCAAACGAGCAAGACAAAGACCATAATGCTTTTGAGACCACTGCAATCACGTCCGACTGGAGTGGAGCGTTCCCCCACCAACATGGCTGCCCACATATGCTCCTCACATGTCACTGTACATCATCCGCTAATGCTTTAAGCCCTGGTATTTTGATTTTACTACCTGCAAAGCCCATAACCTTTTACTTCAAATCCCCGGGCTTTCGCTTCTGCTGGCGGAAGTCCAGACATTTTCCGACTTTTTAGCATGCATCTGTCGTCTATGGAGATGCTTGTCCTCGATTTGATGTGATGGGGTTATGTCTTCTTTCTGAGGAATATCGTCTGGGCTAAATATATTCAATCATATAAGAAATGGTGAATGGATTACTACGAATCTATCCACAGTCAATATGCAAAATAACACTGACGTTGCAAGACAAGTCAAAATACTGTGTGATAGCAGGCTATGGCAGATACTGCATCACTTAAACTGTCTGTAGTTTCCATGATGCTCTTCTTACTTACTTCGAACTAAAACTGCTACAACTGCAATTGCCGACATTTCATTTAAAGTACTTAAAAACATTACGCAACAAATCCGCTACTCGTGCTACTTCTGCCACATCTATTACAAGGCCTGTCTCGATAAATTGGAAGTCCGATATATTGAGGCAGGAAAGTATCGCGATAAATGATGTTATTGACTCTAGCGATACTTGTCAACTCTAAAACGTAGATCTTAAAAAATAGGGTGAAAGTCCTAATAAATGTACAGACAACAAATATCGAGCCCAGAAGTATATCGTCCTATCTATTACTACTGCAAAATCGTTCATTTTCAGTTCGATTCTAAGGCAATGTGGGACTTTCTGTGTGGAGTGTGCATGTCTGGATGGTTTTCTTCCGGTGTTCCCTATAAACGCAAAGCTAATCCTACAGCTTGCTAGCCAAAATCATTTCACTACCACAGGTTTTTCCGGGACACAAAGGAAGGCAGCGCTTGTCTCTTTCTATCTGTCACCATCGCCACAGCAGCCCCGATGTAATTCATGCGCCACAATTCAAGCCACACAAGCGACAACTGTTAATACCTTTTTAACTGTGGACGTGTGGAACTGCCACCTAGCATCCCCATTGTCGGTCCTCCTGAAAACAAAGCGCACGCCGCTGCCTGACATCCCCCCTCACTCCCACGTGACATTTGAGCACCGGCCCGGCGGTGGCTTAAAAAGACATTCGGTCACGCTTCTGTGCCGTTATCTTTGGCAGTACACTGGGAACTTATTGGGAGTGAGCCGCCCCCGTAACAACTGCAGCTCGAAATAGACCAGTGGACTTTCATGGTCGGCCCGTTTTTGAAGAGGTGTCAGGCAAGCACACACCGGGCCAGGAGCTGTTATTGGGTATTTGGGGAAGGTGTGCGGTTTACAGGGCGGCTTAGGCGGAGGTTGAGGGAGGGGGAAGTGTGTGTGTGTCAGTGTATCATTCTTCACATTCGGTGTCAGGGACAGTTTGGAGAGTACAGGAGATGGAGCAAAAGGCCAGCCAGGGGACGCAGCGTGATCCAAGATGCTACTCAAGTGTCTCAAGGGTATAAAGCACCCTGTTACATAAAGAACTTTGTCCATAATAACATAACCAAAAAAAAAAAGCCAAAGACATCATTTGTTTTACTTTCTGAGCTGCCGGTCATCTCCACAGCTGACTCCCACTGTCATGAAAAAGTGCTTCCGGACTTGCTCCTATTCTCAAATGGGACAGCTGCACCCAGTTGTTACACATGTTGCTCTGGGAAGTGTCACCAACTTGCAAACATGCTACACATCTGTTTAGCTTGTAGGGATGGGACTATAAACAATAGTTAATCGTGGTGATTAAAAAAATACGGCAATTAATCGATCGCCACATTTTTTGATTATTGTGCTAGAAGATAATCGCTAAATCCATCCGATAACCAGTGCCGGTAACTTTACCGGGAGTTGGTAAGTCTCCATGGAGATGTGATTAAAGTCAGCTGTATTTAAGGTTTCAGTAGGTTAGTTCCTCATCCAAGTCCATTCTTTGATAACCCACTGCAGAAAATGCATTTTCTGTTTCGAGCTGCTCATGAGCTGCATGTTTTGTATTGTCGGCAACAGTATAGTCCAAAATGTTACAGTTTGCCTTTAAATACTTACTTTATGTCTCACACCATATGACATTCACAGCAGACAATGAAGAGGAATATTTAATAATTGTCCAATCCCCATCATTTTTGCAGTTTCAGTGATTTTGTTTTAGACCATTGGCAAATATCGTTCATCACAATTACTCTGTCCAAGTTAATCGGGACCCCAAATTCCATTATCGTCCCATCCCTATTGGCATGTTTGGTCATTGATCAACTAAAATAACATCATTTATTTGACCCATCCTTCAACCAGTGCCTTAGGAGCAGTTGCCGATTGTAGCGCCGAAGCTTGGTCAGGATTCCCGATTTGGGTTGATGAGGGCATCAGAAGTGCCAGGTATCAACATGAGACATTCTACCGTGCCGTCAATGCAACACAACATAAAAGGTCCAAATATGAAAACTTTCACAGTCTAAGTTATTAACACGGTCTTGTGATTGGTTGCTTCCCTTCAGTGTAAGCAGGGGCCAATCAAAGGGCGCTGGAAGTCACTGCTCCAGCCTCAGCCTCTGATCCTCCCCGAGCTGCAAACTTCCCCCCCCTGTCAGATTAAGCAGGATTAGCTCAGTCCTGCCGTATGATGAACTGAGCACTTCATATGGTGACTTGAAACTTTCCAAAGATGGAGGGGGAAAAAAAAAAACTCCCTGGTCAGGCAAATGTATTAACAGGCTTTTGAAAGTCTTGATTAGGAAAGCCCTGCCATATTCTTACTATGTTACTGCTTCTTAGTGAAGATGCCAACATGTCATCCGGCTTGGTGACATTTGCAAATACACAGGCCTAAATATGTATCTGCAATTACTTCGTGGTGCACAGAAAACAGAGTAGCTACATCTAAAGCTGACATTTCACGTTTATGGGTACTTTTGTTCGCTATGTACAACTTCATCGGCCAAAGCTGCAATAACTATCAACATGTCCCTACCTGGGTTGACCATCGCAAACCATTTGACCTCAAACATGTATAACTCGGGCATAGCTTCAACATTTGGACAGATTGGATGAACTGTGCACGAAGACACTTTGTCACAAGCCAAAACAATCAACCGAACCCTAAAATTTGAGTCCATTTTGCCAACACAATGTACGGACTCTGTACAATTTGGCCTTGCACCGTGCATTGTGTTCCTAAATTAGACCTTGGCTGTGCTCCTCACTCACATGCACACACACTTATTGGTATTTTTATCCATCCCCTGAGCAACTCACTGGGCTGCGAGCCATATCACTCTAAGACGACAGAGGAGCAGCCACACCACCAAGTACTTAGGCCTATCCCTGTGCTGTGCGCGCGCTGTAGTAAAATCTAGAATAGGTGCTGGCTGATGTTGTGGTGGCCAAAAGCGGAAAGAATTCACTCCCTTATCAGCCTCGGAGTTGCAAACAGGGAGCACGCCAGCAGCAGAGCCAAGAAGAAGAAGAAGAAAAAAAAAAAAAAAACATGACAAGAGTGGTGCCACAAACACACCTCACCTCCCGAGACACGGCTAAAGCATCCAATCTTGCCTCTTTCTTGTCTATCTCTGCCACTGATAAAGGCCTATAATGAACTGGGGACCGCAACTGAGTCCCAAGACTGATGGCTTTATGGCCCCGGTCGGATCATCGCCCTCTGTGGACTCTCGGTGAGAAAAGGAACGCCACGGTTAGATGGAACGCAAGCGGATAGGGAGGCAGGGGAGAGGAGGGGGGGGAGGGAAGCAAAGATTAAAGTTTTACACTGTAACCTTTGAGAGGCATTTTGCAACACGGTGCTATTCCGTCTGATGTGCGCCGCGTTGCTTGAACTTGCCCTGAAATAAATGTTTTGATAAGCGGGCCTAAAGTGGCGGCCAGGATCCAAACAAGGGACAAAGGTCTTCAGTCTCTTATCACTCTGCTGTTATCGCCTCTTTTGTACTTCGGAGCAATTTAAAAAGACATACTTGTTTGTAAACTGGCATTCAAGATTGCTTCACAGGCCCAAATCCATGTGGAATAAAAAAAATAAAAAAAATGTGTGGCAGACTTACCTCAAATAGATTGGACGCCTCGTTCCCATATTGTGAAGAGATGATCTCCGATTGGTCACTGTACCATTTGAGGCCACCCAAGAAACTGTCTGCATCTAAGTCACTGACATCCAGCTCGGACAGGTCAAGTTCAGGGAGGTCTGGGCAGAGGGGCTGGTCTTCACCAACCAAGGCAGCACACTGGGGAGCACACAAGACATGGAGGCTTTTGAGAAACATTTCATCAAACATCCCAAGCCACAACTTTGCATCAAGTCATCCTGCTTTTATCCAAACCTGGAGAACGAGCTGTGCGCCCATTACATTGCTCCTGCGCAGTGACATCGTGCATGCCCTACTAAACACTACTGCCTGTTGACATTTTGTAATTCACCAGCCACTTTTATGTAATCTAGCCAATGTGTGCCTGTATGAGCAGCTGCTACCGGTTCCTCCCCAACGCAAATCATCGGCTCCGCTCGGGCTGAAAATGAAGAGCACGCGTCCCGGAGGCAGAGGCATAACGGAATAACGTGGGAGGTGGCAACAAGTGCAGACAGCTTCAGGTGATAATAATAGACACATAATAGAGCGCTGTCACACATTTGTCACAAAATGGGCAGTTTAGGTTTCAGTTTGGCAACTTTGAAGCCTTCCTTATTAAGGAATTGGCCCCAGAGGTTGGATTTTCACACTGTGACATGCAGGTGCAAACGAGATGAAGTGAAAAGCTACATTTGTTGCAAGCTTCTCGTTTTTTATTAGTTCTGTACGAGCTGTAAGAGCAAGATAGATAAACGAATGATATCCCCTGGCAGGGCTGTGAGGTATTTGGCTCAGCGCGTGCAGGGGATGAGAGAGTGGCCGTGCCAAGTAGGCAAAACCGCTCAGACACCGGTGTCACACTTCATCTGTCCGCGGAATGGCAGAAGCACGCGAGGCTTCTGTGGAGTGGCGAAACCCACTGTGTACATCGCGTCTCGATGCTTTACTGTCCATTCCACGGGATATACGTTATGGCAAAAGCATCAACGCCATGGCATTCAACGTGCTTGCCGTCTCATACCCTATTATGTCCCCGGACTGCCTGAACTAATGAAATAGCGCCGCCAGACAGATGAGCGGGGCGCACACAGCAGCAGCAGCAGCAGCGGCAGCAAAAGCGCATCTGTGATTTACGCACGCATGGCACCAGCAAGCACTGGCTTGAAGAGAATATGCACGCACGAGAAATAAATATCTACAGCTGCACTTCCCAACACAATGTGAGAATATCCGAAATGTAACTGAGCGTCTTCCATCTGCCTCTAAATTCAGAGGTGCGCCTTTTACTTTTTACTGTTTTAAATCACGCTGCGTACTGACACTATGCAGACTGTAAAGCATCACGAAAAGCAAAGAAAAGTGAGAGGACGAAAAAGTATCCTTTTGATGTGCGCTGGTTTTGGGAAAAACCGACGAGCAGCTTTTACGCACGGGATACTGTGAAAATAGCAAAGGGATGGAGCCAGCGTTACGCTCTCCCCTCAAGCCGGTGATGTTGAACCGTGCACGATGCTCCTGCGAAACGCCAAGACATAGCTCTCCCTCTCTCTCTCTCTCAAATAAAGTGAATAAACGACGCTGCACATCAAAGGGATTGAAATCGTCGTCGTAAATGGCAAGCCAAATACCTGACTTTGAGACATTTCAGTCATTTTTTGGCACCGGTGCGCGTGGAAAGCTGCGAAATCCGCTCAAAAAGACACAAGAGAGATCCTATAGGAAGGAGATAGTCCCAGCCCGTGCACAAAATATCATAACTACACGTGAAACTGCGAAGAAAAGACGTCCCCTCCGTTTGTCATATTCCCGTGTTGCGTTTATATCCCCCGCATCCTCAACTCTTCAGATCCAGACGCGCACTAAGCAGCAGCAGCACAGCAGAGCGCAGTTATAGCGGACCACTGTGAGGGAGAGTCAGCGCAGTCCATGGATCCAATACGAATCAGTCCACACAGATAGAGAAGTCTTTTTTTTTTTTTTTTTTTTTTTTTTTTTTACAAAGATGCTCTCACCTCTATTTCTCTCCACACCGAGTCCTGGTTACACCTGTCCCACGCCATCCAGATACTGAATGACAGTCCGTACAAAAAGGGTAAAAAAGAAGAAAAAAAGAAAGAAAAGTAAAAAAGAAATCCACACACGCTTCCCGCTCGCTCGCACACAGGCGACTGCTGCCCCTCGCCGAGAATGAACCGAGGGCACCTGTCTTACAACTGCTTTCCATCACATGACAAAGCTATTAAAAGTAGGCAGGGGAGTGACTCCTGCGTGCACTACTCGCCGGTGACGCGCGGGCAGGGGGCGGAGCCAATGGCCGCGCGCATAGTAAAGAGCAGAGAGAGCGGAGAGATCCAGTGGAGAGATTTTTAAAGCGGGCGGATAGTGCTATCAGCTGCGTTAACTGCGCGTAAAGGCGAAGGCACACGTGAACCGGGCAAAACGGGGCTGACCGAGTCCACGGCACGCGTTTTAACAACAGATAAGACAAGTCACAGGCCTGTATGCGAGTGCACGTCGTGGCCACAGCGCGCATTTTCACAGCAGACGATGTTTAATAGCCTAATATAGACTTGTTGTTGCAAGAAGTGGGTTTGCTAATCTGTTTTGATACAGTTATTAACTACCGGGCAAAACGGAGCATTTTGGTCAGCGTAATTTGCCTAATGACGCATCTAATGATCTTAACGACTTTCAAAAACATTGGGGGAAATAATATTTGTCTATTTCTTCTACAAACGTTTTTTTTTTTTTTTTTAAATACATGATGGAGATTGATGGTGACGCTATTGACTTATGGCGCGTGTGCGTAAAAACAAAGGCAATCAGATAAATAAACAATTGGCGCGCGTGTCATGAATTTGAAAAGAGACTCGCGGAGCCAACGTATACAAATGCAAAACGCATCACAGTCTGACCAAGAGCTTGCCGCGGATAAGACGTTGAGTTGCGTTGTTGCTCGACAATAGAAAAGCTAATAGTGAAAGGCTGGTCAAAAGGGAAGAAACGTGGTCTGTGTGGGGGTATTTCTTTGTTCATTCGGGGACATTGAAAAGGAACAGGTGGCAGTAGCAACGGCGTATATACAGTGTCAACAAGACGTGTATAGGCAACAGTAATCCACTAAAATAAAAACACAAGCTTTGTGGACATGTTAAACAAAGCACTGACTCGCAATAGGGCTGTTGTCTCTTGCTGCCTTGAATGTTTATCTGAAAATTACAGCGCTGTGCAAAGTTTTCAATAAAAGCGCTAAAATACACAGACCTCTGCCAAGGCATTTCCTTGCAATGGTAAAGTTACAGAGGATTTGCGCTTCGGCCATTCTGACATACATTTTATTCTTTCAAAGCGAACCACGAGCACAATCAGCCTGAGGGTTAAAACAAGTCAACTACAGCGCTCAATATCGACACTCATCTTGTTGCTATGCAGTGACATCATCTGCATAACCTCTACGGTGTCCAAAAAAAACACACTCCAAAACACACAATAGCAAGCAAGCTTTTAATTTCTTAAACGTTTATCGGGCAAGTGACTATTTTCGGTAATTTCCGCACACTTTACATATGGCCTCCCTGCTGCACATCAGCAAGGTAGACGCATGTAGTCCTCACTCAGCCAATCAGAAGAGATCACCCTACATCAAAGATCCCAATACTGTGGCATTTGACCAATCAGCAGAGAGCGGTCGTGCTCTCAACTTCCTGTTTTCTCTGAAGTCTGAAAATGACCCACGTCTGGCTAAATTCATGGTACATTTCTTTACATAACTTGAAAACTAACCATGGCAAGTTGACGAAACTCACACATTTTATCGGTGAATACTTGTGCTAAGTGATATATGTGTTGGTTTTGGAGGACATGGTAAAATAAGTGAAATTACAGCATGAAAAAGGCAGGGACCATATTTGATCATATGCCCTGTTCACTTTAACCTAGAGTTAACTAGCTTTGATCATATTTGGACATGCCCGTTGCACTGATTATTCATGCTTACAGTATTTTCTTGACAAAAGAACCAATAAACCATAGGACTATGTTTTTATGTTGCCAAAGGTTATGTTTCGTAAAAAAAAAAAATTTGGCAAACACAATTGGAGGTGACTGACCCCGCCCACTGCACGTAACGCACAATCACATGACAAACACTCTTGCCTATGACAGGTGTGATCATTGAAACATCAATACCACAAAACACAATGTCTCCTGAATACCTGCACCCCCCGAGACCTGAAAGTACTTTTGGTATATTTTACATTTACCTCCACTTAAAGGACAATGAGCAATTTTAAAGGGCTTTCTTTTTTTTCTTTTTTTTTACAATTTAGGGCAAGGAACCACATATGGTAACTTCACTCATATTGATTTTCTACATGATATTGAAATATTTTGAAAATGTCAAAACAGAACTAAGCATGTGTTTTGTCAATGAGTGCCCTATAAGGGGTTAACAGTGCAGCGGTGTCTACGAGATGGCGAATGTTATTTTTAAGTAAACTCCTCACATTATATTACTGTAATAACTCTATGCCCACTCTATTGCAGTTTTTACTCTTGTACGCCTATAAAATCCACCTAAGCATGCAAGGAGCAATTGTCTGCCGAAATTAGTGAAGCCCTGTAAGTCTCATTAAACACAGAATTGCACAGTAACCTGTAAAAACGGTCTCACAACTACCAGGGTAAAGTGTACAGATTGGGTGCATCCATGCCAGGATGTGCCCATTGTGGCAGTAGGACATTATGGATATGGGCATGTAGCAGTGGGTATCTCTGGGTATTTGTAGTACTAAAATCTATACATCTGCCATCTTTCCACACGGTCGACCCAAACGGAGCAGGTGGTGTGTTCATTGACCTCGCATCGCCCAGATGGACCAGTACCGCACACATACTGGAGTATTGGGAGGGGAGGGACATGAAGCTCAATGCTGTAGGACGTAAAAATACATTTGTGAAATTTGGGTTATGGGATCAGAAGTTAATTTCCAAGAAGCCAACAATAAAACATTCTCAGTCTCTAATCAACAGGAAGCCCACACATAAGAAGAAGAAACTTTTTTATACAAGTATTACACAAATTAACATAGAAACAATTGCCTTGTCAACTGAAAGCTCAGCCGTGTCTTCAGCTGCTTTTTAAACACATTGGCCACACGTCGCGACAGAGGAAGGTCGCTCCACAATTCAGGAGCAGCGGCTTCAAAGGTCAAGTCTCGTCTGGTTTTAAAGCGGGTCACTAGGACAGTGAGGATGTTCTGGCCCGAGGACCTAAGGTTGCGACCAGAGGAGTGTAGGGCGCAGCAGGTCACACACATATTTGGGAGCCTGACCATGCAAGGCTATAAAAGTCTGAACTAAAGTTTTGATGGGGAGCCAGTGCAGAGAGTATAAAATGGGACTAATGTGTGACCGTCTGCCAGATCCTGCTAAAAAACAAACCAAACGCCAAGATTTCTGATGATCGACTGAACCGAGGAGCCCAGAGAACCGAGGTGGATCACAATAATGGGGATTTTCTGTTCTGGAGCAACGATCAAAGTCTCATAATTTTGATCTGGAGGTTTTGGCCTTGGAGGTACTTGAAGTTCCACCGGTCAAATGAACAAATGGTCAGAGCCAGGACTCAAACCCACAACGCTGAACACAGAAGATCGTGTTCTGCAATATGCGCAGCAGCATTTACCACTAGACTTTTTTTTTTTTACGGATTTCTCTCTTGGAGCAGAAAAGTCTCAGTCAAAAGCCTTATCAGATTGTACTGTTCATGCCAATTAAGAAGACGCAGGCTAAATATAGATATAATGTTGCGATTCCCTTTGCTCAATGGCCTTTGATTCTCTTTTTCTGCAACACTAGCTAGAGGCGGGATATTTATGTATGCGCTGCTGGAGATTTGTAGATACAGGCATTATTTCAACAAAAAAAAGGGGGTGGGGGGGGGGGGGGCTCGGCAGTGCAGGTAATCTTTGAAATGCCAAAGCTTTTTGTTTCACTTGCAGAAAGCTGATAATGAATGGCTAAGTATGAGGGGGATTGTGACACACAGGGGCAGAATGATAATAATAAAAAAAAGTATAATATTGAGGGGGCGAAGCGGTGGCGGCAGATCGCTTCATTCTGCTTCATGAGATGGCCCCGGGTCCTGTCTTCACACTGTCCCCGCATTTAACCGCACCTATATATATATATATTGCATATGTCACATCTCAAGGGGGCTAAGCTATAGGATGAGGGTGTGAAAAATTGCTCGCACCTTTCATGATGGAAGAGCATGATGACATGTGACAACCACTTTCCAGGCTTTGAGTGAAAGCACGAGGACGGAATGGTGGTAATGATAAAAGGTTCATACAAATATGTGTCACTATATTCACAAGGTTCTTTTTTTAATGTTGCAAATCGTCAGAAAGACTTGCTTGTGGTCATTTGAGTGCTGAAAAGATCAAAGTGAGTCATGTGCAAATGGGAAAAACTAAACTACATTATGGGTAGGGCTGTACTGTTAAATGATTCCGGGACTACTGGCATTGAAAAGATAAAAATATCACAAGCAGGTACTTTCATCTCCTCCTGGTGTCTCTGGCCAGAAAACCACAATTGCAACTTGACTGCCACCGAACCGGAGCAACCAATGCACACTAATAGAATCACGAAGAAAAAGCTAACAGGCTAACGGGTAAAGCTAACTGCGGGCTAGCACACTTTAAACAGTATTTACAGCCAACTTTGAATATATATTATAATATTTCCATTGTTTAATTGGATGTACAATATCCCTCTCTCCCTTCGCCTTTTCTGTCAGTGTAGTATTTACTCTCACGGAAAATTAATAAGTTAAAAAATTGCAACTTGCAAGACACCTGCAGTTGCGCTTATGGCCTCTAGGGGCAGGAGTTACTTAGTGCTGCATTAAAGGAAGTGACTTGGTTGTTTCAACTCAAATAAATGATTCTTTCCCCAATTTTTGCCCCATTAAAAAAAAAATCCTTATTTTTAATGAAATAATATTTTTTTTCATCATCTTTGTAAATTTTTATTATTGATATTTTCGCCCATTTTCTTCAATTTTTTCTGAATTTTTGCTCTACTTTTAATGCCTTTTTTGCCACAATTTCTCCCAATTTCCCCCCCAAATTATTCCCCATTTTTCACACATTTTTGACCATGGAAATGAACCTGATCCAATTTTGTCTCTTCCAAACAATACTGTTCTGTTTTCAAGCATCGATTGATTTCTAGTATCAGGTATCGATATCGTAAACTAAGTATCGTTACAGGACCGGTATCGAAAAAAATGTAACGGTACCCAGCCCTTATTATGGGTTCTTTCATAATAAAGACATATGCGTAACCCAGATTTTTTTTTTTTAATGTATTTATTAAGATAGGTACAAAATGTGCACTGATACAACACAGCCGCTCTCCCTCACGCTCTAAATGTAATCCAACTTTTTTTTTTGGTAAAACGCTTCTGGCACTTCTCAGAAAGCAAAAGGGTCTTAATGATTAAAGCATTTCTCCCTGGAGTCAGCCGACACGCGGAGCTCTCCAAAGCCAAAAACGGGGCTAATCCACAGATAATTATCTTTTGTTTGAATATTCAACCTGACTCATGGCACAAAACTATTTGCTTTGCTGGCCCTGGATGGTGAATGGTACAAAAAAAGAGAAACAAAATCCTTTGATAATACAGGAATCTTCACTGCGCAATCATATCTTTAAATATTGAAAATAACATTAAATCGTCACATTCTCTCAGCCTGACAGGGAGAGTCAAGGCAGTCCCATCTACAAGTGGAGATTTTCTTTTTCCCTCCCCCATAAATGGTGTCACTAGCCCTCAGAGAGTGGGCCGCTGCACGGAGCGCGTTGAAGGGGGGGGAGATTCATATCACTTTGTTGCATGCCATTGCTCCCAACAGAATCCATCCGAGCATCTGGCCGTTTTTAATACAAGATGGCCGATCGCGGAGAATTAATTGAGGGCATAGGTAACGCAGAGTAATGTTCAGGGGACAGTCCACATGTCGTCCGCTGACTGTATTTTTCATTTCCGTTTCATTGGCTTTCTTTGTTCAAGTATCATCTATTAACGCGCGGTCTATGAACTATATTTTAGATTAGCAAATTAAAGTAGTGATCTGTTTGCCACAGCTGGACTTATTCTGGCTTTATTTGATCTGATTCATGACTCTCTGTGCCAACAACACTGAAGTACCTGAAGTTACCTGAAGTACTTAGAAAACCTTAATGTGGAACCATTTGAATCAATTGTTCCCATTTTTATGACAGGAGATAATTATGGCCTTATAGCACAGCTCACACCGTTAACATCCGCGTACGTTTACGTGAACTCTACTGGGGGGAGGTCCTACAGGAGGAAACGCGAGTAGCACCACTAAAAGAAAGCAAAAATAAACTCAAGGAAGTCATCGTTTTTCCATACTGAGATATGTTCTTACCTGAGTTTAGACGAGTTGATACGTACCTGTCTGGTCTTTGTGTGTGCCTGTGGAAGAGCTGGGTTGCTTCTAACTTCACCCCGTTTGGAGCCATAGGAATATACTGGGAGAAGCCAAATGCTAACAACATCTTTGGTCTTTTTGCATGACTGAGGGCACACAGTTCTTCCATAATATGATATGTTCTTACCTGAGCTTAGACGAGTTGATACGTACCTGTCTGGTCTTTGTGCGTGCCCGTGGAAGAGCGTGGTAGCTTCCAACTTCACCCCCGTTTGGAGCTATAGGAATATGCTGGGAGAGGCCAAATGCTAACAACATCAGGTATCCTTGTTTTCTTCTCGCTTTCAGATTTGGGTAATGTCAAAAATTCAAAATGTGCTTGGTTCAGGTGAGGGTTAAGAGGTTGAAATGACCTCTTACAACCATGTCTTCATGCTTTCTTCGTTGGGCTGTTTTCTCTCTCAGACAATTCAGGCCAGAGGTCTGTTGACGTCATGTCCAGTATCAGAACTGCTCGCTTTTGCCCATGGGAGGGGGGGGGGGATGACGGTTCCAAAATGAACCCTGGTCGGGCCTGGGTAGTGGGGCACCATGCCATGTGGGCGGTGACTGTGGATATGAGGTAGAAGGTAGTAGTCTGACTTTATGGCGAGGGATTAAGGGTTCATGAGGAGGTTCGGACACGGCCATAATGTTAGCTCTTTATTACACCGCCGTGGTCGTATTTCGCCGTTCTCAGATGCTTTATAGGATGTAATGCCATACAAAAGCTGGCGACAGGAAGTGAAAGAGGATATGCGGCGCAAATACGAGATTCTGATGTGGTGTCAAATGATGGCAGAACACCACTTCATATAAATTTGATAAAGCATATGAGATAATACTGGAGCATTCTTGGTTCCATATATCTACTGCCTGCCATTGGCCGCTGTGCAAGTTGTGCATCACAAGCAGCGAGATAAACAGCGTGACACCACAAATTATGCCGGCGCTCAGCCTTTGACATACAGTGAGCCAGTACGTTCTGCTCTTTGTGTATCGCCCTTCAGAGATGCTGTCGTCGCCTTGGCTGGCCGAGGTGCCGGCGTGTAATCCTTTTCCATCAATGAACTCCACTGTGTCATTTAGCCACTCGCAGGATGGAGGCTGCTTACCCTGCAGAGAACCCAGCCCCATGTCATTAAGGCAAATGGCACGAAGGGGCTGGGTCCAGTTAGCCCCGGTCGAGCCGCGAATTGAAAATAGCATTGGTGTCACGCAGCGGCTGGTAAACACAAAACAGACGCGTGGGGCGCACGGTGGGGTGGTTACAATGTCCCCTATTTTTGGTAGTGGAAGAAGTATTCACTTTCTAAGTAAATAATACAGCTACACTTCAACAAAAGGAATACGAGCTCACGCAAACTTTTCACACCCAGGGAGTCTATTACGAAACCTATGGCCCTTCTCTCAAGTCCACCAGAACAAAAAGGCAACCAATACCATTTCCATAGGCCTTAGACCACGCATAAAAACTCTTCGACAGACAACATCATGCCAACCTGAAAAGACTCAGAGACAGAATGTGTTAGGAATTTTTATTGAACACGAATCGTGATTGGGGCTCGGACCTCGGTGGAAGATTGGACTATATATGGACAACATGGCGATGATGGATGATAGCCGGAATCTTGAGACTGGTGGTAGGAAGAGACCCAGGGCGGCCGGGCGACACGAGGAGAGGCCAGGCGGAGGGGGCGGAGGAGGGTCGCAGCACAGCTGGGAAACTGATTGACCGTGGAGCTTAAGAAGAGGATCCAGGCTGATGTGTGACTGAAGCAGGATGAGCAACTACCGTGACTGGCTGACTCAAAGGTGCGGCTTGAGATGGGGCCGTGATTGGATGATTGGATGATGAAGGCTGCAGGTAGGTCTTCCAGGTTGAATTTGCGCTTCATAGTGTGTCACTCACACTACAGCCTGACTTACAGTATTTTCTTGTAAGATAATTATTTTGAGCAGACACAATTAGGTGGTTGCCACCTCATAAAGTTGTACAAGAGCCCCGAAACCTGCATGTAGTAATCGATTCACATGGCCTATCAGGATGTTCGAGAGAGATTGTGAGTTGGGAATACGGTTAACAGTACCCCCCTATAGAAAAAGAGAAAAATCAATTACCAGCTTAAATCCTTTATTGTAAATTTAGAGTTACCAAATCGCTGAACAAGCTTGTTGTTTGAAAGCTGGAGCACCTTGACAGAGCCGTGTGAACATGAGGAGAATAAACAAACAACCCCCCCAAAAAAAGCATCAGCGGCCTTCTCACTTAACAAGCTATCACGTCTTCTAATACTTTGTTCCGTTACAGAGGCAAAACCAGAAGTCTCTCGCCCCCGAATAATATCACGGTCACATGGCACAGTCTGTTTAAAATTGACAGCGAGTCATACAAGATGCATGGGGGAAAGTGGTGGCACGGAGAGGGCGAAGCGTGAGTGTGCGTCTGTGTAATGCTTCTTTGGTGGAGAACTGCACTAAACTAAGCGCTCTGGGCAGGGACTCGTGTGTGTGTGTGTGTGTGTAGGTGTGTGTGTGTGTGTGTGTGTAGGCACTTTCTGTTTTTGCTGGGGTATAGCACTCTCAAGGAATATTAAAATTTATGGACCATGAGGGTAGCAAACCCGCGCACACACACACACACACACGTGCATAAACAAGACTCCTGTGCTTAAAATGCTTGGAAACACAAAGTTTGAAATTGCGGTTAAATTCCAACAGATGCTACGTATCGAAGTGAAGTAACTGGAGGTGATGCAGTTAAGTCTTCGCCTCGATTTGAAAACACAGCTCGTGGCAGTGCTGAATACCTAGAAAGGCACTTTTCGGAGTCTAACTTACTCAGTCAAAAGCAACGGGCTGTATAAGGGGAATAATGTCAGTAATTAGAGGAATTACCACTTTTCTGACACTTGCATAAAATAGTGCTTGCATGTAAATATATGCAACGGAATCGACTCGGAGAAATGCAGCAAAGAAAGTATTGAACGTGAACACTTAGTGAAATACAGTCGGTCTCACAGCTAGCTAAGGGCAATCCTGGGAGCATCTTATTTGCAAACTGCGTAGGGCTCCAGTGAGTCATTTAAGGGCCCAAAGCAAAACAGATGTTGCAGGATTTTTAAAATGGAGAACGAAAGGAGTTGAAGAGTTGACAGTGCAGTTCTTACGGTGTCCTTTGCTAATGCGTTCATTCTATGGTGCTTTTCGGGACACATACTGTTCATTCATTGCTCATTTTAAACCAGCAACACTTGCAAAACAATGTCTAGTCTTCCTGTACTGTGATCTGTGACGACAATCTTTTTTTTGACAGCTCGTTGGAACAACACAAAAAAACATTGTTACATTTGGGAATAGGATCCTATGTGTTACCGCAGGGGTCCTCAAACTTTTTTCTCTTTCTCTAGGGGCCACTTAATCGTTCCTGACTGTGATGGTGGGCCGGGTCGGGTTGGCTATAACATAATTGAATTGTATGACCCAGCTTCATTTACCACGTGGCAATAATGTGTTGTTTATATCCTGATCTCTTATGTCAATGGCCCTGCTGGACACTTGTGGAATTCTTTATGTATTTAAGTTGCCCCCTAGTGGCTGGAATGAGTATACAGGTTCATCATAAAATCTAACTCTGCACAGGAATGGGCTAGAGACACTTTTTTTTTTGACATACTCAGGGTTTTGTGCTCTACCAGTCAGGGGACGGATTTGGCCCGCGGGCCGTAGTTTGAGGACCCCTGTGTTACCGTATTTTCCAGACTATAAAACGCTCTGGTGTGTGAGTCGCACCAGCCACCCTGTTGCACCGTTGACGAGCCTCTCCCGGCAGCACCTTGTTCAAGCACCCATTCGCGAACTCCTTCCCCTAGCTGTTGCCATCCCGCGATTAGCTTTTTTAGTTTTCTCCATTCCAAACTCACTCCAAACTTTCTTTCGGCTGCGTATTTCACTACTTCCAGCTTGTAATCTGCAGAATATGATTTTCTTTTTGGGGTCACTCGTGTTCAGTCTTAGCAGATACTGGTACACAAGCCTAGAGCGCCCTCTAGCGGCTGTCAGTGTGAAAATAACAAACATGTGGAATGATATATTTTGATATATAAGTCGCACCTGAGTATAAGTCGCACTCCCAGCCAAACTATGAAAAAAAGTGCGACTTATAGTCTGGAAAATACGGTATATGGAATGACAAGAGGTCATATTATGTAATGTTCTGGTTCATAGCAGCTCTAAAAGTAGTGGTTTCAGCTTTTATCGTGTGTGCCACTGCCGATACCGTATTGGCGCTGCAGCAATGGACCATTCCGGGTACGTCTTTCTCTGCAAACTGCTTAAGGCTCCAGTGGGTCACGGAGAGGCCCAGAGCAGAACAGATGTTGCTTGATTTTTAAAATAATAGCGCATAGGGGGTTGAATACCTTGACAGTGCAGTCCTTATGTGTACTCTTAGCACTGGAGGAGCGCCAGCGAAAGAATTAGGTCAGATCAAGTGCACCGTGCCTTGTGGAACTCCGCGGTAAAACTGCATCCAGGGACGCAGTGACACACAGGTAGAAATTTCTAGAGCAGCACGGCTTTCTTTTTTTTTTTTTTTGTCTTGTATCATGTAAATCAGAAACATTGTGAATAGGCCTGGACAAGAGAAAACGGAAAATGTGTGAATGTCATAAATTCATCTATTTTAAATGTGTTCAGATGCTTTACAGTTTAAGGAAAGACTCAAAAACAAACAGTTGTCCAATCTGCAATCTAATTCTTTTAGAGCAATGAAAAGATAGGTTGAGGAAATGCAATTCTTTCATACAGCCAGCATACGGGGTGTATTCCACAGCCCTGAAAAAATCCTTACCGCACAATAAAACTGATTGTATCATCACCTTTTTTTCCCCTTACAGAGTGCGTTTCTACCACTACACCACTACTTCACATCGCCACCTAAAAGACTAGCATGTTCCCGCTGTAGCATACAATGATGGGGGGGAAAGGGAAACCAGGATAAGAAGACAGAGAAGGCACAGTCAATACATTTCCCCCCCATTTTTTTTTTTTGCCAAGGCATCCTCGTGAAAAAGAGACAAAGGCAGCAGATGGATGGAGATGGAGCTAATGCTGAAAAGGCGCGTGTGACAGCCAGCAACAAAAGCGAAACGAGAGAGTGAGCCTCTGCCGAGCTGATAGACTTGGACAAAGGCAGGGGGCATGAATTAGAGCGATATATGGAGTGGAGGGGGAAGTCAGAAGAATGAAAAAAGAAAAAAAAAAAGAAAAAAAATTGCGCTGATTGAGGGACAGGAAGTGGGATCTCTTCACCAAAGCTGTTCGATAAGTTATCAGGCAACCAGTTACTCCCCCGTGTAACTGTCACCTTCCGCTATAAGGCCAAGTCCGCTATCGCCGCAGCCATCTAAACACACGGTTAGGGCCCCCGCCTCGACCAGTTGTTCCGGTCACGCTCCCTGACGTCTCCTTACGATGTATATCTGTCTCACATGTATTGGCTTACAGGAAGAGCTATGTTTTCATACCGGCTGCCAACCTCATTGCCCCCCTCGATGATTTTTTTTTTTTTCCGCAAATGAGCCGGTTATTCAGGGTAAAGGGAAGAGTGACGTCAGGGGATTTCAGAAAGGAGACATTTCAGGACATAGCAGCTTTGCAGAAACGTGAATGCTCGTGTAAGCAGTAACAAAAACAGCTGATTAGCTATTTAGGCGTCGGCTGAAACGAAGCATCACGGAATTCACCTACATGACACGTTTCTAGAAAAACACAGCAACGGAAGTAGTGCTTGGCGGTGTAGTAATTGTAGGTAGTATTATAGCATAACAGTAACAGTAGATGTAGTAGTAGAAGAAGTCTTGTCCCTTTTTTAAGTCCAGGTTACAGATTCACCTATCCAGACTGTCCTTTAAAGGAACAGGCCACCATTTTTCCATACTGAGATATGTTCTTGCCTGAGCTTAGACGAGTTAATACGTACATGTCTGGTCTTTGTGCGTGCGCTCAGTCACGCAAAACGACCAAAGATATTGTTAGCATTGGGCTTCTTTCAACATATTCCTATAGCTCCAAACAGGGGTGAAGTTGGAAGCTACCACAGTCTTCCATGGGCACACACAAAGACCAGACAGGTACGTATCAACTCGTCTAAACTCAGGTATCACAGTATGGAAGAACTCGTGCCCTCAAAACGACCAAAGATGTTGTTTGCATTTAGCCTCTCCTACTGTATTCCTATGGCTCCAAACGGGGGGTAAAGTTAGAAGCGACCAAGCTCAAGAACATACAGTATTATAGTATGGAAAAACAATGGCCTGTTCCTTTCACAACTAGAAATGAACACTTAGACCAACTTAGAGAGGCTTTTTTCTTGATCTAACACTATTGTTGCTGTTATTTTCTTATCTGGCAACAGCCAATTTCCTTTCTCACCATCATCTTACCAGCGCTAGAAAAAACGTAAGTAAGACGAAACCACCAAGCAAGCCGCTCAATCCGTCTACCCTTGCCCACCCGCTGTCACTTTCCCGTATCCCTTTTCTCTCCCATAATGCCTTGTTGTGTGTTCTTTCCCCTCCGTCCGCTGAGGGAACTGTCATGGCGGCCACAATAAACAGGATTAATCAGTGCTGGCGTTGGCCACTTTAGTCCAGATGACGCGTGTAATTAAGGAGTAATTGGCATGTCATCTGTACATGAAAAAATATGACACGCGCGAGCCAGATGTACCAGACAAGAACAACTGTGTGTGTGTGTGTCCTCTGTGGCTGCGGTGATGTCTTCCTCTACGGTCGCTGGTGGTTTGCAGTGTGTGGGAAAAAGACACGACTTTGATCACTCGATGGTGCAACTGTGAAGTTCTCTCTAACCTAGACCTATTTCTTGAAGAATAGCAGAGCAGGAGTGTCACATATTCTTGGGATTAGACTGGATACTTTTCCTGATGTCATCTGTTGATCACATTAACACAAAAAGGTTTACGGTATTTGATTGTTTCTTAACCTCTTAAAGAAACCACCACCTTAAAGGAACAGGCCACCCTTTTTACACACTGACAAATGTTCTTACCTGAGCATAGACGAGTTGATGTGTACCTGTCTGGTCTTTGTGTGTGCCCTCAGTCACGCAAAACGACAAAACAAACATGTTGTTAGCATTTGGCCTCTCCCAATGTATTCCTATGGCACCAAACGGGAGTGAAGTTAGAAGCTATCACGCTCTTTCACAGGCACGCACAAAGACCAGACAGGTATGTATCAACTCGTCTAAGCTCAGGTTAGAACATATCTCAGTATGGAAAAACAGTGGCCTGTTCCTTTAACCAAGCTCAATTTCTCCAGTTCGGCTTCACCCCCCATGTTGCCATGTTGTCATCACATTTTTGTCACATTTTGTCACATCGCCTCCAGAAGATGCACCCTGTTGTTGTGTCCTTGGGCAAGACACTTCACCCTCCTTGCCTCCAGTGTTTGTGCACACTGGTGTTTGAATTAGAGGTGACTGATTCCTTGCTGTAAAACGCTTTGGGCCTGATGAAGGTAGAAAAGCGCTATAGAAGTTGAGACCATTTACACTGTTTTGTTTGTTGCGTTTTTATCCTTGTTTCCGTCGCTCTTTTGATGCTTTTTTTCATGAAGCTTTTAGATTACGGTAAAACCAAACTGGAGAATGTGTGCTTGGTTCTGGTGCCTGGGGTTTGAGTTGGGTGAGTTTGAGCAGGTAAATGGTCTCATCTTATATACCTACTGTACCTTCTTCTACCTTCATTAGGCCCAAAGAGGTTTGCAGCAAGGAACCACTGGTGAAGTGGACACAGTGATAGTTTGCATCTTCAGGAGCTGGGATTCGAAACCCCGACCTTCTGATCATGAGATGACCCCAGATCAGCTTCTTCGCACTTCCTTTCACAGTTCGACAATGGGAAAAGTTTTTCTTGTACCTGCTTCACCACGTCTCTTGTAATGTCTTTATGAAACTGGCTTCATTCAGATTATCATATTGTGCAGCCAATGATTCTAGTGATTAACCTCTTAACCTCCACATGAACCAAGCACATTTTCTCCAGTTTGGCATAACCCAAATGTAAAAGCGTCAAAATAGAGAAAATCCGCTTGGTTAAGGCGGGGGTGTAAGAGGTTAAGGATGCTGCACTTATGGCAGAACACTGTTTCAAGTCCCGGCTCTGACAATTTGATGGATGTCTCTTTTCGCTCTTCACCTGCTCTTCACCCGCTCTTCACCCGCTCTTCACTCCCTTTCACCCTCCGCTGTCCTCTCAAACAGAGCCTACGGACCCACACATAAATAAATAGACAAATGTTCACAAGAATTCTTTAATTGCTCCTGAAATACAACTTCATTAATTCAACTCCCGAACATTCTTATCCACTCTCTTGTCCATTCCTTTATCCTAACGCACTTAAACACTAATGCGCTATAGCTTGTTCCGTTATTTACATGCTAACCCACTTGGCGCTGTTAGCGTTGGCGACTTACTCATTTATCCACCTCCGGGATGACATAGTGTTCACTTACGCACGTGGAAAGTTACTGTTTAATTAAGTACCTCTTCTTTTTACTGCCGCTTTTCACACAAAGAACTGGTTTACAGGAGCCCAATCTAGGGTATAGTAGAGCTGTGAATACAATGGGAGATGGCCGAGATGCCCTTATGTGTTGCGGGTCACTCCGGTCACAACAATAGGCCCCGGACTTTGCCTTATCTCCCCTTGTAAACGCGAAGCTCCCGATTTGGTGTAGGAGGAGACACTTGGCGAGATTCCCCCCCTCTCCCTTTGCCCTCGCGCTATGAAAATGCAAATAAAACTCCGGCGCCAGGCATTTAGGCGATACATTATCTCAAGCTCTCAAGACGTAAACCTATTTGTTATTATTTCAAAGACACCCCAAATGCAGCCGGGGACCATTTTTCAAACACAATGACAATTTGCTTTTTCTTTAAAGAACCGCTATTAGATATTCTACCGTGGATTCTTTTTTTTTTTTGCTCTGGAAACAGGTTTTTGCAAATGACGAATAGCACAGAAAAGAGGGAAAAAAATGGATTTTAAACTGTGCTGAAGTTGGCCCGAGTTCACAGCGTCGCATTTTTTTTTTTTTTTTGACTGGTAACCTCAGATAGCTGCTGGCTAATTTGCAGTGTGCCCCCAATCGCAACAGAAAAAAAAAGAAAAAAAGCCTAGAGGCACACCGAGGGAAGACAGCGCGGCCACGACAGCGAAAAGCAAACTGCTCTTTGAGAGGCACCACTTGGGTTTCGCTGTGTCAATTTCGATTTTTTTTTTTTTTTTTCAGGAACAGAGGAGACGGGAACCAGGAGAGTAGAGTTTGGTTGAGGAGTGGGCGAACAATGGGTAAAGTTACCATTAAAAAGAAATTTGAATTCAGTTGCGGTTTTGTTTCAGGTATTTGGCTTACACAACCAACTGAGCCACTGCTTTGATTATTATCATTTCTCCATTTTTTCGGTTGTTGTGCATAATTTTCCTGACGTATAGATTTGACAGGAGATTTGCACCTTCCATCCCTCCCGTTATCCAGGCTTAGAATCTACACAGGGGAGTCAATCAATCTGTCAGTCGATCAATTTATTTCTGTACCGCCGCAGTTGACTCTCAGGGAGGAAAAAAAAAAAAGTCTTGCTGATTTGATCAAACAGAAGAACAGCTTGAAATTAAATCAACAAAGCAGATATCAAACAATGAAACAGAGAAGTGCCCATTAACTGAGCTGTGGATTGTACGTAGAGCACTGCTAGTTAGCTGTGATTTTCCACAAAAAAGGCGTTTGCTACTGAGGATCAATGACTGTAATGACTTCCTCTGGCACATACATTCCAGGTGCTAATGTTATCTTAAAAGGAAAATTCCACAGAAACATTCTAATCAGCGTTCTGGAGCTCCATATCCAAGGTGTCTGTGTGTTTGTACAAACTTGGAGATGTTTAACCTGACGATTGCTTTATAGCGTCTTGACTAAACACATTTTATGGTGGTTTGCATAATTCCCCTTTCTTTCATCTTCCTGGTGTCTGTTTAAGTAGCGTAATGACTCAACAGTAGACTATGTTCTCATGATAATCGACTTCACAACAGCACAGAGTTGTAAAGTCATTGCGTCATGGCTGTTAAGCATAGCTACAGAGTACACAGCTCAGGTACAATTGCAGGGTAAAGGCTGGAAAGGGCTGCACAATATCTCGCAAAAAATAGTGTATCGCGATATTAGGTGTTGCAATATCTGTATCGCGAGAAGCCACAATATATCGCAAAAAATAGCGTATCGTGATATTAGGTGATGCAATATCTGTATCGCGAGAAGCCACAATATGTAGCAAAAAACAACGTATCACGATATTAGGTGATGCAATATCTGTATCGCAAGAAGCCACAATATGTAGCAAAAAAATAGCATATCATGATATTAGGTGATGCAATATCTATATCGCGAGAAGCCACAATATATCACAAAAAATAGCGTATCGTGATATTAGGTGATGCAATATCTGTATCGCGAGAAGCCACAATATGTAGCAAAAAACAGCGTATCACGATATTAGGTGATGCAATATCTGTATCGCAAGAAGCCACAATATGTAGCAAAAAAATAGCATATCATGATATTAGGTGATGCAATATCTATATCGCGAGAAGCCACAGTACATCGCAAAGAAATAGCATATCGTGATATTTGGCGATGCAATATCTGTATCGCGAGAAGCCACAATATATCACAAAAAATAGCGTATCGTGATATTAGGTGATGCAATATCTGTATCGCGAGAAGCCACAATATGTAGCAAAAAACAGCGTATCACGATATTAGGTGATGCAATATCTGTATCGCAAGAAGCCACAATATGTAGCAAAAAAATAGCATATCATGATATTAGGTGATGCAATATCTATATCGCGAGAAGCCACAATATGTAGCAAAAAATAGAGTATCGCGATATTAGGTGAGGCTATATCCATATCACAAGAAGCCACAATATATCGCAACATCACTATAGCCTTCGTCTGACTGAGATCAATACATGTTTTGCAAACGGAGCCAAAAAAATGCACTAAAATATGTACAATGGATTTCCCTTTAGGGCCAGGACAGTGAAAGAGATTCTTATTCTTATTATAGCATAATGACTCAACAGTAGACTATGTTCTCATGATAACTGACTTCACAACATCAGAGAGTTGTAAAGTTATTGCTTCATGGCTGGTAAACATAGCTACAGAGTACATAACTAAGGTATAATTTCCTGGTAAAGGCTGGAAAGGGCTGCACAATATATCACAAAAAAATAGCATATCGCGATATTAGGCGATGCAATATCTGTATCGCGAGAAGCCACAATAACATCACTATAGCCTTCGTCTGACTGAGATTGACACATTTTTTTGCAAACAAAAAAATGCACTAAAATATGTACAATGGATTTCCCTCTGTGAAAGAGATTCTTATTCTCAGTAGGATATTCCTGGTTAAATAAAGATCAAATAAATAAAAGTAAAAGTTCAGTTAAAGTCCTATTTTTGTTAAATTTTAGTCTTTCATCGAGGATGAAAAAGCAACAAAAAACGGACAAAAACACAATTATAAAGTGATGGAAAAGCACCAAAAAAAGAGCCACAAAAGAGCGTAAAAAACGTGCCGGAAAAGCAACAATAACACAATAAAGAAGTGGCAAAAACGTGACGGACAAACAACAAAAAGAGCAACGGAAAAAGCGATGAAAAAGCCCCACAAAACGACAAAAACACAACAGAGCAAAAACAAAACACACCAAAAAGTGTGGAAATGAAGCGTGACTCCAGTCGAGAAGCTTTTAGATTTGGTTAAAGCTGAACTGGAGAATAATCGCATATTGCAAGTTACTTCAATATCTGGAAAAAAGACCACATCAATCCCAAAATCTTATTTGCTCTGACTTTTCTTCACTATGTTAAACTGAAATGTGAAGCTTTTCTTTGTGTGTTGATCTCGCGTGGGACTTTTCTCTGCATGTTCCAGTTTCTCTGTCCGCCTGAACTCTGTTTGTAGGCTAATCCTCTCATACTTTCTGTTCAAACGCTGGAGCGCCGACTTATTCTTATTAGTTCTTTCATTTCTGCCGCTCGAGTAAGCTCCTACGTTTGTTTTGGTAGGGACCGTGCATTTCACCACCTGTCAATCATACCCGTTAGAAGTTGTGAAGGTAACGCCAGGTCCCAGACTACCCAGACTAACACATTAGAATAGAAAGGAAGAAGCATGTAGGAATGATACATACACAAACATCACTAGAAGAGTTGATCGAGAATGATGGGTTCATTCAAACTTTTTCCAATGGGCCCAGAAAACCACATGTTCTGTTTCAAAGTGCATTTAAAGTTTCTGCTCGTACCAACACAAAGATAACAGATGCTTAACATATAGATTGCACGGTAGGTTGCTCATCCTATAGCCTCACGCTGTGGGCTCCTCCTCATTGGACCATCTCCCCATCCGACATAATTAATGACGGTGCATTTTTAATTACCCGTGTGCGCTGGTAGGTGCAAGCGCGTTTGTTTATCGAGCCCCACTGATACCCATATTAACAAAGTTAGCTTAATGATAGAGGTATTTTACCTAATAGCATTTTTATTACTCCCGCGAAGAACGAAGCAATTAATTAACAACGGGAGAATTAAGCCCCGCGCCTGTAATGGCCTACCAGCATAGGACATCATTACCAGTCGTCAAAATAATTCGCCAAGCTATACGTCAGCCCGTGTGGAGACAGGAGGAAAAATGAGGATTACCCGTTTGATTTTTCATTTGGAGATGGAATAAATCATGAAGGCTCTGTGTCGTTAGAGTGTACTTTTGCGTCTTGTTGGAAAATGTAGTTATTTGTATGATGTTCTCTTGATGGTTTACAAAAGTGCTTGGATTGGAAGTATTTCGCTATATGTGGACAAAGACATTCATCACTGAGTTTTAACTAGGAATGCACCGATCCAATACTGGCATCGGATATTGGAGCTGGATACTGGAAAAAATGTGATATCGGGTATCGGCTACAAATCCATCCGATACTAGTTTTGGCTCTCAACGCCTTAAAAACACAACTTTTACCACCTAAATCTACGTGAATATGGGCATGCTGAATGTTATTGTTAAGCTAAGAACCGCTGAGTTAGTTGTAGCCTCCACGATTGTGGTTTTGGTTGCCTCACTAAATTCTGGGGACGGGGCCTTTCTGTGTGGAGTTTGCATGTTTTCCCCGTGTCTGCGTAGGTTTTGTCTGAGTACTCCGGTTTCCCCTACCACTAAAAACATGTGCAATAGGTGAATCCAGGGACAATAAAGTATACAATCAAATGAAATAAGCACTGATGTGTTTGTATTTTAGTTTAAGAAATAACTGATCTAACATATTTGTAATGATCAGATCACTTCATGTGAGTTGTTTATATTAATGTAACCTAAAGCCTGTCATATACACAATGATATGTAGTGTAGAAAAGTCATCCTTTATAAATGTGTTTATCCAAGAGTTTATCAATAGATATAATTGATAATTGATCAGTAACATGTAAATGAAAATATGACTTTATTGATCTTACAATGGAGAAGAGTCAATTACATTTTTCACTCAGAGAATGACACTTTTAAGAAAGTATTTTGGCATTGGTAAATATCGGACCAGATTCCTTAAAGTATGCATACCAGTATGGGTATCAAAAAAGCTGGATCGGTGCATCTCTAGTTTTAACTACTCAAGACCAGCACTTGCACATATTAGGATTTTTCAAGAGAATAGCAAGTCGTAGAAACTGATAAAATGTATGGAATAAAAAAGCTATGGGAAGAGAATTGAAAATCCCAAACCATATCAAACGGAGGACCTTAAAGACACATATAAAAGCCTATCATCTTTTAAGCTCACATTTGAATGCAATCCTCCATTAAAACTCGCTATTTCTTTGTGGAAATGGAAATGCAAAGACAGCAGAACCGATGGGGCCTATTGCTGTGACTTTGAATAGGGGGGAAAAAATGACTGGGTAGCGCAAAAAAAAAAAAAAAAAAAAATAGGGCCATTTCTGGAGCGTCGGCTAAACGGACTTCCTTCTGCGGTAAATTCCTTTCACATTGAGAGAGAATGACTAAAACAGTGGCTGCCGAAAAATATAAAACACACACAGGCGTGCGTACACACACACACACACACACACACACACGAATTTCACCACGCAACGCACTGCAACAAAGAGGGGGAGATTAAAGCATTAATTCGGCGCGAGGGAATGGGATACTGGCATAAATTTACGGTGCGTTTGGGGTTATCTGCTCGTGCCGACTGTGTTTCGACTCTGTGTACTCGGCTGCTCCCTGCATGCAAATTCAAATGAGGGTCGCACCCCGTATCCCGTAACATATCAGCCCGTTAGCTCTTGTTTTCCTTTGATAAGCCCCCGCATACTATACCGTGTGTGTGTGTGTGTGTGTGTGTGTGTGTGTGTGTTGTGTGTGTGCAGCAACAACAGGTGTAATGATGTGTGGACGCCGACATGGAAGAACACCAGTCCACGTGCTTGTCACTTTTTCAGTATTCAGTGAGAAGATTATTAGTCGAAGTATTTGAGTGCAAGTCAAATCATTTTGGACTTTAGCCTCTTAACCCCTGCCTTAACCAAGTGCATATTCTCCAGTTCAGCTTTACCCAAATCTAAAGTTTCAGCCTATAGGCCAGTGTAGCGACACATTTGAAAACGGAGACCCACAAAACTCCTCTAAACAGATCTTTTTCCTCGCGTTGTCACTTTTTTTTTAATTTTTTTTTTTTTACCACATTTTCATCTCTTGTTGTCAGTTTCCCGTCACTCTTTTGTTGTTCGTTTTTGACCCGTTCCTATTGCTCTTCCGTGGCTTTCTTTGTGTGTTTTCGTGACACTTTTTCATCACATTTTTGTCACTTCTTGCCGCTCTTTTGTTGCATTTTCATCCTTGTTTTTGTCTCATCTTGTTGATATTTTGACACTCTTTTTTTTTCAAGAAGCTTTTAAATTTGGGTAAAGCCAAACTGGGGAACATGCGCTCGGTTAGGAGGTCAATTCGAGTACCATTTACGTTTAATTCTTTCATGATACAGTATTTGGGTGAAATAGATTTGAAATAACAGTACAGATACTTGAGTACAGATTTTTGAGTCTCATTGATAACAGCAAACATCTACTACAAGGTTAGGTGCACAAAAATGACAATCTATAGGAGTATTTTTAGGTGCACATGTTTTTTTTTCTGTTCCAGTACATTGTAAGAAACTTTTTTCCTCGTGGCACACCAGCTGGCACGCACCTTAACGGATCATGCCAGTGTCACAGGGGGGGAAAAAAGGTGCGCCTATAGAAATAGTGAGTCTGGCGGCCCGGAGTCCTCATTAAAAATGCACTAACGCTGAATGCTCCCATTAATCTAAGCATGGTGTATTTAGTGAGGGTAGCCTTGTGTGTAGTCTATAAAACACGGCAATTAAAGTCTCCACTTTTGGCTTCATCAAGGCCCAGTCGAGCGCAGTGGGCCAGAAATGTGAAAGATTCCAAGTCAAACGCAATATCGAAGATAAAGTATAGTAAAAGGTAAAGGAGGCAGAGTAGGTTTGCCTTTCTTCGTACGCACAATTTCTGTCAATGGGGTCTCGGCACGCGAATACAGTACCCTGACACTAGGTTTTCTGTCCTAATGTGAACCCAGTTTGTGCAATTAAATGAATTTACATCAAATCATAATTATCAGCTGGCACTTTTTAATCAACAGGTTTCAAGCCAATCCAGCGGCAGTAAAAGCATGTGGTTTGGATTGACTTTTGGCTTTCAATATTTGTTTGTTTAAAAAAAAAAATGTGATAAGTGGAGCCTAAATGGATATGGAAAGCATGTTCCCATCTGTCTTGATAGTATAAGGTCACACCACACATACAATGCCAAGTTCATGAGCGAATCTTCTATATTGGATATTTCATGTTATGTGACAAACTTTAAATAGCTGAAAATGAGCCATTTGGGTTAAAGCAGTGCTAAGTAATTTGTTTACCTTAATATATCCTTTTCGTAGTCCCTCTGGGGGTTATACAAGTCTTAATGGGATGATTGGAAGGTCTTTCATCTACCCCTGGTGTCTCTGATCAGAAAACCACAATTGCAACTTTGCTGCCACCGGGTAGGCGTCACCAATACACACTAATGGAATCATGAAGAAGACGCTAACAGGCTAACGGGCAAAGCTAACTAACTGTGAGCTAGCGCTCTTCATTGTGTAATTGGATGTATTTACTCTCACGTACAATTAATGAGTAAAAAACTGTAACGTGCTACAACACCTGCAGTGGCGCTTATGGCCTCTAGGGGCATGAGTTTCTTAGTACTGCTTTAACAATCACCAAATGTAGTTTCTTTATGCATTAACCGATGAAGATGAAATGTTGCATACTGCGATACAACAAGTGAACTGAAAGTCAGCCAGTTCAGTTACGGCGGCCATCTTGTTTCCGCCATGAAAAAAACCCTATTTAAAGCTATAAATCTAAATCAAGCTTGTTTTATAATGCAGATATTACCGATTCCATGTTATCCAAGCCCTTTATCAGATTTTCCCACTAGATTATATTGGGTGGAAACAAATGGCCAGTCAATATGGTTGTTTCATACATTTAATGATACAATACACTATATTATTTACCTCATCCAGCCTTACAGCCTCGGAAAGCCCAGTGGTACAGAGGTAGTATGTTACATGGTACGATTGCATCTTCCCACCTGATATCGGAAAGAAAATCTTTTAATGCCCTATATACAGCCGCCCTGATAATGATCTGATATATCCATTCCTATTTCAAGACACCGGGCGGCTTTTAATAGACTGGAAAACAAGTATATCACGGGAGCCACATATCTCTTGCCTTATATATTACGCTGATATGACGGGGAGAGCAACAGTGTGAGAATGTAAACAAACACGCAATTCAAGACGCGGCCGCCTAATCTATTAAGGCCCGCACGATTATTTGTGTTGTAGTTTGTTACATTTGTCAAACAGGCCCGGGGTTGACATTTGATAACCACGTCTGTCATGACATCATTAAGTGCGCGGCGTGAGCTCTTTATAGCAGAGGGGGTTGCGGACGGTGGGGGTGGGGGTGCGGTTCAAGGAGAAGTGCTAAGACGCGAGCCGTGGAAGCATGCTTTCAACTGCAACCCGAGTAGGTTACGACGAGGGACGGGTCACATGAGCTGCTGGACTTTGATGGCCGCCCTCAGAGTGTGCAGACAGAATAGCCCTCACCCTCCCGTCCCATAGCAACAATGTGTTTCCTTTTGGGGGCGGAAGGAGGAAGGAGGCATTTGAAAGAGGGAAGGCTTTATTACGGCACAAAGCATGCACTCCAGTGGGGTTATGGATTTGTGTTTTTTTGGAGGAGCAAATACAGACCGTATGCATCACACTGCAAATAGCATAGCGCATTTATATTAAAGAGGGTGACCTTTTGTTTCTCCAGGTATTTGGTAAAACTGTCAGAGGCGTCTTACTATCTACACATGCAATATTGAGCTAAAACAGCGAAACAAAAATATCCATAGTTTCACTTCCTGATCCTCCGCGGAAGCTAAAATAAGCCCCTCCCGTCCCCCACTCCCCCTTGCTCCCCTTCACTGTGAAGCTGTTTTAATAAAGAGATGGGAAAAAAATCCTCTGTTGGCTGTAATGAAGCTGTTTTCACTTTAAGATGAGGGCATCAAGCATTTAAGAGATCGAGAGGTGAGGAAAGCATTTCCTCGATACGTAGGACCTTAGGAGGAGCTTTTTTTGGGAGCTGCCGTTGCAATGCTAGGAATAGCCACCGGAGAAGATTCACAGATTACTCAAAGTTGCGCTAGTGGAAGTAAAAGTCTAAAACAGTGCAATCCATCCATCCCTCCATCCATTTTCTTTCCGCTTTATCCGGGGCCGGGTCGCGGGGGCAGCAGTCTCAGCAGAGATGCCCATACTTCCCGATCCCCACACACCTCCCCTAGCTGTAAAACAGTGCAATATGCTGTAAATATTTCTCAGGCAGTCTGACAAGTCAGAAAGATAGGTGTAAATGCCGGAAGTGTGCGTATAATTAATCCACTTGAAAAATCGGGACAAGTAACAGGACAAGTAAAGATTTTATTGTCATCCGAATCAGATTGACTTCCTTTATCTCCTTTGTATTCTAGTAATTTCATCTTTTGTCCTTGCAGAAAAAAACTGCCTATATGTAGCCATACGGTATGCAAGCATGGTCACCACGATGAACCATAAGGAGCAGATGTCGGGGGAAGACAGCCTTCCAAACAAGGTGAAGTCCGTCTCTGAACCCTCGTCTGTCGGAGTAGCCTTTTAAACAGGTGTGTGTGTACGCTGCGTATGTCATCCTGTGTGCAAGGCATTTAAAGCTGTCAACATTTCCATACCCTAATAATAATTACCCTTTAGCCCATCAGCAGCTGAGGCAAACAGGCCAAGGATACACCCTCCTTCCACCATTACGATTTTGCATTAGGGGCTCGAACCACATGCTACACGAGATAAATCACTTTCTATATGTATGGAAAACTACCCTCGTGGAGATAAGAAGTCAACTCCGGTCGCCGTTGTTTACAAAATTCCCCTTTATGGATTTTATTTATAGTGAATCATGACCTTGAATGAGATTAGTGAGTCAATAACATGGAAGTTGTGATAAGAACAAGCTGCAGAATTGTTTTGTAATAAATGCGCGCCTTGGATAATGAAACTGGCACGGCTAAACGCGGGAAAACTTTTCAGGCTATGCACTGTGCACTTAGAAATAGGGCTTTTTAATGGTTCCCAATAAGATCTGAAACTGATATGGAACTTTATAAAGACATGTTTAAGTTGTAAGAGTCACTGTGAGAAAAAAAATATTTTTAGTAAAGCATATGTTCAGTTATGGCTGCATAGCATAAAGATAATAGGGAGTCAAGTAATTCTGTCCTGTGTTTGAGTTTCACTTTCAAGTCGTTTTTATTTTTATTTTGGTTCAGTCGTGCAAAGCCAAAGGTTGCATACTGCAGTGTCGCACACACAAATACTTTTTTGAGAAAATCCGCACATGGCATTGAACTTCCATTTCATTAGATTTTCCACTATATACTGTATTTTCTGGACTATAAGTCATTCCGGAGTCACACCAGCCTTGGTAACTCCCTGGGCATGGAGGCGTAACTGCACCGTTGACAAGCCTCTCCCGGCATCAAGTTGTTCAAGCTCCCATTTGTGAACTCGTTCCTCTAGCTGTGGCCATATAGCCTTTAGCCCACGATTAGCGTTTTTTGTTTTCTTCATTGCAGTATGTTCAGTGGTACAGTAGAGCGCAGTGTAGCGGCTGTCAGTGTGAAAATAACAAAAATGAAATCATTTATTTTGATAAATAAGTCCCCCTCCTGGAACCGCCACCTTAACGTAGTGGAGGGGTTTGAGCACCTGAATGATCCTGGGAGCTCTGTTGTCGGGGGCTTCATGCCCCTGGTAGGGTCTCCCATGGCAAACAGGTCCTAGGTGACGGGTCAGACAAAGAGCGGTTCAGAAGCCCCTTATGAGAGACCAACAGGCCCGGTTAGAACCATGAGGACGTCCTTCTGTGGACCCACCAGCTGCAGGAAGAGCCATAGGGGCTGGTGCAATGTGATATGGTCAGCTCCAACAACTGCCCTCACGACCCGGCAACGGCAAGTGGAAGAAAATGGATGGATGGATGGATGGATGGATGGATGAATGGATGGATGGATATATGAGTCGCACCTGAGTATAAATTGCACCCGAAGCCAAATAGTAAAAAAAAAGTGTGACTTATAGTCCGGATAATACGGTATATATTTTTTGCTTACAGAAACATAGTGCTTCATTTCCTCAGCTTTTAACAAATAGAAAAAGTTTAAGTGATCCATTGAAGAACCCCATTAAAAAAAAAAAAACCTATGGCATGCACTTTTACAAGAACAATAACCTTTAAGCATCTGTAGCGCTGTAACGGACAGCCTATTTCCTCAACATATTCTTGTGAATCTCTCAAAGACTTGCCAAGCTCGCGCCACACGACAGTTCCTTCTGAATCTTCACTTGGCCCACTGCAGGGCAAGGCAATTTGGCTCCTGGCTGAGTCTACAGTGCCTGGTCTGGGAATGGATTTAGTGATTCTGATCTTTTTTTTGTGCCTATGCTCTTTGTCTCCATTGTGAAGACTGAGAGAGGGAGAAAAAAAACAAGTTTGACCGAAGCCCAGTCAATTATCTCCCAGGTGTTTGACTGAAGTGATTGTAAGCGATCGCGCCGGTTCCCACGAGCCCTGGGCTGAGACCGGCTGGAATTAGCCAGGAACAAAACCCAATTCAGCAGAAGTGAAGAAACAGCAGTTTTGAATAAGAGCGGCCAGAGAATGCAAAAGAAAAGGCTCCCTGCCCAAGATAAAGTAGAATCTTAGCTCCTTTTTTTCCTGCCATCCCTGTTCCCCTGTTACACACAACCTATCATATAGCCAGCTCTTTTAAACAAACTGCACGGCTGGGATAGTGTCTGTGCCGCTTCCAATGGCTTATTGTGTGGAGGTTAATTACTGGCATGGCATGAGAAAATTACATTCTCAAAATAAAGTACTATGATTGGCTCTTCCGCTGGCTATTTTTAGTCATTTGTGCTCCTCATGAGATAGCTGAGAAACCAGATTTCAGGACTTGTTCCATATCAAGTAACTATGTTTCAACCATGTTCTGACTTGCAAATTAGCCGCCTGCATTCCCCGATCCTAAACGCCATTTCCTCACAAAGATGAAGCTAAAAACTGTTCTTCAGCACACACAGTGTTGTAATAACATTTCTATTGATAGCCGTGAATCTGTGTCTTTCCACATGTCTCCCTGAGAGAATTCAGTCATGCTGAAAGGCTGGATTTCCGTATAGGGAAGATACTGTGGAGATTGACATTTTGAAATTGAGGGGGAGGGTAGTGGAGGATTTCTCAACCTTCCGTGGTCTTAGCGAATATGTCCAAAGCAGGCTGTAAGAGAGCTGGCACATTCCTAAAGTCAATTCTTAACCTCTAAAGAATGGTTAACAGGGCAAGGACCCTAACTGCAGGCTTTAAGCAGGACTGCTTAGGTTTGCATGAGCTTCATGAAGGGAGGCCTCAGTTCCCAGGCAATGATTGTGCATTTTCCTCCCTGCTGGAATCTTATTTACTCTCGCCTTCCACATGAGATGGCCACGTCAAGCATGGTTTGCGTCCTCTGCGCTTTCGCTCGGCTGCTCATGCTGCACGCCAGCTCACACACATCAAGGCTAATAAATATGAAGCCAGAGGAAACTGGCTTCGCTTGGCAGATCGGGGCTCGAGGTAACGGCTCAACTGGCAACCAGAGTCAAACCACGCGAGTCAAGCAAGTCATCAGGAGAGATTGTAACCAGGATACCGCTCTTCAGGCCAACCAATAGCGCTCCAACCACGTCGACGGTTTCTTTCTGCATTTTTGTTCAAGCTGGAAAATGACTGAGACCCACAGATTTCCTTTTTTTCCCTCGTTCATCCTAAAGATTGCCCCCCAATGTGTGAAATATCTCCCAATAATCCAAGCTTGGGACTGGCACAAGAGCACAGACTGAATGTAGCTTGTTTCTTGCGCAAAATAAAGAGAAAAAGACAAAAAAAGAGCTTTACATTTCAGATGTCATTTAACAAAATGTAGTGTCCACCGAGCACCATTAACTGGATATCACAGGCTCTGAGAGAAAGGAGCCTGAAACAGCAGCATCCTCCTTCCACAAACCGATTCAAGGTGGTCTCACACTGAGCTAAGCCGCAGCATCTAACATGGGGGAATAGGGTGATGAAAGCTCCATATGTCCTCCTGAACAACACGTCCAACGACGGCGGACAAAGGGAGGTGTGCTTAAAGGGGAGGTGTTGTGAAGGAGGAATTGCCTGACCCTAGCCCTGAGTGTGACATCCTGTGTGGGGTCTTAAAAAAAGAAAAATCAAAACTCTTTATTCCTAATGACCCTCTCAAATGCAAAGCAGTCGCCGCTCAAGCTCATTTGCAGTGTCACCTCGTGGCCTCGCCGGTGTCACCCACTGCTCACTGCTTTCACACATTAGCCACTTAAATGTCATGTCCAAATAAATGGGGTTTCATGTGAGGTCTGCCGCGTGCAACTAAAATGGCCGAAAGCAAAACATCCACGAAAGTGCGCCAGCCCTTCTAATTCGAGACTGCCCTTTCAGTTTTCAGTGAGTGCTTGAAATGTATCCTAAATGACAATAACTTCCGAGCAGACACTTCTGATAGTTGCAATTGGATGTAAACTCAATATGTCTGTATCAGGACTAAAACTGGGATTATCTAGTAAAGGAGCCTTTCTCAATGCACTGAGCCCACTCTGTAAGCGCTTTGTCTATATGCAAATTGCCTGGATAAGACCTGCTGTGTTATCTGATAGGAGTTAACATTAGCTCTATCCCCAAGCATGTATCTATAGGATTCCATTCCCACATTAATCTGCATAAACACAAGGCTATATACAGTAGGCTTTTGCCAATACTGTGTTTAGGTGAGTTTGTAGGTGAGAGATGCTGTGGGAAGCTGAATGGTGCAGCGTTTCTGACTAAAATTGAGAAATAAAGACCAGCATATCATCGATAAATGAGAGAAAAACCTCTCAGATGGCAAGTGCTCATCATTTCTATACGTTTTTTGGACAGTGGAACTTCTTCTCTGTCTTGCTTTTTAAGTTGAGTTTGAACTATTTGTAACTCATGCCCCTAGAGGCCATTAGCGCTACTGCAGGTGTCATAGCATGTTACGTTTTTTTACTCATTATTTGTCCGTGAGAGTAAATACTGCGCTGACAGAAAAGATAAAGGGAGAGAGGGATATTGCACATCCAATTACACAATGGAGATACATTTTTTTCACTCAAACTTGGCTGTAAATACTGTTTAAGTGGTGCTAGCCTGCTGTTAGCTTAGCCCGTTAGCCTGCTAGCTTCTTCTTCACTGTTTTCTCACACACACATGTGCTCATAATGGACAGGAAGAAGAAAGATAATAGCAGCTCTAGAAATGTTTAGAAAGGGTCACCTATTGGTTAGAATTTGGAAACTTTATCTTATTAAGATTGACATAAAATAGGCGCTGAAAATGAGCGCTTTTGTCGTCCACCAAGCCGGTGCAGCAGTTCTTGCCACATTCGCCCGATTATTTTTACATTTGTAACAGAATGATTCATTAATCGTAACACGTGGGAACAAGTTGCGACAGTTCATCAACCACTTTCATCAACAAGAATAGAAATGAGAGTGAAAAGAATACAATGAAAATGAATACAAACAAATAAACGCATGGGAGTCATTTGCTTTGAAAACAATTTTTGACATGATTTCACTGTGTCACCAAAAGAAAAAAAGCCTTACGAGCGCAGGTCTGCTCGCTGCGCCCTAACTGCCTTTGA
This sequence comes from Gobius niger, assembly GCF_951799975.1. Lineage (NCBI taxonomy): Eukaryota > Metazoa > Chordata > Actinopteri > Gobiiformes > Gobiidae > Gobius > Gobius niger. The sequence continues at coordinate 14,476,272 of NC_136872.1, forward strand.
CAATCCTGACGACCTGCTTTCTCCGCCTTATTTCCGGGCGAATGTGTGCATGAGCGAAAGCCACTTCCAAGCGCGCCATCCCTCCAGTGTGAAGCCCCCGCTGGCCACCCCGCAGCCCTGTGATCCGACCACTCGCGCTCTTGGTCCAGACTCTGGGGACCACGAAATAAAGAACCCTTTTCTCTCCTCCCCACCCCCTCCCCTCCCTCCTCATCCCTCCGCTGGGATCCCTCCAAGCGCTGCTGTTTTAACAACTGGCTGTCTCTATCACTCTGTCATTTTAACTCCTTCCTTTATTGCCTCTTTTCTCGCCTTTCTCTCCCAAAGTCTGCTTCTTCTTTTTTTTTTTCACCCTGTTGAATGCAGCCGAGGCTTCCCGCATGCTCCTGCTCTCCTTATTGAGTGTCACGCTGCCTGATTATCACTATTTAGCGGTTATCGCCCCCTACACACCAAGCTCATTAATTAGCCCTAATAGTCGGCAACTTTTAAGGACGCACTTGTAGCGGCGGCGAGGGTCTTATGAGCTGCCACTTGTGCGTGTGCGCGACATTTGCTTTTATTAGCGCCTGCGTTGTTTCGTCTGGGCTAATCAGAGGCGAGCCAATTGTAGCTGACACGTCCGTGGTTTATCTAGCGGTGATGTGGCGAAGGGAAAACAATGGCGGCGCGAGGGACAATGAGCCAGAGAGAGAGCGTCGTCAGCGGAGATTATAAACAAACGTCCCGGCGGGAGCGGGTAAGGGGGGGTGGGGGGATGTCAGATCACCATATTGTAGCGCTAATGAGAGGGTGACACACTGTACGCAGAGGTGTTGTAAAAGCCTCTCGCCGTGATGCCTCGGCGCTCGCGGCCCGGCGTCTTGGCAGGGTCAGGGTGAGGCGACGCGTGGACAAAGGAAGCGACCGAGAGAATGGTTAGATAAAACACAGGAAGTTGATCGTTTGGAAGATAAATTGAGGATTAACCTGTTACCTGCCACCTTAGGGTTAGGGTGAGGTTTAGGGTTGGGAATATCCAAATCTCAAAGCGCTTTGACTGGAGAGCTTACAGCCGATATGCCGGTTGTGATGCCTCATTTGAAAGCCAAGACCTTCTAGTTTCTAAAAATATGTGTGAGATCCGTGTGAGTGAAACACAATTTACATCCCGTTTGCCGTTCCAAACCCTAATCACAACCCTAATCCGTGACCCTAACCCTCTGATCAGGGGGGACGGCAAGTAACAGGTAAACCTCTTACCCCCCACCTTTACCTAAATCTTAAAGCTTCTTGACCTGAGAACTGACAACCTATAGGCCAACGTAACGGCTCATTTGAAAGCCAAGACCTACAAAACTGTTTTCATCAACTTTTTGTCGTGCTTCTTGTTACTTTTTACATTTTTTTATTGGTTTATTTGAACGGGACAGTGCATGTTAATGAACACACATGGGTCTCGTGCATGCACACCACACCAGATTGCAGGTTTGGGCTAATTTGTCGGCTAATTTTAAAGAAGCTTTCAGACTTGGGTAAAGCTACACTGGGGAGAATGTGCTCGCTGTGTTGGCGACACAAGACACATTTGACAGTTGAAGGACAATAAAGCTTAATATTGAGTCTGTTTTAATCCCTTTTTCAGCTTTGAGAGAAGACTGTACTCATTTCTAAACAGATTTTTGCCTTGTCACGCTTTGTACCGTAGAATGATTTCTTTGGACTTTGCACTTGGACTTGAATCTTGTCAATGTTTAGTTTTAGAAATGCTTTTTGGAAACTGGAGCAGCGCAACTTGTGTAAATTTGGCCATATCTTTAACTATTCTAAGCCCTCAATCTAATACAAAGTGTAGTTCATAAATCTCTCCCAGATTTATGAGAATTGTTCCAGGGATGGTAAAAATAATCATCGCTAAACATTTCAAGAACTTTCAAGAACATCGCGGAACATGACACTGAAAAGAAAGTACATTTGCCAAGTGTTTTTTTGTTTTTGTTTTTTTCATGTGCCAAACTCTTCTTTGCTGTATCAGTTTGCTGCTTGTTAAATCTCGGTGTAAACATGTCATCTTTCCCCATGTATAAGTAATACATTCTTTGAAAAATACCACGCTCATTAAAAGCCTCATTTTCTATGGATGTCCCAGCCAGTGAAAGCAACTCCAAATATTTGTGCACGGCATCAGCGGCGGCTTACATGGGCAGACAGCGCGTCCTCAAATAAATATTGGCGAAAATGTTGGGGAGGGATTTTGTTAATTGATGCTGTCCTCTTCCCCTTTTAATCACATAAGCCCCGACTGAATCTTAGTTTAATTCGCTGATAGAACGCCTCTTTTTCCGGGACGTTCCTCCAGCCTCCGTGCCGAAAGCCGAAGGGATCAAGATCTAATCCGGAATTTCAGACCCTTCCCAGACGACGGTCACTAACTTGGTCAATCCAGCGCTGTTACGTGTGTTCAACTTTAGCGGACAATTACACTGGCAAAATGTCTCTTTACAATAAGGATCATCATACTTATATTACAAAATGTCAATTCCATAGAACCCCCTGTTTTTGTCACATCAGGGATTAATGCTGTGCTGGTGGATAGCAGAGAACTGGCAAACTGGCATGCGGGAGCAGAAGGGGAAGGGACCGTCGGACCCGGTTATTCCGCTCCTGTGGATCTCATCAGGTGAGTCTTGACATGTCCCGTCCAAGGCCACGTCCCACCTGAGCACCAGGCAGCAGGGAAAGGGGGGGGGCAATGAGAGGGGGTGGACTCTAGACGTCTGTGTACAACTGTCTTATCTGGTCACATTCAGTTCTCTTCCCCTGGAGGAGCTTGTTACATTTGGTCCGACTGTGCCACAGTTCTTTTATTTAAGTGGTCAACTCGACTCGGCCGCTTTATCGAATATTCCTTTTGTTTTGGTTGGGCTTTTAAATTAAAACGGACTGAGATAAGCTTATCGCTCCCCCCCGAAAGCCGCACCAGACGCAGCTCAATTTCCTGTATTTTCCCATATTTTTGTTCCATAGTCATTTAACATTGTTATGAGTGTTGATCTTTCATTGCTAAAAAACAAAATCAAAATGCATTCATTGAAATGAGACAGTTTGCTAATGTTCTAGCTATTGGGTGTCATCTGTACTGGGTTTGTATAGCTACTGTACCTCATGTGCAGGAGCTAAGTGTGCCTCTTCTATCCAACAGTGAAATACTCTCAAAAATAAACTGGTTTAAATGACCACTTTTTTGATAAGCTTTGCTGCATTGGAACAGTGCTTCCCAACATTTATTGTCTTGTGTACCTTGGGCTTTTCAGTGGTCGTCCGTGTACCCCCTACCTCAAGGGTATTGCAGTTTATTTAGAAAGTAATTACTTAAAAGTGGTATTTATGAGAAAAATGACAATGCTGTGGTAAAAATAAACCTACAATTCTCCCAAAGCAGCACATTTTACTGCAAAATATACCTTTCCCTATGAAAATGATGTTCAATTTACCCCTTTTTGAAATCTGACATAGTTCCAAGTACCCCCAACTAGGTCCTGGAGTACCCCCAGGGGAGGCTTAAAGGAACAGGCCACCGTGTTTCCATACTGAGATATGTTCTTACCTGAGCTTAGACGAGTTGCTTTGTGTGTGCCCGTGGAAGAGCTGGTAGCTTCGAACTTCACCCCTGTTTGGAGCTATAGGAATACATTGGGAGAGGCCAAATGCTAACAACATCTTTGGTATTTTTGTGTGACTCAGGGCACACAGTTCTTCCATACTATGATATCTTCTTACCTGAGCTTAGACGAGTTGATGCGTACCTGTCTGGTCTTTGTGTGTGCCCGTGGAAGAGCTTGGTCGCTTCCAACTTCACCCCTGTTTGGAGCTATAGGAATACATTGGGAGAAGCCAAATGCTAACAACTTCTTTGGTCGTTTTGCATGTCTGAGGGCACACACTAAAAAGACCAGACAGGTACGTATCAACTCGTCTAAGCTCAGGTAAGAACATATCTCAGTATGGAAAAATGGTGGCCTGTTCCTTTAAAGACGAGGCTACACATTTGACCACATGAGATTTTGCATTTCACACATCCCAACTTTGTTTCTGAGCTAGTTTGGGGGAAACATAAGCAGGGGGGTCATTTGGTTGCCCTCCAAAGCAATGACGGTTTTTGCGATGCTAAAATCGGGGGGTAACAGCATGCGTGAGCTGATTAACTGCTCTACAATTAGCTCAGAGTGCGGGAGGTGGCTGGATATGTCCATCCCTGTAACGCCACATTGCCGAAGCGGTGAGGCGTGAGAGCGCAGTGGAACGCCCTGATCCTGCTGACTGTGGTGAGTCAACATCCCCCCCGGGAAAACCATTTTTCGGGATACTGGATCATTCTTAGAATATATTTCACGCCACAGCTAAATACACATAATAAGTATATGTAATATGGATGTTTTCACATAACGTTTACTATAACAAATGCCGCAGCTGTGAATTGCCAATTATTTTGATTTTACATCAGATTTTCCCCCGCATAATATTAAGTAAGAGATCTTGATTCATTGGGACAGAATCAACAATTGTAATGTAAATGAGTTGACTGTGCATGTAATATTATTCCATAGCCTCTAAACACGCAGCACGTGAAGCCAGCGAGCCCTCATCTATATGAACAGGCCTGCATGTGCTCGACCAAAGTCTTTGTTTGTATTTATAACCGCTGCCGTCTCTGAAAGGTGAGGTCAGGCTGCGGTGCTTGACCCCGCTCCAGCCTTAGCAACATACGTACAAGACCTGCTGTCCCCCGTCTGTCACATGCTGATCCCCCGAGCTTCAGATACAGCTGTCTGACAAGAAACCCAACGGTAAGAGACATCCGAATGACACAAATATCACCTCAACCTTTCTTTTTTTTTTATGTATGGAAATCAAAATGAGCCCTTACAAAGAAAAGACATGTGCTACAGTATATTACAGATTTTCAATATAACATACATTTTAACTCCCGCCTTAAAGGAACTATACGGAGTTTAGTTCCTTTGAGGCGGGAGTTTATACAGAGTTTAAAAATGTTCAAATTATTTATTTTCTTCCCCCTACATGTTCCAGCCATGTTCACCACAACTGTCCTGCACTGTCACTCTGAAAGGCGTGTGCCGTCATGCACGAGCTTAATATAGAAGCTGCAGTTACGCGTAAGACCTGAGATGGCAGTAGTGAGCATAAAATGGCCAACTTGCATCTAGCCCCTTTAACCCAGCACTTTTTTCTACAGTTCGGCTCTACCCAAATCGAAAAGCTTCACGACTGGAGAGCAACAATGTAACGCCTCATTTGAAAGCTAAGGCCTACATAACTGATCGCAACATATTTTCGCGTTGTCGCCCCGGTTTGCAATTTTGTCATGCTTTTGTCTCTTTTTTGCTGTGTTTTTGTTGCTTTTTTGTCACCCTTTAGTCACTTTTTCGTTGTATTATTGTTGCTTTGCGGGCACGTTTTTGTAGCTTCTTTGTTGCGATTTTATGATATTTTTCCCTCGTTTTCGTTGCTATTTTGATACTTTTTGGTAACGCTTTATATTAATGTGTGCTCATTAAGCATTAATAAGGTATTAATAAGCATTAATAATATGCTTGTAAAGGTTTAACACACTACTTATTATACTTGTACGTGTTCACATACAAATAGGCCATTAATAATATGCTTATTCATAGCCAACCTTTAACCTAACCCTTACCTTAACCCTAAAATGATTAGTAATGCTTAGAAATACGTAATGAGCACACCTTAATCTAAAGCAATATTTTTCAAGAAGCTTTTAGATATGGGTAAAACCACACTGGAGAAAATGTGCCCGGTTCAGGCAAGCTCATAAAATTCTACTTCCTACTGTCCTGACCTACAAAGCAAGGGACAATCTTGTATACATTTTTTTTGCCGAGGAAAATCAGCCAATCATCTTCATACACTATCCGTCAATCAGGGTTTGCTACTGAAACCAAGTGTTGTACATAGTTTTGCTCAGAGTACACAATGATGACTCTTCAGCAACAAACAGGACAAACAAGTAGTTAGAATCCACATATTCTAATTATAGCATATTGATTCTTGTCTTCCATTAATTATGAGCCGCTAATTGTTGTGTCATTCATGTTATGCCCTCGGAGAAATCAAAACATAGAGCTTTGGATTGTGTCCTCAAAACTGCTACTGACTAATGGAGATTTTAAAATACGAAACACAGTGTTAGATAAAAGCCTTTAGACACTAGATGTACAGCATTTACCAGTGGATTCGACTGCTGGTGGAGTTGCCCCAAGGCTCTTTTCTCTAGTTTCTGAATTGTTTGTAGCTACTAGTATGGTAACATTCAATTTCCATCACTCCATCCCAGACGCCAAATTGGCATGCACACGGCTTCCACCTATGTCTGTAGAAGGCTCTGTGGCACCGCTATCACCAAATATATATATCCCACATGACTCCACGTGCAGGCTCTATCATGTGAATGCGTGCGCCTTACGTCTGCGCGTGCCTGAGTGCTGGAATAGAAAGGCACGGGGTTGACAAACTGCAGACGCCAACACTACAAGCGCGAGAGAGAGCCCCGATGGGAGGGGGAAAAAAGAAAAAAAATGGCTGGAGAAAAGGGAGGGGAAGGTGGGGTGTAGTTGGGCGAGAGGGAGTGGGGTGGTGGGGTCTAAATCTGTGAGAAAATGTCTAATCCCTGGATTGCTGAAGCTTCGGAAATCCTGGAAATAGATTAGGAGCTCCTATGGCCCGGGCGCCTTTTAATAAGACGGCCCGTTTGGCTCCAAAGTCATGGCACAGCACTTGCATAATGTGCCGAGCCGCCACTTCTTGTAATTATCGTTTCCCCTATTTGCAAAATGATTCAATAAACACTGATCCACGTTGTCCCGCGCATACTGACAAGCCGCGGATGGGACGGGCGCGAGGGCGGGGCGCCCGCTCTAATCCGAACACGGCGGCCGGGCGCGGGGCGGGCTAATCGAATGAGGCCCGGGCCATATCGACGTCAGAGATCTTTCGCCGTGTCTCCTCCGAGCCCGGGTGGCCGCTGGGCCGAAGAAACCTCCGATACATTTAGAAAGGGCCCCCATCAGATAAGGGGAAAGTTGCAATGCCGGTCCACAACTTTATCGGCTTTCACACATCAGCAAACTTCGGCGCTTCTCTGCCCTCTCCTCCGCCACCGACGCCGCCTCTGATATCTTTTTGGAAGGCTCAGTCATCTTCATCTGTTTGCTCACAATGGGGATTGCATTTCCCTCTTCGCTGGCAAACCCGTTCCCCCCCCGCCCAGCAGGAATGGTTGTGCAAGATGTTGAAACAAGGATTTGAACCGGCTTTGAAGAATACAAGAGGAAGAAGCAAATTCTTTGATTATAAAGACTTCATCTTCTCATTATAACACAAGAGCTGAATCATTTACCGGACGCCAAAAACCCAGAGCCTCCTCATGTTTTTGGCATAATTGAGGAAGAAGCTACACCTATATTTTCCACTTCATCTCATATAAAGTTCGCCTCTCCAGCAAAGATCATCACCAGCGTCTCCTCCTAAAAGCAAAAATATAACTGGGTGACGGACACACAGCAGAGGATGAACTCGTTAGACTAATGTTGCGAAAGGCCTTTGGACCCGGCTACTTGTTGCAAAAGATTCCTCACATACCTCTCCAAACCAGCCTTCGGAGGGGCAACGCCTCAATAAATAACTTCACCTTCGGACGGTCTTTGACACTGGAGACAAGGAGCGAGATTATTTTGGACTTCAAGCATAAGCAGCGCTAAAGATGAAGGCCAACAGAAGTTCACACATACAATGGAGAGCGTAGGAATGGTTGTAGCATTTGAAAGAGTCGTTCTTTACAAGACACTGGATCCTCGTCACCTTGCGCCTATTTGGTCCCTATCGACGGGTACCGAGGGTGGAACAAGATATCTGACTCTCGGGGGTGACGAACACGAGTCTTTGTGCAATTCATTTCAATCAAGTCTAATAATGCTACCAATGAGCTGAAAAATCACGTCCGAAATGAACCAGAACTGGATCAATTTCATAAATTTCTCTTGAAAAAGGATCCCTAGATTGGATAACTTTACATCTAACTTTTCGGAATGATTTTGAATGTGCCAAATGAATGAATCATCTAATCCCACTGTGAAACTTAATCTCACATGAAGAGTATGTTACTAGTGGATTACAAGTTCATATGAAGCTATTACAGCTTTCTAGAAAGGTGTCGTCTTGCACATGATCACTCTCTTCTACTGACAGCTATCCGAAGCTTCATTGGACAAGACTACACTTCTGTAATGACTGTGTCAAAATGATAAATATTAGCTTACCGTAAGCTTAATCAATTAAAGTGACTAATTGTCCAAGTGGAGAAAGTATTGATGACTAGCTTTATCATCCTTCAGAAGAACTACAAGAACCGACTTCGATATAAATAACTCCCTCCCTTCTGTTTTGCTCTCCTGGCTTTGTGCTGTCTGGGCCTTTTTTTTTTGTTGCCAAAATGAGGGTAATGTGCTATGAAAGGTATCCCAGATTTCACACCTTCTGGGGCCCTGAGAGATGGAGCGACCAGCTGTCCATATTACAGCACCCGTGTTCCTGGCTACCCCCGGCCAGAGAGAGCCACGGGCAGCCTGAGCGGGGCAGGGAGGGAGGGAGGGAGGGGCCGGGGGGAGCGCGTGGGAATGGGGCAGGATCAACAAAAGAGGGATATTGTGAAAGTGTGTTGGAAAGATTGCACATTCTTTTGCAGACACAGCTTAAAACAATAGACACATGTTTGGTATTAGTGATGATTTTCCAAAACGGTGAAATGGTGCACCTGGGCTTGTCCCTGTTTCAGAGCGTGGTGTCCTGCACTGGTCAGCACATCCACCTTCTCCTTCCTCTTCCTCCCTCCGCTCCACAGCATTCTTTCATGGGAGTACTGTACATTCTAGACTAATTTACAAAGGACAATTTTGGTTTAATGGCATAGAAAGTCATACGTGTACAGAAAGCTGACCCTACGTTTCCTTAATTCGATAGATTGGATCGCTTTCACGTTCTTTGACAAAGAGCTGTCATGGATTCCTTCCAGGTGTCATGGCTTTCCTCCACCATTCAGAACCACAAATGGGTTTAGACAATAGTTTAATCTAAATTGCCCATTGTAAGTGAAGGTGTGTTGACCTGCCAGGCTTAACAATGCCCTCTCTAAATAGCAGTTAGTATAATTTCATAGCACAGACTTTGTTTTGTTGGCAAATTCACCTTTCAGTCTTGCAGCGGTTAGACAAGCGAGACCAACACATTTGGTGAGATTCTGTCGTCGTCTTTCCGTAAACTCCCAAAAGTAGTACATTTTTTAAACTTTGTGTCAAACTGCTTCTGAAACCAATTCCCCAACTCCCCCACACCTCCCTCCACTTCATCACATAACACCTATCCAAAATGCAGCCACTGTGCCGCTATTGTGCTGTACTGCTGTAGGGGGCAATTTTCAATAGGCTTGCTCTGTATATATGGCCACGGAAATGGAGCCGGATCAAAAAAATGGCCACAGTTTTTTAGCCTTTAAAGACTATTGTTGTAGACTCAATCAAAGCACTTGGTGGATTGTATTCCAGTCACATCGTGGTATTATATCTAAGATGAGTAGATTGTTTCCAAATGCCAATGCCAAGATGGGAAAGACAATGAGCTGATCAGCATGTGATTACAGGGAAAGGTCGTTTAGCTGAGGTGTTGCTTAAAGTGAGATACGGGACGGGGTTTTCTGGCATCGCTCTTATAAAAAAAAGGAAATAAGCAGTCCTGGAAACAATGCAGAATACATTGGAGTAAGTTTAGTTTTGAATTAAATGCAAATAAAAAACCTGTATATGTTTTTATATGTTGTATTTACAGACTCCTCCTACCCTGCTGTGATGGAGCATGTTCCTAAAAAGGGCATAATAAATGATGATCCTCCCCAAAATCAATTATCTGTTTAGTATGATTCCAACTCACCCCCCTACATCCTGGTTCACAACTTTAGATTCAGCCGTTTCAAAATTTTACTGGAAAAGCAAACCGCCACGCATTAAGTTAAGTACATTGCAAAAATCGAAAACCAGAGGAGGACTTACAGCTCCGAACTTCAGTCTTTACTCAATTGCGAACCAACTACAATACATCCTCAAATGGATTCACCCTCAAAATTCAGACAATATATGGTTAGATATCGAGCAAACTTTATGCAATCCATTTAGAATTTCAGATCTTCCGTTCCTCAGTCAATCAATCAAAAAATACCCCCCCTTCAAATCACTGACAATATCTTTGACTCTGACGGCCTGGTGGAGATTCCACAAAATAACTAACACTAACATAACTCCATCAGATCACACTCCAATTTGGCAGAACCCTGACTTCCTCTGCAACAAAAAAACAGTTAACTTCACTACATGGGCAGAAAAAGGTATCACTCACTTAAAACACATCATACACCACAGTAAACTGGTCCCTTTTTCCTATTTAGTCCAGGAGTATGACATCGAGAGCAAACAATTTTTCAAATACCTTCAGCTTAAATCATCCATCACCTCCGCATTTACAACCACTACCATCAACTTAAATCTCCCTCCATTAACATCAGAAATAGTGAACATTATCACAACGAAAAAACGTCTCTCAAAGATATACAGAACTATATTACAGGCTGACAAATCAATTTCCGTCCCTTCAATCAAATGGGAAGAAGACCTAGGTTTTGCTCTCGATGCCAACTCCTGGACTCAAATCTGTCAAAACATCTTCTCAATGACAAAAAGCACAAATTTACAGCTAATCCAATATAAAATTGTACATAGAACACACTACACAGGCCATAGAATGTTCAGAATGGGTTTTTCATCGGACACTTGCACCAATTGCACTCAAAATACACCGGACACCTATACCCATGCCCTTTGGTTTTGCCCACCCATTTTACAATTCTGGAAAACAGTCACATCTTCCATCTCTTCACTTCTAGGCTGCCACATCCCAATGTCCCCCTCCCTTTGCTTACTTGGTGAGCTTACTCAGCTAGGTACCACACAACCAAATAAAAACATCCTACTGGTAGCGCTAACCATCGCCAAGAAAACTATCCTCATGAATTGGAAATCAAGGTTAAAAATAAACATTGCAATGTGGAAAAACATGTTGAGTGAACATATATCATTAGAGAACCCAGAAAATTGTCCCAACCATCCCACTATAGAACCCGTCTGCCTCTGGTCATCGATTACTACATCACTACATGACTCCTCTAAATTGTAAACTGTTATGATCTCTTCCTATGAACATACATTATTTATTTATTTATTTAGTTTTACTTATTTATTTTTATTATAATTATTATTTATCCTTTTGTTACTTTGTCTTCCTTGTCTTCAAATCCCTCTATTTATTTTATATATTTTATTTTATATGTCTTGTTTGTATTTTTATATTGAGTTATCTGTATCATTTTGTTTGCATATATTCGTATCATTACTATATGACTATAGTGTGATTATATTATTATGATTATTACTATTATTATTATTATTACTATCACAATTACTACAACTATTATTTATATTATTATTATTATTACTACTATTTCTTGTATAACAATTTCCACGTTGGTAAATCATGGTAAATCATGTTAAGTATCATTAGTATCATAGGCCGAATCATAATTTTACAAATAAAAAGAGGAAGAAAGGAGGCCAGTCAATAAGAATAATGTTAACAATAATAAACAAATGAATTATTTTATATTTTATAAAATAAAACATTAAGGAGCTCTGGAATAAGGCTCCCCCACCTGCATCATGTACTACCCTATGAGTTTTTAACTGCACCACATACCACAAAATTTTTAATGCACCACACAAGGACAGAGATGCAGGTGGGGGTGGGCAGAACTTAATATTGTAGTTTCCTGTTTGTTCTCTCCCTTTTCTTCCTCCAATCTTGAATGTTTACCCTTCCTCATGTCCATTACCCCATTCAGTTTACCTTTACCTCATTATTATTGTGTCCTTACTATTATTTGTTACTATCATCATTTTTCATGTTCCACGATTTGTTTCCCATGATTTATTATTTGCTTTCATCTTTTTTTGTTGTGTTTTCTCTCTTACTCATATCGCACACCTACTCAGCACACACACCACACATCCACGCCATGCAGAACCCAAGAATGAATAATCAAATATGTACCCTACCCTTATGTGTCTTCCCCTTGTCTATGTGCTATTTGTAAGCTGTGTTTTATGTCAATAAAAAAAAAATAAAAAAAATAAATAAAATAAAATAAAAAGGGCATAAGGGCGGGATTTTCACTGTACGCAGTTCAGTCGTAGCTGCGCCATTAGCTCTAATGCTAACGGCCTGTCAATCAAAGTCCGGCCCTCATTAGTATGGTTTCCTTAATTGTAACCATCCATCCATCCATCCATCCATCCATCCATCCATCCATCCATCCATCCATCTATCCATTCATTCATCCATCCATCCACCAGATCTGTTGGTCTCTCATAAGGGGCTTCTGAACCGCTCTTTGTCTGACCCGTCACCTAGGACCTTATTGCCATGGGAGACCCTACCAGGGGCATGAAGCCTCTGACAACATAGCCCCCAGGACCATTCGGGTGCTCAAACCCCTCCACAACACATTAAGGTGGCAGTTCCTGGAGGGGTAATTGTAGCCAACCCAGCGTTATCACAGGAGGAATATCTATCTGTAGAACGTTCCAAAAAAAATTAGAAACCAGGCTTTAAAGTTGTTTTTAATGTGTCTAAAGTTCAATGCTTTCCAATGGGAGACTATATGGAGGTAGTACAGCAATGGCGGACCAATGGCGGCCCCTAGTGTCATGGTCACAAAGGAGAGCAGCCAGCGGCCATTGCTTGAGGGTCACCTGTGAAACTCCGCCTTACTTTTGAGCCAGGACTCAGTGAATATAAAAACATAACTACTTTTAGCGACTAAAAACAATATGACTGTGCTGCTTATCCCTGTGAACAATCCGAATATTCAGAATGCATCGACATGAGTTTTGACCACAAACAACATTTTACACTTAACTGTGTCTTTTGGTAAATAGGGGAAATCGGGTACAGCGCCTTTAATGTTGTTGGTGGGGCAGAAACCTGGCTGTGAATATGTCCCAGCTGTCACTCACTCACTGTAAACCATCTCAGGCTCAGATCTGAACTCCATTCCTCCTTTGCTCCTCACATAAATGAGTAAAACACTAACCAGCATTATATTAAAGTGTCTTACGCTATTATCCAACTTACTTTCTGCAATTTGGTTCAATAGCTGTTCACACACACGCGCGGCTTTGGAAATCATTAAGGCTTAAGAGTGCGCACTTCAAATTAAACGTTCAAAGACTGGGTCAAGTGGCAACCTTTCTGAGCATAAATGATCAAACATTTCACCTGCGAGCTTCAGAGCGCCGTGGTAATTGAAAAGGCGGACGCGGAGGGTCATCGAAGGTAGCCCCCTAGAAGTTCTCAGCTGACCGGATGGAACAGGGGGCGAACTTATTGATTGAAGAGTGCTCGTTGGACTATATCGGCGGATGATTGACGGCATGCTAATCCCGCCCCATGAGTCCGCTCCAGTGGCTTCATTTTACCCCTCGCTGGCTTCCACTGGTGATCGTTTACGCTTCATTTCTGACAACACATTTTTGTACGGGAGAAGATGAGGGAGAGGATGGAGGGGGGGAAAAAACAAACTCTTATTTGCCTCACTTTAAATCACAGGGATTAAGTGTGTTAGCGATTGAGAGCGAGAGTGAAAGAGAGGGAGAGAGAAGTGCCAGAAAACACAGAGCAAATAAACCACACCAATTTATTCCCCCCCCCCCCCCCCCCCCCAAAAAAAAAAACAACCGAATCGTGTTCTTTTTGTTCAAATGAGCGTTAGGGTATTCAGAGCGCTAGAATGGGAACAGACTATAGAACAAACAGTGGTTAGAAGACAAGGAAAGCAATGCCAGCGCGCCTAATTATGTTATTCATGTTGGCTTTCATCACTTTGCAGGGGAAACCAGAGCTGATGTAGCCGTTTTGCGGACGCTGGAGCTAATTGTGTGAGCGACATCGTGTGCTGCCAGTGCGCGAGCGGCTCTCTGAGGCCACGGCGAACGCGGGGAGAGAATGAAATTAAAACGAAGCTCAAGGACTTAACGGGCCAGCTATGTTTTGGAATACTAATGGCAAATCAAACCTACTGTCAATTAACAGCAGATGTGATCGCAATTTGGGATTTTTTTTTGGGGGGGGTGGCATGAGTCGATTAGTTCATGTGTGACCAGATGACACAAAGAATGTTTGTTTTTTGTCGCTCTAAGCATAAAACACACATTGTAACTAGTGTATTTGCTGAATGTTAAAGTGCACGTTTGATATATATTATATTTGACGTCATTACATGTTCAACATTTCGCCCGGGGCAGGTCTGATTCAAATAGGACAGCTGCCATTAACTGTGAACAAATAACATTTCACCCAATAGAATAAAATACAAGCATTTGTTTTAGTACAGATATTGGATGGATGGCTGGATGGATGGATGGATGGATGGATGGATGGATGGATGGATGGATGGATGGATGGATGGATGGATGGATGGATGGATGGATGGATGGATGGATGGATGGATGGATGGATGGATGGCTGGCTGGCTGGCTGGCTGGCTGGCTGGATGGATGGATGGATGGATGGATGGATGGATGGATGGATGGATGGATGGATGGATGGATGGATGGATGGATGGATGGATGGATGGATGGATGGATGGATGGATGGATGGATGGATGGATGGATGGATGGATGGATGGATGGATGGATGGATGGATGGAAGGAAGGAAGGAAGGATGGATGGATGGATGGATGGATGGATGGATGGATGGATGGATGGATGGATGGATGGATGGATGGATGGATGGATGGATGGAAGGAAGGATGGATGGATGGATGGATGGATGGATGGATGGATGGATGGATGGATGGAAGGATGGATGGATGGATGGATGGATGGATGGATGGAAGGATGGATGGATGGATGGAAGGAAGGATGGATGGATGGATGGATGGATGGATGGATGGATGGATGGATGGATGGATAGCTAATGGGGCTACAAATAATAAACAAATAAACAAATCAGTGGCAACCATCCAGCCAAACCATCCTTGGTGAAACGAGGAATATTTACAGAGCCCCACAATCACCCCAAATTGCCAACTGTGGCTCACTATAACTGAAACGCCAAGATGCAGGCTTATGCGCGGCTATGTGAATTTTCATCTCGAGAGCTTTTATTTCAGAGCATCGCCAATTCACCCTCAATTCATTTGGCTGTGTATTGTAGCTATGATGATGGCTCTGATAATGGCCGCTCCGATTCTGCAGCCGCTAAAGGCCAGACGTGCTGCTGCTCATTCCAGTCACACACTCAGAGGGCATTTTAAAGGAGTGGTCTCAGCTCTGTGCTGAGATGAGATGAATAAAAAGTGTCTGGTGACTCAGAAAGAAAGTTCAATAACAGTAAAAAGCCCATTTCTGTGATATTCCCTTTCTTGTCTCGCCCTTGTCCTTGTTGTTGTCTGTCCCATATGTCTCCGAGTTCCTTCCCGGAGGCGAAGTCGGTCCTCTGAAGTGGACGTGATCCGTGGGCTTTCGCGCTTCCCCTGCAAGTCTGACGGGGCACCAGGACCCGTGTCCCGAGCCAGAGCTGCCAGAGTCTTTAAGTGGCTTTGAGATGGGAGGAGTGATAGAGGCTAAGCCCTTAATAGCCATTTCTCTGTAATCTTTCCTATGAAAGGCTAAACTATGGGGGTATTGATTTGTTTGAAGAACAAGTGAACAAATCGCAGAGTACGGTGAGAAAAAATACTCCATCAGGACGGACCATCTTGAAATGTGACAAAGCTGTTCGGCGGCCAAGCAGATAAGCCCGCGCTGAGACCGCTTGATCCGATAAACGCTGCGTGGGTCGCTCGGAGTGGCCTAAACAAAGACAAACTCATCAAATTCGGAGTTGACAACACTCGCAAACAGTGGTGCTCCTTTTGGCCTTCACTTCATGTTTGTGACCTAACATAGCGGCCGGATCAAAGGCTTTTCATTCTCGTCAGTGTTGGTGGCAACGAGCTGACGGGAAATCTTCTGCCGTATCATTTCTGTCACGTCAACTCATCTCTCATTTGGACAATACAGTGTCTAGTCATCCGACGTTCTCTTATGCTTGTTAAGGGGCACCCGTGGATGGAACCCATGCTAAAATGTTTAAACCTTTGGCGGGATTGACTGGTAATAATGAACAAACCATTCACTGTCACCCTTATGTACATTCAGGTGACATGTCTTGGGCTGCCCAGTCTATAATACTTCTCAAATTTGTTTATGAAAAAGGTCAGTCATAAAAAAAATGGCAATTCATCCACCTTTCAAACACCTCCTTTAAAACACTTTTCTTGAGTTTGCATTCCAGCTTTCCCATCCACTGTTATCCTCTCACATGCCAGTGCTCATCTCCCAGTAGATTGTGCCCTGTAGGATATGTAAATGGGGCTATTATTAGAAATGGCAGCCACAGAATTGTTCTCTTTGTAGTCCCAAAGAATACATATTCGGCTGTTTGATGTATTAAAGGGACAGAGTGCATTGCCCTGCAGCTTGGGCACAGGGAGATTTGAAACCATGTAGTGTAATGCTATTATATACAGTATATACTAGTGTAGTGCAGTGCAAAATACATTACGTCTCGATCGAAGGGGCATAACCTGCATCGAAAGTATATGCTTGATTCAAATATATAAACTCATTCCCGTAAATGTCTTTGCTGTTTCCTTCGAGCTTAGACTTTTCTTATTATACTACACTATTTACTCTACTTTGGATTTCATGAGAGACATATTTCCTACTGACAATTCCCAGAAAGTAGCAAAGGCGGTGACATTACCATGTTCTCCGAACAGTTACTCATAACGTTAGCTCATGTGTAGCCTTGGGGGAGAGGGCAGGTGGTCTCAGACTTATTTTTGGGCCACCCTGTCTCCACTACCTCTTGGGCAAATGCTAGGGGTCCTGGCCCAAGCAAACATGTCATGTAGCACTTCCTCTATAATTACAAATGCTTCTTTACAGAGCGCCAACCGGCTCCCTGGGACCGTGGCAAATCATGACGAATTAGGGCGTTTTATTCGTTTAGGAAACACCAGCAAAACAACGAGACTACCGAGGAGTGAAACCAGAAAGGAAAGAAACTGTAATTATTCACGACAAGCAAGCAAGCGACCGAAGCAAATTCAACTTCCATCCTTTGTCATTTTTGGGGTCGACTTAAACTTTTTTACAAGCTAATACAAGCCGTATTACTGACACACCGCCATCACACAACAGTAAGTAGAGTTTAGCAGTTTAGTGGTCTAGCCGGTAGCTCGCTCATCCCGGCCTCGTGTCTCTTCCCCCAACAGTCATTAACCCTCTTGTTGAGTTTATCTTGCACACGCACGACTCTTGACCTGCTGACCCCCCGAGGTTACTCATTACTGCATTGTGTGTTGGTGTGTGTGTGGGCCTATGCCAGAGTGGGACGGTCCTCCTAAGAGCCGGGCAGACTGGGACTAGTCTAGTCAATAAGCCAGTGAAGGCCAGTGTGAGGGGAAATTAGCAACGGGCTATGTGTATCATTTACAATGGATCGGGTCACGCTGGCAATGTGTAACTTGGATTTTTTTTTGCAATCAGACGATGTAGAAATGGGGAAGAA
Organism: Gobius niger; assembly: GCF_951799975.1. NCBI lineage: Eukaryota > Metazoa > Chordata > Actinopteri > Gobiiformes > Gobiidae > Gobius > Gobius niger. The sequence goes on from NC_136872.1 coordinate 14,494,067, forward strand.
GGTGCAGTTTTTTAAAATATTGTCACGTGCACACAAGTACAGAATAATGGTTTCTGTCAACAACGCATCGGTACATCAACATACAACACTTTGAGCCACATCCGGACCAGTAGAACGATTCATCGGCGCAATTCAAACAGGCGAAGGGGGGAAGTGTCTTGCCCAATGACACACAATTTTTTGAAAAGTTGTTTGTTGGATACTTTCAATGATTGGTTCTGAACTGGTGAAGGGGCCACAGGGACCCAAACAAATATTATGACTGAAGAGTTCTGTTGATTCACCGATTGATCCTAACCTCTTGCCCCCATCCTGAACCTGAACATTGTCTCCAGTTCGGCTTTACCCAAATCTAAAAGCTTCTCGACTGGAGAGCAGCAGTGGCATGTGAAAGCTAAGACATACAAAAGTGATCCAAATTTTTTTGATCACATTTTTGGTCGTGTTTTTGTTGGTCTTTTGTCACTTTGTTGTGACAAATTGCTGCTTTTCTGGCACGTCTTTGTTGCTCTTTGTTGCTTTTTTTGTCACTTTTTTGTCACTTTTTCATTGCTCTTTCATTGCTCTTTTGGTGCTCCTTCGTCGCTCCTTCGTCGCTCCTTTGTCGCTTTTTTGTTGCTTTTTTGTTGCTTTTTTGTTGCTTTTTTGTCGCTCTTTCATCGCTCTTTTGATGCTTTTTTGTCGCTCTTTCGTCGCTCTTTCGTCGCTCCTTCGTCGCTCCTTTGTCACTTTTTTGTCGCTCTTTCATCGCAGCTTCCATCGCACCTTCCATCGCTCTTTCGTCGCTCTTTCGTCGCTCTTTCGTCGCTCCTTCGTCGCTCCTTCGTCGCTCCTTTGTCACTCCTTTGTCGCTTTTTTGTTGCTTTTTTGTTGCTTTTTTGTCAGGCTTTCATCGCTCTTTTGATGCTTTTTTGTCGCTCTTTTGTCGCTCTTTCGTCGCTCCTTCGTCGCTCCTTCGTCGCTCCTTCGTCACTCCTTTGTCACTTTTTTGTTGCTCTTTCATCGCTCCTTTGTCACTTTTTTGTTGCTCTTTCATCGCAGCTTCATCACTCTTTCATTGCTCTTTCATTGCTCTTTCATTGCTGTTCCTGGTTATTTTAACACTTTTTCCAAGAAGCTTTCAGACGTGCGTAATGCCAAACTGGAGAAAATGTCCTCGGTTCAGGCAGGGGTTAAGAGGATAATGGTATTTCTTATATAGAGTACATTTCTATATTGTATCTCTAGGTGTCTAAATACAGAGCATTCTTATCGATGGCTCATGCCGAAGCGAAACAAACGCTGAACGGGCACCCACAACAGGCATATAATTCATTCATGTGAAGAATCAGAATGTGTGAAAGCTACAAACTACCTCAGACTTTCATGGCTTTAAAATGTGAGGAAACGCAGCGCTACTTTAAGAATGATTATAAAAAGAGAACGGGAGAGAGAGTGCTTATGTTTTGTTATGTCTGAATGGCGGTTTGATATATCGATGCAGGGCCATGTGTGCAGGTCAGCGGGTGTTCTGGGCTTAGGTGCCCCTGTGGTAAAAGTCCACTGAGTTATTGGCTAACAGCGTTGTTTGGCTCTTGCGAATGAACCTTCCATAGACGTCATAGCTGCTTCTTATGCAAACATCATAGTACAGTGCACTCCACGCTGCAGGTGGACCGGGCCGAATTACGCAATCACACACTCGACGCAAGAGGAGGGAGAAAGTGAGAGAGGTGGGGGAGGAGAGTCCGCCAACGCTGATCTGCCATAAACCCGAGGGACAGGAAAATCAATACTGATCATAAGGCCGGCTGTTTTGGGGCCTATCATTCCTGAACGCAAAGTGATTCACGACTTTCAAACACTCCCACGGCAAACGGATTCCCTCCTGCTTCGAAAGACTCCCTCGACGAGTGACAGGACCATTACATCGGCCTTTTGTTTTCATATTTTGATAGTTTTGATATTTTTGAGGATTATGATCAGTGCTTAAACAGGAAGAAAAGTTGCAGCAAAATCAAGTTTAAACAAAAAGACTGACAGATCTGAGTTTTTCCGACCATGTCTCCGGCCTCCTGACAGTCTCGCATCAATCCTCTGAGAGATGGTAGTATTTATGCAAATGGAAAAAGGGCTCGTACCGCAAATTCATGGATAGACGGAAATGAAACCAGGATCTGACCGTGGTAAATGGGACGGAATAATGTGCTTAATGTGGACTAAGTAAAAACGGCACGCAGTCAATCAGAATCACACATCGAAAATAAAACTCATGCGAGCTTTCATAAACCAAACGTAACACAAGGTAACGGCAGTGGAAAAAGACCATCATCTTTTATGTTTAATGGGTAATATTAGTGTGAAAATGAACCAGAGTAATATAGTTATAGTACCCGGATATGAGATGATTTCTGGTCAGAGCATTAATATTTAAATTCACTGTAATTCTGGTCAAAGGTGCTCGTTTATTGGTTATTTTACAACGGCTTGGAACGTGACCGGCCAATCAGATGAGGCGGCAGCTGGAAAAAAATAAAAAAAACATCTGAGGTATCTTCCACGGCAGGGGCATCTAAACGCTGCTTCAAAGAGGGCTGGGTCTGATCATGCGATAGCGCCCGGGGGCTGATGGGAGAGCTGCAAGAAATATGGGGCCGTATTAGAAACCTGTGTAAAGTAACAGCAAGAGATCCGCATAGGTGAATACATTTTTGAAAAATGAATAGAAGGAATGGTGAAAATGAAGTTCAAATGTGTTTCACATTAAAAACCTTTGGAAGCTTTGAAGACATTACGTTGTATGTGGGATTGGAGGTGAGGTGAATGGGGAAACTTTTGAAATTTAGAGATATCAATTTGAAAGTTTTGCTCGAGATTACTGGCATGAATACGATGAAAAAATGTACTGCAGGTTTTGTGATATTTTATGTTTTCATATAAAAATAATACCTTTTATGCATAAAAATGTACACAATTTCCGATGAAATCTGAATAGTGGATTGTGCCAGGTTTAAATTTATGGTTTAAAGCAGAACTAAGTTACCCACGCCCCAAGAGGCCATAAGCGCCACTGCAGGTGTTGTAGCATGTTTTGCCCGTTAGTCTGTTATAGCTTCTTGTCCGTGATTCCAGTAGTGTGTATTGGTGGCTCTGAACCAGAGGCAGCGAAGTTGCAATTGTGTTTTTTTCTGGCAAGAGACACCAGGGGGAGGTGAAAGATCCCCCAATTATCCCATCAACACTGGCATTACCCACAAAGAAACTTCGAAAGGATTTATCAAGGTTAACAAGTTACTTAGTTCTTATTTAAATGTATGGTTCTATTTTGTTGACAGATTAGTTACAAAGAGGGGATTTTGATATCTACAATTTGTTTTTTGATATTCAGAACTAAAACAAATCTGGCTAGGAATTAGATTTTACAATATTCTTAAGAAAAAACCTTCAAAATATCATTCAGTCCAAGGTTTGAAAAAAAAAAGGGTCTGTTGATGCTACTTACGTGGAGATATTGTCGCACCAATGTGAGAGAAATCCTTTTTGACAAAATGGAGCATGAAATTTCCCATGAAGAACTATTGAAGATTAAAGTATATGTTAAGAGACCTATATTTGCCTGTCGTGTTACAAGGCAGTTACAATGGTCGTAGAAAAATGCCAAGATTGCTATAGTTATTTGATGTGTCAGGTTGCGCTCGCGGGCCATACAAAATGTGACGGCCGCTGTTTGGACAAGCCCACTCCAAAGGATGAAACTGGAGCTTCCTGCCCACTTTCGTTATGTCGTCGTGAGCCAGAATGTCAGCGAGCCTATGAAGTGTTGTCCATACAAAGCAAACATAAACACAGGCCTTGAGGTCGGCCCCCGAGAAAATGTCACAAAACACCAGCTTAAAAAACACAAGTTAAGGCAATGGGAAAGTGGTAGTTATAGTAACCGCAGCATGGTAGCGGCATTAGCACAAACACATCCGATATATTAGGTCTTTCTTTTTTCTTTTTCTTTTTTTTTACACGCTGTGAGATAAACATTATGCTCCTGCAGCCGGCTTCCGCCACACGCACACACAAACGCGGAGAGCTTCTGACATTTGGGAATTGTTTGTTTTGGTCGATTTGAGGCAGGCAAACCCCACCTGTGGCGATGACTGCGTTTTCAGGTCCCGACTTGTCACACCGCGCGAGGCGTCAGGAGAACTGCTCCGGGGTAAAGCGGCTCCTGTTTAGCCCCGCAGTATGCCCGTTTGTAATTGGCCGAAACGCAAGGCGGCCCGTGGCCATTTTGTCGGTTTGAATAATTGATACGGTGGCAAAATAAGCCTGGCTCTCCGGTCTGCACTTGTACATAAAGGCTTTTCCTCCTCTTTTCCCCAGCTCTACGTGATTAATCACACTGGGTTCAGGAAACTGTTTTGCCAATCTGAATGTTTTTTATCCATGGCATTTCTGATATCAAGTTTGGAAAAGCTCGAGTAGAGGTTTTAAGAGTTGCCAACTGGACTGGTTTATTTGAGGGGAGGGAATATACACTACAATACTCTTAACAATCTTAACCCCCATATTTTCTCCAGTTTGTCTTTACCCAAATCGAGAAGCTTCTTGAAGAAAGTGTCAAAATAGCGACAAAAATGAGATGAAAAAGCGATGAAAATGCAACAAAAAAACAAAATAATAGCAACAGGAACGTGCGACAAAGAAAGTGAGAAAAGAGCGACAAAAATATGACAAAAAAGAGATGAAAAAGAGATAAAAAGATGATGAAAAAGATGATGAAAATATGACAAAAAAGTGACAAAAATTTGATGAAAAAGTGATGAAAAAGTGACAAAAATATGACAAAAATGTGATGAAAAAGTGATGAAAAAGTGATGAAAATATAACAAAAATGTGACAAAAAAGTGACAAAAAAGTGATGAAAAAGTGACAAAAATATGACAAAAATGTGACAAACATGTGATGAAAAAGTGATGAAAAAGTGATGAAAAAGTGATGAAAAAGTGATGAAAATATAACAAAAATGTGACAAAAATTTGACAAAAAAGTGACAAAAAGTGATGAAAAAGTGACAAAAATGTGACAAAAAATAGCTGAAAAAGTGATCAAAAATATGACAAAAAAAAAAATATTACAAAAATTTGACGAAAAAGTGATGAAAAAGTGACAAAAATGTGACAAAAAAGTGATGAAAAAGTGATGAAAAAGTGAAAAAAAGTGACAAAATGTGACAAAAATGTGACAAAAACCGATGAAAAAGAGACAAAAAATACCCCAAAAAAAAGTCGAAAAAGTGACAAAAATGTGGAATGAAAACACATCAAAAAGCAATGGGAGAAAAAGTGTTAAAAAAGTGATGACATCACCAGAAAAAAAAAAAAAAAAGCAGATATTTTGGAGATCTTTCAAATGAGGCGTCACACTGGCCTGTAGGCTGTGATCTTACGGATTTGGGTAAAGCTGCTCTGGACCAAATGCATGGGGATAAAAGCTTTGGATTTCGTAGTGACAGACATTTCCTATACCCACTGTGTGCAGGCATTCCCCCATTTCTCAGCTCGATGAGAGGAATTATGAATTCTGCTTCTCACAGATTAAAATCTAAAAAAACACACAGAGCCGTGTACCATTACCCCAACTAATCAATTACGAAACATATAGAAATGAGTGAAGATACTGGCAAATGGAGATTAAATTGGCGCGATAGCCAGTCAAATTAACTGGGGCTTGTTATAGGGAGGAGGAGATGAGATTCTTGTCAGCTGCTTTCGCCGAAACGGGTGTCATTAATGCACGCTCAGTATTCAGACTGTCATCTTTCAAACTCACAAACGGTTAAATAATAAAACAACTCCCCCGATTTGGCGAGTTCGGGGCTGTCCGCATCTGTCAGTCCGGCACTTTTCATCATTTGACGTGCCCTTTTCATGTCGCCGGGAGAAATATAATTTATTTCACTCATTTTTTCATTCTTTTTTTTTAGCTTTCTTTGTGTCCTAATTAACTCCCCCCTTTTTTCTCGCCTTGTTTTCCAAATGAGTTTTAGTGTTCGCTCTGCCTTGTAATTAGACGGGAGGAACAATGCGGTATATATTTTTTTGGCCTTGGTTTTTTAGTTCGCCGTGATTCAGAGAGACCGAGGAGAGAAAAGTAGAAGGGGGGAGAAGTGTGCGCAGCCAGCACCCTCGGACTCCCTGTTGAGCGAACATAAGCTGTGTTACAGGGCTACCAACGCGCTGCCTGCCTTCTAATGCCAGATTAGCAGTGGCACGGCATTGTATTTTGCACCATGCCATCAGCGTGGGGCCCGTGCACATGTATATACAGTCTAATGAATCTGTCAAGCGCTCTTATGTGCTTCAAATCTGATAGAAGTGGCACCACGGAGCTTGAATGGGACGGCATGTCTATGCAAATGAACGGTAATTGAGCATGTATGAAAAAAAAACATGCTGCAACGCAAAGAGATATAATCCATGCTGTGCGGGGCTATTTTTAGTCGGATAGTATGGTCTGCTTTAAGGGACATTTACAACTAGTTGAACTGTGTGTTTAGGTTCTCACGACTGAAGATGAAGCCAGTATTCGACTTCTGCACATGTTTTGTTTGTCTTTTTGTTTTTTATTGCTACCTAAAGGAATAAAAGAGACGGGAGAAAGCCCTTCAATCAGCATCATCATTATATCATTTGCCCTCGATTTAGAGCAGTCTTCTTTGGCACAAAAATAGACTAGTAACACGCTAATTCACATTAAACATAGGCAGAGTCAAATCTAGACTGTGAAAGATTTTAGATAAAACAAAGTGGAACCAGTGACTAACCCCTCCCTATAGTAGAGCAATACAAAAGTCCAACATGGAGCCTGAGAGAATCAGTCGTACCATTGGGTGAGAGGCAAAACCATAGATCTAAATAATAGAGATCGGCAGGTCCCTCCTACTAAGCCTGTTCCTTAAAAGGGCAAAAGGGCTGGAAGCCCCGCCCTCGCAGGGCAGGCAGACCGGCTCCAAGCCTCCTCAGTGCTCTGCAGTCCTCAGAGCCTGTCAATCATAGATTTAGGCTTCCACTTTTTAGTGCTGAGACACAAAAACCAGCGTGGTTAAAAATATGACACCTAGCCCAGCGCTGTCATATGGGTCATGGTGATTTTTAGAAAAAATAAAACTCTTTTGAGCCAGACTTTTAAGCAGTACAAATGAGGCCCAAAGCTACATAAGAATCCCGTTTACCAAGTGTCTTTAGGAGTCGCAGTATTAAAGCATTGTCAGCTCCCTGCCATGAGGACCAAAGGGAAGCGCTTTCCTCGCCCATTGGGCAAACATGCTCTCAGTACAGCAAGAATATGGCACAGATGACGACTTGAAAACCTTTTTCTACGATGAAAACTTGCTGAACACCATGGCGGTTAAGGAAAAAAATACATTATGTGCTCAGGCTGCCAGCTCCAGTACTAATGCTAGCACATATAACTTATTTACTGGTTAAATTGGTACATAATGCCACAAACGTCTACTTCCCGATTCATAAGACATCCCCAGAGTACGTACACAATGTGAGAGCAAACAAAAGACGAGCCTAAGATTAGACTTAACAGGTTGTGCATGTCATTCATTAGCCCTCATGAAGAAGCCTTGCCTCTATAAGTCCTCATTAGAACAGAAACACTGTTGTTTAGCCTGCGTGTTTCCATTAATAACACTAGCGTACTATAACAGCTTTACCTACAGCAGTCAGAAGACGACTGGTATGAACAAATTTGAGGGGAACATGGATCCAGAGACGTTTTAGCGGCGGCGCCGACTCGTACAATTAATCATTCTCATTGCTGTGTGTAATTAGTTTCTTATCAGCTTGCTAATATGCATTTATATGAAACATGTTACTGTGACAATAAACGCTCGCAGATGGGAAACATGACCGTATAGAGGCACGTACTTTGAGAGAAATGTGTTTGACAGGATACTCGCTGGCACATTGTCCTGCTCCCTGCCTACTACTCCTCTCCCCGTGCGCATTGTTTTGGCCCGCAGCGATTGTGTGTGTTTAGATTGACTGGTGGTTGGTGGAGTTGGCTCTCGGCGCTGGGAAAAAAAAAAAAAAAAAAAAAACAGGGGAGGAGGGTATAAGGGGTGGGGGTGGGTGGGGGTGGGGGGATAGATAACACATGCAGACAAGGCCCTGATCACCCGGGCTGCAACGCGCCTAAATATTACACAGTCAGGCACCAGCACCTTCATACCTGAGAGGGCACGCTCATTTCGTTCGCCATTTATATCCCTGTCTTCCGCTATCTGTTCTCCGCACTGCTCCTGCCACTCAAATGCAGATTTTCCTTTATTTTATTACCTATCATGCTGAAGTGTACAAGCCTTGTTATAGCTTTCAGACTTCTCCAAACCAAATCTGGTACATATGCATTTCACGCCATCCTCCTCTTTTTGGGATCTTGAACATATTGCTTGGAGCGTCATCTGCCGGCGGCCGAGTTCGCCCTGATAAGAAAAGTACAAGTATCAGAACAAATCAATAGAGTCCAGGGTGCAGCGATGGTTCATGCAGAGGACGACCTAAGTACACAATCCTGGAAATCCTCAACAGGACAAGAAGAACTACATAAACATCAACATTTGAATTATCATGTGATGCACAAAGCTTCATTACTAAAAATCATAGCTTACATTTTCAATTACTCAAATCTGATGTGGTTGGCAGAGCTTTTCGCAAGATTTTTCCCTTCACCTAATTCCCCAGATTCTCCCCCCTCTATGTGTCTCCTTTTCATCAGTCTCAGATTCACTTGTGGAGAAGGAGGAGTGCCAGTGATTAGGAGGCGTGAGGAAGAATGGACGTGCTGTTCTCATCCTGTGCTCCGTCCTGTCAACACCAGCTTTGGCTGGAATGGAATCGCATAAAAAAAAAAAATCCACTGTGACTCTATGTGTGGGACGAGGCGGGGGGTTCAGGCCCGAGTATTTGATGATGCCACACCTCATGATGGAGGGCAGGGGACAATACTGTATAACTACAGTATATGGCAGTGGCAGTGTTGGCTGTTTTCTTTAAAGGGACTATACAGAGTTTAAAATGTTAAAATTGTTAAAATGTATTTTCCTCCCCTTACATGTTCCAGCCATGTCCTAATGTGTAGAATGAGCTCAGACCTGTTCACCGCAACTGCCTGTAAAATCCTGCACTGTCACTCAAAAAGGTGTTCATTCGGGTCCGAAGTGCCGTCATGTACAAGCTTAAAGGAACAGGCCAACGTTTTTCCATACTGTGATATGTTCTTACCTGAGCTTAGACGAGTTGATGTGTACCTGTCTGGTCTTTGTGCGTGCCCGTGGAAGAGCGTGGTAGCTTCCAACTTCACCCCCGTTTGGAGCTATAGGACTATGTTAGGAGAAGCAAAATGCTAACAACATCTTTGGTTGTTTTGCATGAATGAGAGCACGCACAAAGACCAGACAGGTACGCATCAACTCGTCTAAGCTCAGGTAAGAATATACATCTCAATATGTAAAAATGGTGGCCTGTTCCTTTAATGTAGAGACTGCAGTTACGTGTAAGACCTGAGGTGGCAGCAGTGAGTATAAAATGACCAACTTGCATCTCGTCCCTTTAACCATTACAGACTGGCTAAAAGTCCTCTATGCTGACAAATATCACAGCAATGTGTTGTAGTATCTGAGCTGGACACTGTGAATGGGAATAACAGGTAGCTTTGGTGGATGAGTAGCTTGGTGAGTAGCTCATTGGTGGTGGTCGGAGGGTCTCGGTGGAGCGTCCAAGGGCAGCTGGAGCCACATGTACATTGGCTGCAACCGTACAAGGTTCCGACAAAGACTTTGAACTTCATACCAATTTTTGTTTCATGCGGATAGACCACGTATTTACAGCAATATTAACCTTTAACTAGATCCCAATCTGTGTAATTTGGCCGATAAAAGGCAAATTCGACCACAGAATCCTGACCCGCCCTCCACCTCAGTTTTAATCTGTGGGATTTTTAGAACGTTATAATGTCATGTGAGCGCACCCTATTAGTCCCCCTGCTAAGACACACGGCACCCTCTGGCCTCGTACAGTAAAGTCGCTCTGCCCTTCAAGTGAACTTCGTCTCACTGGAGCCGAGCCGAGCCATGCCAGAAGGAGAAGAGACAGTTGGGAGGAAAAAGTAAGAAAAGACCCGATTCACAATGGTTGAATTAATTCTCGGGGGCCCCCACCTCTCTTGCGCCCTCAAATATTTGGCAACACGCGGGGAGAGTGATGTGACACTTTTGGCAGGGGGGCGGGCGGGCAGGCAGGCAGACCGAGGGCGCGCGGAGCAGTCTGGCACACTCCAAACGGGGCAAAGGCAAGAGCACCAGTTCCAACGGCATTATCGGTGTCCCGCTGCGATTCTGCCTTTTTCTCCTCTCGCGGTTCATGAACTAATCTTCCCTGAAACAGATTAGCAACTGTTATGTCAGGAACAAAACACCTGAGAACACGCACAAAGGGATTTACTGTCAAAGAAAAGCCAGTCGAGGAAAAGTCAGAGAAACAATTGAGTTGGCAATCAGAGCCAGGGCGTGCTCGCAAGTAATCAGAAGCAAGCTGACAGGGGATACTGCATGCTCCCAGAGTTTTATGTTCATGTTCTTCAGTCTTGACTATCTTGAAAGCTCCGATACTTCACCCAGACTCACCCCACACGTGCCCTCTGAGTGCCCCCGCCTCGCCCTCCGCTCCTCCACAGTGCAACAGTAAGTGCGTCCTCATTTGCAGTGGCCATGCATCATCTGCTTAGAGCAATCAAGGTGAACCGTCCGGATATCAAAGAGTCTGACATTTACTTAGGGATGTAACAGGAGTGCACAGACTTCTCCTCGCTTAATCATAGCGTTCGGCTCCTTAGTTTGCCTTCTTGCGCTTCTCACGGCACGTCAGCTTAATGCGCTGTTGTCCGTGCTTCGGCGACGGTAAATCCAACGTGATGCGGAAAACGAGAAGAGATGGAGCAAAGCGTAGAGAAAAGAGGGAACAAAGGAATTAGAAAGAGGGCCTTTTAAGTCAGGATACTAACTTCACTCCCTAAAAGAACTCAAATTGTTTGAGATTCTTTACCATTTTTGACTTTGTTTGTGAATGTTTTTTTAGTGGTAAGAGAAGCTAGAGCCAAGAAGTAACCTAGACTCAGAAAGAATATGAATACTCAACACAAATAGGCCTTAAAGGAACAGGCCACAGTTTTTCCATAAGGAGATATGTTCTTACCTGAGCTTAAATGAGTTGATACATACCTGTCTGGTCGTTTTGCGTGCCCTCAGTCCTGCAAAACGACCAAAGACGTTATTAACATTTGGCCTCTCCCAATGTATTCCTATGGCCCCAAACGGGGTGAAGTTAGAAGCAACCCCGCTCTTCCACGGGCACAAAGACCAGACAGGTACGTATCAACTCGTCTAAGCTCAGGTAAGAACATATCACAGTGTGGGAAAAAAACGTGTGCCCTCAGTCACGCAAAAAGACCAAAGATGTTGTTAGCATTTGGCCTCTCCCAATGTTTTCCTATGGCTCCAAATGGGGTGAAGTTAGAAGCGACCAAGCTCTTTCACGGGCACGCATAAAGACCAGACAGGTACGTATCAACTTGTCTGAGCTCAGGTAAGAACATATCACAGTGTGGAAAAAAACGTGTGCCCTCAGTCACGCAAAAAGACCAAAGATGTTGTTAGCATTTGGCCTCTCCCAATGTTTTCCTATGGCTCCAAATGGGGTGAAGTTAGAAGCGACCAAGCTCTTTCACGGGCACGCATAAAGACCAGACAGGTACGTATCAACTCGTCTAAGCTCGGGTAAGAACATATCACAGTATGGGGGCCTGTTCCTTTAAATCAAACCTGATCGAATGTGAGAGTGTTTGTGTGGCCAGGGCGTGGCTTAGAAAGAAGGGATCGACTGAGGCGTGGTGTCACTTGGTGCTTCTTGGTGTTTCCCTGCTCATCTTTACATTAACATCGCACACGGCCTCACGTACTTCCTTCAGCATTTAGGCTGCATCAATTACAGGACTAAACACAAGCACATGCAACCCCGTCACCCACTCTCAACCACCGCTACTTCCGCTCCAAGGAAAACATTGGTTCACGGAGGGACAGCTGTTGTGCAAAACATCACCATTGGCCAGAGGTGTCTGTCCAGCCCATGTCCAGCCCCCGTTCAACCCATGAGTCCCATGTATGTTAATTATCATGCACTGTTCCAACCAAATAAACAAATAATTACATAAATAAAAATTAAAGATCAGGCCCAATATCTGGCAGAGTGCTACGTTTTATGTTGAGTCTAATATAGCATAGTTATGTATAGTTATGGTATGTCTGCCTGTACCTATATCAGTTTCCACCACACGACATTCTGACACTCTTCTTTATTTGCAGTTGCTTTGCGCTACTGCCCAATAAAACACACACTCCATAAAAATAATCTCACTAAACATCTTCAACAGTTTTAGACACTCATAATTCAAAATGCTAGAGGCTGGAGCGACTAAAACAGCTTCCCCAAAGTGGAAATGAACATGAGCATACCCGTTGAACGAAACATTAAAATGAATGAAATCTCTGCGGAAAACATTACAAAATCAAAACATTGCCAGTTTTGACATTTATATTGTTGACGGCTTTTGCATGACCCAACTACTGTAAAAACCCAACTTCCGTGTAAATTTTCACTTCCGCACCTACAGCGCTCAATCCATCTTGGGGCAAAAATTGTAATTGGCACTTATGGGGAAAAGCACGCCCACACACGACCCTATCCACCAATCACAGCTCGCACGGCGAACACATCGTATGGATTGACCTCATTCGCGGGGGGCTCGGGGGCTACATTAGAGACTCTCACTCCGTCTTCCGCAGATTGTCGTGACGCGGGTGGTCAGTGGAAGTGAGAATCGTGCCCTAGTTCGGTTGACTCTTTTGGGAACCTCCGAGACTTTTAATGGATAGCAGTCTTGTATGTGGATCAGGACCTTTGCACTTCTACCATGCGGTTATCTGCACCTACAACATGCTGCCTGTCATAGGTCTTAAAGTCTGTCTTCAAATTAGGTTGCGTTTGTTATCTCTATAGGGCTGTGCCATCTGGATTCTTTTATTCTATTGTGCACGCTTACAGTAGTAGATGTGAAGCAATGAACTGTAGAAGATATTTCAAATACTCTTTTCACGTACAAGATCTCCAGTTTTTCTCTCCACATCTTTGATCGCTGTTTGTTTAGACGTAACAGTGCATTGCCCTGGGTGGACTCTGGTGCAGGTCTGATAGATTTTTTTAGATTCTCCATGACACACACACACACGATGGTTAACATGCATGCGGCAGCTCTACCAACACAGACACACACATGTAGGCCAACATAGAAAGAGCACGCAGCCATAAATCATTGAAAAGCACAAGTCTTTTTTGAGAAATGCTTCGGATAAGAAGAGCCCACCTGAGTCCAGCCGCACAAAGATCAATCATGTATCACAGGAAAGTCCGGGAAAGAACAGAAAAAGTGGAGAGGGGGTTGAACCTGCTCAGCTATGGGCACCCGGGGGCCCTGATCCCCAAACCAAAAGCTGGACCTTACAATCCCTATCAAGAGAAAGTTGGGAGTCTGAGCAAAAATGTACTGTATATCGTCACCATTGATTCAAACCACTTTTCAAATATGATATATTTTTCAATCTGAATTATTATTAGCAACTGCACTTTTTACTGGATTCTCATTAATTGTAAGATAGCGCAGGTATGTGCATGTAATCATTAAATCCACAACACAGAATTGGAGTTGCATGTAGTGGGAAAAAGTTACAATCGCCAAGGTACATCGTGCGTTGGTACTATAAGACTAGGGCTTTATAAGTACATGATACATAATGCATTGGCTGTTGAGGCTGCTGCAATTACCCACGCTTGGATGCAAAGAGCGCGATGAGGACAGGGGGATCACCCCACCCCACACATAACCCTGATGTTCCTGTCTGCAGCTTGACCGAGGGGGGAAAAAAAACAAACAAGTAAGAATGAGACAAGGCCAGGCTATCTCTGTGTTGTAACCTCTATTTGAAAGGGGTAATGTAGAAATATGCAACGATCATGTAAATATGGAGGTCCATCATAAAGTCAGCTTGTTTTAGGTTCGCAAAGGACAACAAGCGGTAATCCCACTCCTGCAGGGCTAAGGAAGGATGTACTGATAGAGAGAATGTATTAACATTTTGTCTTTCCGCTACAACAACCTCCAAGTACTGAATTTTCCGAACTATAAATCACACTTTTTTCATAGTTTGGCTGGGGGTGCGACTTATACTCATGTGCGACTTATATATCAAAATATATAATTGAACATGTTTGTTATTTTCACACTGACATCCGCTAGAGGGCGCTCTAGGCTCGTGTGCCAGTGTCTGCTACTCCTGTACCACCACCAAAAACGGCAATCGCGCAGCATTACTAAAGTGTGGCGTGAGCGAGAAACTTGTGAGGGACTGGCGAAAAAGGGGATGTTAACGAGTTCGCAAATGAGAGCTTGATCAATGTGATGCCGGGAGAGGCTTGTAATCGGTGCAGTTACGCCTTCATGCCCAGGTAGTTGCCAAGACTGGTGCGACTTATACTCCGGAGCAACACCAGTGCGTTTTCATGATGCTCAAATATGTGACTGGAAGTCTGAGCATACCAGAAATCCAGTAGAAAGGTGAACTAAGTGAGGCTTGGATTCTTATGTGGATGAAATGGTGCGAGTGACTGTGAGTGTAAAATATGTATTTAGGTTGCAAAAAAACATTGCTGTCCCTCAGAAACACATTTTTCTTTTAGCTCCAGTTGATGACATTAACAAACATCATAATCTAAGCCAACAGAACTACCAGACTTTGGTGCACAGGACACTCTAGAATCTGTTCTCTGACTAGACCCATATGCGCTCCAGTGACAGCGTTCCTATAGAAAGTGAAGGTTTTCTGCAATCTATATAATAGCCGTGGAGGATCAATCTGGGTCCTGGCCGGGGCAGAGGCCGTCTTCCCCTGAGTAGCCGAGCTGTGAGTGCCTTATCCCTGATGGATGTGAAGAGGGCTTGCTTTAATCCTGGACTAACAGCCCGTTCTCCGGCCCCTGATTGCACCCAGGAACAGAATAGAAATGTCCAGCGGCCCAAATATAGTCTTCCTTCTACGCCACAGGAGAAAGCAAAGATGTAGATACGCACTGTATGGTAATGCATGATTTAATCTTTCATTTCAACATAGAAGTCCAAACTTAAAGTCAGGTAGACTAAAACCCTGAATAAATAATGCCCAAAGCAGGTCAATCCCACAGTGTTTTACCAAGAGACAGAAAGATATTGATTTGGGAGACAAGGATGACAACTTGACAAGCAGGAACAAAATGAGAATTCCTTTGATCTGTTTTCAATCACAAGTCATAAAAGTCAACAAGGTTAGGTCAGGTTCAATGCCGCTATTGGTCAGCTGCTTGCCTTGTGTCCAACCTGACAGAAAGAATGGCAAACTTCTTGTTTGTCCTCTCTGTTACTTTTATGGAGACGCTGGGGGATGGTTGTTGTTGATGGACAGATAGTGACAGGTTAACACTAGTCTTCAAAGCTTTGACATAAACACTTTAAATCAAGACAAACAATGACGACACACTCAACCTAACATTTAAACGTTATCGCTAAGGATAAAGAAGATGCTATTTCAAGGTTGAGAACGCATACTTGGGTAACTGGATAAGGATAGTGAGTTACGGAAGGTATTCAAATAGTCCTGCGACCGTTTCTAATTAGGTTCCAACCCACATCCGCAGTCCACAATTGGCACAAGCGTCGAAAGGAATGATTACTTAAATATGTCAGTGGCCAAAAGGCGAATGCATTGTTTCAGAACACAAAGCAGAGCCCTGTGGTGGAAGCGCTGCCCGAGTCGGTGAAGGTGACAGTGCCAGGTTGAACTGGCCACACGCCAAGCCCCCGGAGAGCATGTGGCAGGCTCCATTGAACGGGCGGGTATATCCGTGCCAACAAGCCCCTACTCACTCCCGTGACCTAAAATATGCCCCCTTTAAACGCGCTCACCTGCCAAAATACCTTTGCGAAACCTTACTGTCATCTTTCTCGCTCACCCAAGAGACCAGTAAATGAGCACAATATACATTTTAATTGAGCCACTGGTAGTGCCTTGTGCCCTTGCGCTGGGAAAAAAGACTCCGAGTTCTGTACGCACACAGTGTACAGTGTTCCGGATCATCCATCTCCGCTGCCAATGAAGCTACCTTGCCTGAGGGTGCAGCGCCGCTCTGCAATGCTTTCCTATGGGGACCGGGCCACTGACACTTCAAGTCACCTTTCCCAGTCCTATTTCTGCGCCTCTCCTACACTCCACAAACTCCTTCATGCTGCTGCAAATAAACAGAACGGAAATCGTAAGGGCGGCTACGCGATCCCCCCCAATCGTCCGTACACACGTCTTCCATTTCGTCTAAAGTAACGGTCTCTAAAAATGGGCTTTAATGGGGAACTGAGGACAAAGTAAATGGAGACGCTATCTGGCCATCGGTTTGGGCAGCTAGAACTGCTGCCGAATGGACTTTGAAATCTCCTCAGGGCGACTGCGCGGTGCAGAGAGGGGGAGAGGCAGCAAGGTAAGGGTCAAAAGTAGAAGAAGACGACATCGGGAGATAAGGGCAACGTAAGGGATAGAGGGAGGATGTTCGGGAGGAGATTGCCAGTGATGGTAGATGGCATGAAATGGCGGTGTGGCGCGGGGCACTGGGGTGGGGACGGGGTGGAGATACGATCGGTCAGGGAGGACTAGAGGAGGTCAGAGTTGGATTAACCTGCATAAGGATTAGACAGCGCTGTGAGGGGAGGCGCGGGCCTGCTGCCGCTGTTGCCCAGGGTGCCAACCACTTTCTGCAAGCACCACCACCAACAGGGATAATTCTGTCAACAAATCGGATTCTAACATACACTGAAATGTGCATCGGATTAGGTGAGAGAGATTTATACATTTTAGTGCACATGTGACCATTTTACAGTCTTTCAATATACTGTTCAAAGCTTTACAGATTTGAGGAAATTTACAAGGAACGTTCTCCCTTCGGAATCCACCAATACCTCCAGCAATAATTCATTTGACAACTTATTTTTTGTCTGACCATACTGAACCATTGGGAGTAATGATCAACGTTGTCATGTATGGCCACTGGCTTCACAGCTGATGTGTCGACCTATAGTCCAGTTGTCGTGAAAGATCCGGGCCATTCATTCTTACATCTTTGAGGTCACGACTTAAGGCTTTGACAAGTTCGTCAGAAGCCTCAGCTGTTGTCCACATGTCCACAAGCGAGTGACAACACAATCTGGACAGTTCGCTCTTTTCCAAAGCAATAAAACCATTTGGAAATCCAGTGGACGCTAAATAAGAACCCTCATGTAGGAGTTGTAGGCGTGTTATGTACTGCATTTGAAATAAACACATTGGGTATCTTGCAATGACAGCGTAGCCTGATAGGCGCAGCTGCTTGTCCCGTGAAGGACTCTAATCATTGGGATCATCTCTATGCATCAACATTCATGCGACGCTGTGCGCTGACCTTTTATAGCGGGATGTGTCGAACGGGGGAGTGGAAAAGGCGGGGGTCCAAACTCATTTCCAGGTGAACTGTGAATTTAATAATGAAACTTTAATATATATCCCAAAGGTGCCTCCCGCCGATGGCCTCATCAGGGCACGCACTGACATTCTTAATCATATGAAGTATAGTTTCACTTTGATCTGCAAATATTATCAAGTCCGGCGCCCTTTCAGCGGCGAGTAGAGATGCTAGCTTGTCAACTGCGGACTACAAGTGCTTACAGTACTGAAACATCTATTCACGACAGGGACAGTGACCCAAGTTCTAGTAAGAATAGTTTTACTCAAGTACAAGACATAGAAAAAACAACTACTTACTACAATGACAATGGGTTTTATTTTATTTCATTTTCAGAGTGTACGTGTCTCAATATAAACAGCTGTGCTTATTAACGTAGGTTCCTAGCCACTCTTTGTCCTCAGATCCAAAATTAGAATGACCCGAGTCTGTTTAGTGTTTGATACATGCCACTGAGCGTGACTGTCAATTGCCTAATGGTGCCACTCAGAGCACTGGTGCGTACAAATCTGAATATGTAATTTGTTTTCTTAAGCTTTTCCATTAGTTTCTCCGGCATGATAGATAATATTAGCACTTTCACGCCATACCTGTTTAGTCATGACTATCTGACTTTTCGATTTAATTGGAGCCAACTTGCAGGCGTGAAACAGAAAAGCACGCCTTGTATGCCGCACTTATCAGGCAAAACATTACGACCACTGAAGGGGGAAACAGATTATTGCCTCCTCGTGTCACCAGTTAGTGAAGGGAAATGTGTCCAAACGCGAGGAGATCATTCGTCGTCAAAGTCGATGTGTCGGATCTACAAGTGATTTCTTATGATAATAGAGCTCTGCCTTCATGCTGTTCACTCATTTTCTCTGTTTAAGACGTGCCACAGAAGTGACAACACACTGTCAAATCTGTCAGATCCATTAACATCAAGGAAAGTCCTAAAAACTGAAATGGAACCCAATAGCCACAAAATTAAGACCTGTGAGGAAAGCACCATCAGCTGTTCCAGAGTAAAGAAAACACCCCAATACTTCGTGTCTATGTACAGTCTGTGGAATGTTCCCAATATCCTTCAAAGTAACATGGAATAACCTTCTAAACAGCAACTTGAGTTTTGGACACACTGCTTTGCATTTGACTTTAAGTTCCTGTCACCATAAGTGCTTCATTATGCATATACGTTTGACCAAAAGTGTCAACTCGCGCACCACATCCAAACAGTGAAGTCCGGGCCATCTGTGGAGCTGCCCATCTCCCTTTCTCTCTTATCTTTTTGGAACCGGGCTGCAGAGGGGCTTTGGGCTATGTCATCTTCTCCACAAACACACACAAACATACATCTATGGACACTGACGCTGCCTGCCTCACAGTGGGAGACAGTGGGCTCGGCTTTAGCTCTGATCTCTCCACGCCGCCTCGAGATAGGGTCAGCTCCGGCGCATGATGGCCTTCCCGATCCATCTCGGATACAAATGGCAGACGCACGCGGATCTCTAAGACGCACACAGCACGGGTCAATAAGCAGGGTATCGCCGTATATATAGGCGAGGGCTGCTGGGTTTCCATGACATTCGATTGGACATATCTGATCTCTCGCACGCCAAAACAATGTGTATTTTAGTCAGCAAAGCATCTAATATCTCATACACAGTGTGAGGCAAAATAGTAGCATAACTGGCAGAAGTGGCCACTTATATCGGCTAACCAATACAAAACACTTGAGTGCCTGACAATCAAGGCAAGGTGGGAAAGGTATCTCTTCATTGTGAAAACATGACTGACTTTATATAGAGCAATATCTAAACATATTTAATACACAAATGGGGTAGGCTGTCAGAGTTTTTGACCACATATAAACTCCCCTCTCTGAAGTACACTATAGGCAGCCACTCATGCTCACGTTACGCAATGTGACAATGTGATGTTCTGTTATTTCAAATACAGAACATTACATAGCTTCAAGCTGTGCAAACATTTACAACACAACATGATAGACGCAGCTGTTTGTCCCATGAATCAATGCATAATATCATTCGGACCATCAGCACCCTTCAATTGGATTAAATAGTCGCTACAAAACTAATGATTATTACATTGTTTTGTAACCTAACAGCAAAAAGGTCCTTGGCTTGATCCCATCTTTACATGTTTACCCATCAACCAAAATATGTGTTCATTGGCGTGCACAGTCCAACTAAATAATCACACCTCTGAACTTAAACCTTGAGTGGGTACTACATCTTTGCCATCGCAGCAAAGAACCAATGCCTTGTCAGGGGTCTTCACTTGAACTTTATTTTTGCCATTTCATCTTTTTTTTTACATTGATACAGGGTTCTTTGTTCGTCTATCGTTCCACAAAGGCCTTCCCAGTCTATCTTTCTCTACCTCAGCACGCACTCCGGTCGTCTGAAGCTGACAGCACGGGTCAATAAGCAGGCTATACCAACAGCAATCACAGGAAGGCCGCCGCTGTATTTGCGTGACATTCGATCTGACGGATTTTGCCTTGTTCTTTTGCCAGTCTCCAGGGACAAGGTATGTTGGGTTGGTTGGTTGAAGCGATCTATGGCATCCGTTCATTGGCGATCCTCTACTCCGTTCTCTCCTTCGACGGCCTTGGTTATACAATGGACACCCTTCCGGTTCCACATCGAAACACTTGCATCTCTACAGCCTGCCTGCATTGTGTGTTGACCCAAGGGGGGGGCTGATTTGTTCGCCATTTGTGTTTGTGTGAGGGAAAGAGACGGATTTTATCTCTATTCTAAAGGGATAATCACATAGCACACCCTTGAATATCCCGTGTGATAAAATCTGAAGTGACACTACAGGATAGCAAGGATGATTGAAGCCCTTGTCTTAGAGAAATCAAGCAAATCCGCCATCGAGATTGGGATACAACGCCAATGTCAAAGTGTGTGTGTGTGCGTATGTGTTTCGGGTGCGGGAGGCAATTGAAGAGGAATATAAACATTACAAGGAAGCCTGGTTCAATTTTGGACAAACAGAAAGATATTATGAGATGGAATTAAAGTGATGCTTGTACTTTTGGGGGGAATTGCTTTGCTATAGCCCTGTCTTACAACATTATTATTCTTTGACTTCAACTACTTATGTCAACATCTATCAAAAGTTTTCCTTTGAATGCTAAAGAAACCACCAACCACACAAAGGATAACTGCTTTAGTTGCTTTACGTTTATTCACACCCCACACTTGATGATGGTAAGCTACTCAAGCCACAACCAAACCTGGCAAGATGATTGAAGTGTCACAAATGAATCATTGTCAACCTATTGAAAACATATCATGGAGGTTTATAACCTAATTATATGTTCCTCATCGCAGACATATGAGGTGTTTTCCTTTTATTTGCTCAATTTTCAGTGATTTGGCATATTCAGTCCATCTCCCTGAAAACTCCAGTCCACATTCTGGTATACGTCACACACAAGAAATACCAAACCCTTCTCTGTCTTAAAGGAACAGGCCACTGTTTTTCCACACTGAGATATGTTCTTACCTGAGCTTAGACGAGTTGATACGTACCTGGCTGGTCTTTGTACGTGCCCTCAGTCACGCACAACGACCAAAGATGTTGTTAGCATTTGGCCTCTCCCAGTATATTCCTATAGGTCTAAACGGGGGTGAAGTTGGAAGCTACCACGCTCTTCCACGGGCACGCACAAAGACCAGACAGGTACGTATCAACTCGTCTAAGCTCAGGTAAGAACATATCTCAGTATGGAAGAACTGTGTGCCCTTGGTCACGCAAAAAGACAAAAGATGTTGATAGCATTTTGGCCTCTCCCAGTATATTCCTATCGCTCCAAACGAGGTGAAGTAAGAAGTGACCAAGTTCTTCCAAAGGGCACTCACAAAGACCAGACAGGTACGTATCACCTCGTCTAAGCTCAGGTAAGAACATATCTCAACATGGAAAAACGGTGGCCTGTTCTTTTAAAGAAACAGACATATCTTCACCAAACTTATTTCTCCTGGTCAGATTAGCATGTTGGCCAATAGGAAACAATGTCATTGTTAATGTGTGTTCTCTGGTCCGCAGAGTAAGTCGAAGACAATAACTTGGGATATTTTTGAGACATACACAACATCATAAAAACAACAATGATGATATATGGCTCTTGAGTTATACTTTGAAAAATATCAAGGCTAAGGTGTCTAAAGCTGTAAAAGCCAGAATAAAGCATATTATGTAGGACCTTTAAATGTTACAGCAATAAAGTATTGATGTTTTGGAAAGTATAGTACTAAAATGAGGATACAATTTATTGAGTAAGTAACAAACAACAACAACGGGGTTTGTTGTTACTCTTGTACCTCGCATAATTTGATGATAACAAATAACAAATAATGACAACATACAGTATTTCCAAATGTTAAACATAAATCTCATGCGTAAGAAAAACAGAGCCGCGTCTCTGCCAGTGTATCTTCTAATGAGTATCCTGGAGGGGACAAACAGCAGTAGATGGAAGCGCGGCGTCCATTAGCATGCCATCTGCAATGCGTCGAGATGTGAGAGAAACCCCAGCCTATAAACCTCGCCTCTCACAGATTCTCCATGCTTGACCTTACGGATAATACTTCCTCTAGAATTTGGAGTGCCTAATAAGTAATATTCTGCTAAAGGCCAGCAGGTATTTGAGGCAAGGAATCATCACCGAATGGGGCTCAGACCAGGTTTATGGTCCCAATTATGCCAGGCTATAAAAGTGTGATACTGGCCAGAGCGCCAAACTTTCACAGACTTTGGAAATTGCTGAGAAGAGGAGTCCAGATTAGAAATTCATTGGAGAAATGTGATGCGCAATTATGATGGGAAGACGGGAAGAAGGCGTTGCATCATTCTTACGGCAGCTTTTATCCGCGGTCAAAGCAAGGCGAGATGTGTTTAAGCAAGCGGCTTTCACAGTGATGAGAAACGAGGCGCGGAATCTATGCAGAAGTGTATTAAAAATCAAAGGACTGATTTCAAATTCAAGGACAGTTTTTTCAAACCAAATATTTTAAATGCGTATGAATAAAGTTCTGTTTGTTATTTAATGACTATTGCTTCTTCAATTTAAACTATAAAGACCTCTGGGTGACATGTCAATGTTGCCATAGAAATGTCCGATTATATAAGCAAACATTATCTATTTGCTATAGCCTTTGCTAAAAAGATACAAATCTCCATTAGTTTATTATTGAACCTCCCAGAAATCTAGCACGTCTTTGTTTGTTTGTCTGTTTGGCCAGATTTTCTACCCAGCCACTCTTAACCCGACAGAGGAGCTGTGAATTTTTCATTTTGATATCTCCGATGAGGTCCATTATTGATGATGAAACGGATGGTTGTAGGCGCCTCCCTGTTAGAGATAATGCTCAAATGGATATTGCTCTCTCCGACGCTTCAAAACAAGTTGTCGCGTTAAGATTATATCTCCGATGACACCTTCAGTAGTCCAAGCGTCTACCTATATCCCATCCTGATTCCCCCCCCCCCACCCTTTTTCTTTTTCTTTTTTTAACTCGCCTGTCATCTCCGCTGGCCCTGAACCCACCGCACCATTTTCTCCAGGCTCTTTCATGGTCTCATTTGTCTTCGTGTGTCTCTCTCTGCCACTGTCTGTCACGCCTTTGAAACTATCCTCTCATCTCTGCCTCACTCCCTCCCTCTCTCGCTCTCGAGGAACAGATCTAGGTGAGCCAATTTCATCTCGGTCATACCTCTTGTTTGCAACAGTCAATTCGGCTTCAGGGGGCAAAAATGGCCACCTATCTTCATCGAGGGCCCTTTTCATTTGGACAAGTTTTGCTCCTTTGCCCCTACCCTGAAATTACATTTAGGGGCGCTTGTGGTGTTCGCAAGTTCGACAGCCCATCGGTGCTAGCTTTGTTTGGTTAAAGTGACTTCCTAAAAAGATGAAAAAAAATAAGACCACTTCAGCTCCGATTTTCATGCCACTTTTAGTTACGGGTTGGAACTCCCAAGGGCGAAGATTACTCCAGTGAGTTTTCGGTAATAATCAAGCTTGATCCCACTTCTATAATGCTATTGTTTCAGCCACGATTTTGACTGCGGGGAGCATAATGACTTTAATGGTTTTAAAGCTGTTTTTGTTTTTCTTAGCCCCATTAGCATTGAAACATAGAAACAAAAAAATGAAAGTAAATGTGGAATACAAGGGGCTCATTCTGGTTAAGCTTTCTCGCTTTGGTTCCAAATTGATGCTGTTGATTTATAGTATTTCTGTTTACTGTGTTACACATTGGGCTGCAGTTCCAAAACCTTCTCAAGACTTAACCCTTTATAGGGCACCTAAAAAAACAAACATGTGCAATAGGTTAATCCTCCAGCCAGGTGATTCTGACCATCAGCCTGGCTCCACATCATGGAGATGGGTCCCCGGGCGCGGCACGGCCGTCGACCAGTGCTCCTTACGGGTTGCCCCAGCGGCATCGAAGGATGGGTTAAATGCAGTGGACAAATTTCCCTACGGGAACAATAAAGTATACAAACAAACAAACAAACAAAGGGACTACTTTTTACCCTACATCACTGATCCCACTATTGTGGCATTTGACCAATCAGCAGAGACCGGTCTCTCTGAAGTCTGAAAAAGACCCAAGTCTGGTTAAATTCATGGTACATTTCTTTACATAAGTTGATATAACTCACACATTTTATTGGTGAAGTATTGTGTTAGGTGATGATATACTGTATGTGTTGGTTTTGGAGAACGTAGTGAAATAAGTGAAATTACAGCAAGAAAAAGGCAGGGACCATATTTGATCATACGCCCTGTTCACATATTTGGATATTCCCGTTGCACCCATTATTCATATTTACAGTATTTTCTTGACAAAAGAACCAATAAACCCATAGGACTATGCTTTTATGTTGTCAAAGGTAATTTTTAGTACATTTTTTAGGCAAACAATATTGGAGGCGACTGACCCCGCCCACTGCACGTAAACCACAATCACATTACATGTAATTGTTGCCTATGACGGGTGTGATCATTCAAACATCAATATCACAAAAGGTCTCCTGAGTACCAGCACCCTCCGAGACCTGAAAGTACTTTTTGTATATTTGCATTTTTTTTTTTTTTTTTACCAGTTTTGGTCGAGGAACCAAATATAGTAACTTCACTATATTTGGTTTCAGATCAATCACTCACATTGATTTTTTTTTTTTAAATGTTACAACAGAAATAAACTTGTGTTCTGTCACCCAGAAACACTATCTCAATGAGTGCCCTATAAAGGGTTAAAAGTACGTTTTGTTGCAAAGAAACGCTGCACCCTCCATGGACCACACTGGCATACAGAGCAGGCCTGTTCCCTTGACACCGTGTTTTAAAGCGGGGATGATGTCGTCAGCACCTCGTTAATGCTTTGTTAACATTTTCTGTAATGGGAAATAAATTAGTCAGTGGCAATATGGCCGCCCCCTGTTCGCCGCATCGCTCCTCACCTGCTCATAAGCCTTGACATTTGAGGAGAGGCCGGGCCGACCGGCTTCACCCGTTGCTCACGTGACCGACTGGGATCCAACGGGTGCTGATCGGCGGATTCTCTTTTGATTATGCGCCTTCTCCGGCCCGTTTCTTGCTTTCATCTCGGATTCCCCCTCGAGAGATCGCGGCCTGTCCGCGCAACCCCAGCCATTAGCTAATAATTCTTTCAGATCAGGAGTCGTTTACTACACTCGCCTGCTCGGCTAATGGTGATGACCCAACCGAGTGCGTGCGCGGGTGTAACTTTGTCCTTCCTCGGTACTCGGCATCTGTTACCTGCGCCGCCTTCACGTGTCATTGGCCATGGGGAGATGAGGTGCCGTCGCCTTGTGCCATCCAGAATTGCGGTCAGACCCAAGGCAGGGAGAATTAGCTTTAACGATGGGCACTAATGAGAGGGCAACCGCTGTATAAAGACGCTGGAGTGCGGCTAATGTGAACTTGCTCAGCTTGTTTTGATGTACACACGAGATCTGAAAGAAAAAGTTTGGGAGGTGATTAGAGCTCTTGCAAAAGTAAGCAGCTAAAAGATCTACCCAAATAGAAGGATTGATTTGGCTGGTGGTTTTGAACAGTAAATGGAACAAAGAATGTCAAGTGACTTCTAGATCTTTTGACATTTGAACCTCTTCTGTCTGCAGGGGTTTTCTTGGTAAATACTTATTTTCAGGCTTTTATAGCAACAACTTTGTGATTTTACTTTTGCATTTTCCTTGTCCTCCCATCAAATGCATTTCCGATAACAGGAGAATAGGCTATCGACCAGGTATTCAATGTTTTGTCATTGATTTCACTGTCTTTCACACAAAAGCTTCAGTTATTAAGGAAAGATTTGCCGAAGTCTGCGACAGGAAATGGGTGGCTGAGAAGTACTTCAAATTCACTCACAGGAGATTTAGTCAACGAGCAGTATCATCGCAATGGAATCATTATTTGCATAGGTCAATAGAACTTTGGGTAAAGGCAAAGAGGACAAACCAAACTTTTTTTCAGCAATCTGGTCCACGTTGCCACTGTTTCCTCTGGTGTGTTAAAATGTTTTTCTGTATACTTGGTACTGGGCTAATTAGGATGCATGCTGTTCATTCCTGCAGCTTTGTACAGACTGGCTAACTGAGATGTCACCAACATTACAGCTGTATGCTCCGGGGAAATCAGAGCCTCCCGACAGACGGCATATGTCACTCACTGACATTAAACCGGTTCATTATGAGATGCACAGGGCTGGAATTAACACAACTCCCCCTACACAATAAAAAGTGTAACATTCACCAAATTTGAAAATAAACAATGTGAACAGAGGACTACGGTGGGTGGACAGGAGAAAGATGAGGGAGGAGAGGGAAATAACAGGACCACAGCCAGTTAACATACATCTGCCTGTGTGCGCCCCTCCCTCGACCTTACAGTCAGGAGATGGGTAAAGGCAAAAGGGGGAGACGGAGGAGGAGCAGAATGGCATTATGTCTATCGGTGTGGATAATTGAATGTTGGAGCGTTTTTCTCCCAGCCTTTGTTGTTCAATCAATACGAGCAGCTCCCGTGGGAGCTAATCTGTATTAGCAGAATTAGCCTGCTGGCTAGCTCAGATGTCTCAAGCAAAAAGGCCTCCCTTTGCCGGGGCCTCTGCAGCAACAATGACAACAGATAAGGGTTATGGATGCCGGATTATAAAAAGCCGAGAGGTGACCAGTTCCATAACATCCAACATTATTATCTTTTTTAAAAGGAAAATCATAGAAGTTTAGTTTCTTCTGCGAGACAGTTGAAGTCATTCCACTGCTGTAGCTTTCTCCATCTAAGGCTTGTATGATGGAGATTGGTGAGACATTAGGTCAGTACTTCTATGCAGGCTGTGACAAATACACCGAAGTATCTCCGTGTAAGCCCTGCACTGCACATTTCACCTACGACCCATTGCCCATCGCTGCCATATGCTCTTGACACTTAAGACCAACAAACAGGAATCAGCAGGACTTGAATGAATTGTTGTCAAAGCATAAAATAACAACCCATCCAATTGACAGATGCTGTAGACTCTTTATGCTGATCCAAAGTTGGTCCATTGTCTGACTTGCTTCAATTGTCCACTCTCCATTGCACAACCACTCTTTTAGTTTATGGGTCACAAAATCAATAGGAAATTTCCTTAATGCTGTCAACATAATTACAAAGTTGAAAGTGTGTCATCGCCACTGCTATATAACTCCCAACTTTATTTGCCTTGAGAGTGAAACATCAGCTCCCGATAATTATCACCATCAATCACGCGGGATGCTGGGTGGTTTCAGGTAAGACGCTCTGAATTTGATGGAGTGATGAATATGAATGATGGGGAGCCAGCCGCTGTTCATCACAAGTTAGATGCACTGAGGGAAACTGCGCTGCTCTGTTTACACTGCCCGACATGGAACATACAAGACTGTGAGTGTGTGTGTGTGTGTGTGTGTTTGTTGACGACACAGATCCAACTTTGTGTGCACACTCCGCCATGTTGTGTGCATATCTGGAGTATTAAGAATGAGCCGGCCTGTTTGTGCTAATGAGAGGTGAAGGCAGACAGTAATTGAAACCCAAGGGAGTGGGAGATGGAAGTTGGAGAGTGTTTTTTTTTTTTCTTTTTCAGTGTGCATGGAGGAAGCAGGTTTGCCCCAAGAGAGTTGACTTCATGCTAGGAACTACAGCGCTCACTATACTATCAGGGATGTTAAACGAAACTCATGACCTATGAAGAGGAAGTGTTTTGTTTCTATTAACTGACTGTTCTGTGGCGGCTTGTGAGGGAATCCCAGTCGGCAGTGGTCAGTATCAAAGGGGGTCTAAATATAGACAGTTGCAGATGTGATTGCAATGAGTGGCATCCAAATAACTAACTAAGTGCTTTATTTGTCATTGTGCAACCATATAACGAAATAGTGTTCAGGTGTTAGTCATGAGCCGCTGCGACTGAGCTGCGCCGCCATTTTGGGCCAACCTGACCTGCATGTTTTTGGAGGCAGGGGAAACCGTATCACCCAGAGGAAACCTGGCTGGCTGCCGTCAGTCTCCTATGCTCCTCTGAAACGGGGCACTGCCTCCTGGGTTTGTTTTTGTTTCAGAGCATGGTGTCCTGCACTGGTCGGCTCCTCCACCTCCTTGGTAAATGGTAAATGGTCTCAACTTATATAGCGCTTTTCCACCTACATTAGGCACTCAAAGCGCTTTACAGCAAGGATCCACTCACCCATTCATACTCTCATTCATACACCAATGTACGCAGACACTGGGGGCAATGTGGGTGAAGTGTCTTGCCCAAGGACACAACGACAATGTGCACTTTCCTCCTGTGCAACTCCCTCCGCTCCACAAGTCCACAGTCTTCCACCTTCTTCTGAGGAGAGTTTAGCAGTTAATCTGTTTTATTGTTCCATAAACGTCCATTAGCCAGAACATTAGCAGGGATAGAAGGCATGTGTGGCTTAGCTGTGAGTCTTGCCCGGATACCTACGCGTTTATCCCTTCCTTGTTTCCTGTAGCGTCTCTTGTGACGCCTCCACTGTGCTGCAGGAGTGGGGGGCTCTTGGTGCCTCTTCAGTGTTTCAGAAATGTGTTGGTCTCAAAAAATGAATAGAAGTGTGATGTGAGTGCACACTGCATCCTCGTATAGAGCCACATTATGTCTTACCATTACCTCATATCTGCTAATATTAGGCTGATTTGCATAATGTGTATCCTTTTAAATCATAATCTATGTTTAGCACTAAGACATTGCCCTTCTCATTTGCCAATGACAATGCAAAAAAAACCCTGCTCCTTAGCCTCTGAACCAATGGCCTCTTAGAGTTGCGAAGCGCTATGTACAGAATGTGGTGTTCCAGCAGGGCCAGTCCCCGTGTACCATTTAAACTTGGCTGTGAACAGTGGACGTTTGCTTGACCCGGGACATTTCAGGGCACCGCACAGCCACTCCAACAGCAGGACCAAAGTACTGTAAGATTGTCACCGAGTCGTAACTCACAAGGGGCTGCGATGACACCCAAGATTCCACTCAAGCCTGAAGCATTGGAGAAGGCCTTTGAAAGAGCGTGAGATTACCAGACAGTTTAAGCCGCTAACGATATTTATGTGGACACAGGGCAGTGTGCTTGCCACATACAGAATGTGATGCACGCTGGGGAAAAGATCAGGGACAGTCTTCAGTTGGGAAAGGCCCACAAGGAACACACAGCAAGCGGCACTGGAAGTCGTCCAGAGAGAGTTCCAGATGATAAACAACGGCCACCTACAGCGGCTAACGGGATAAAAAAACAAACAACACACACAAAATCGGTTATGAGAAGGCAGTTGCAAGTGATGTGAATGAATAATTTATCTTTGCCCAAACAGTGCAATTTCAGTACAATGGCAACTTGTTATGAGTTATTAGTCCTCTGGCTATGTGGGCATTTATGTGTGGAGTTTGCACGTTCTTCAGGGTCTATGTGCTTCCCCCATCAATCAAAAAATACACATTAATCCCCCAGCTATATAGGTACTCCAAGCACGGCTCTGGGTGAAAATTACAAGAGACTGTTTGTGTAATCTCTCAGTCGTACAGGAGTTTTCCGTTGTAGATGCTAGGGCTGCAACTAACAATTGATTTGTCATCGATTAATCTATCGAATATTTATTACGATTAATCGCTCGGCTGTGAATGGTGTAGGAAAATTAGATTTTTTCAAACAAAAATCATCAAATAAAGCTAAAGTGGCGCCGCTTGAGGACATGTTGATGGAGGAAGCCTAAAGTAAATGTTCGTTGGAGGCTCTTGGCGCTAATTCTGCTTCTGATTGGATGAGACACAGACGGATATTTATGAAATTTACAATGTACAAAAAACTACAGATCCTTACTATGAAAAACAAAGTAGGTTTTCATCAAAAATACAACATTTTCATGTCATTTTTGCTCTATATGAGTCTGTGTAAACCAGAAAACGATTAATCGATTACTAAAATAGTTGTCGACTATTTCAATAATCGATTAGACGTTGATTAATCGATTAGTTGTTTCAGCCCTAGAGATGCAGCAACCTAGTAGTAAAAACTTGTGTCTACCATCACAAGAGAATGTCAAAAGTTATTTTCTTCAAGCATAATACCTGCGCAGTTTCAAAACAGCACAAATTCGGATATAGTTACTGGACAAATACTTGAAACACTGAAAAGAAACAAAGAAAAGAGGTTAAGAGAGGAAGAAACAAAGGAGATAACCCCAACTCAGCAAACTGCTGTACCAAACCTGGAGCCCAGTTAAGATCACATTAACTTTGTACGTAGCGCATCATCTCATGTGTGCAGCAGGTATGTATTTTCCGGATCTGTTAATGTCTGTGGACACCGTCCAAGCAGATGCTTCAAGAGAAGTCTTTGAAATAGAGCCACTCAAAGGGGGAACACGCCATGTCCCACAATGTCTCAGACCATAAATAAGTTGTACAGTATCTTCTACAGACACAACAGCTTGGCACTGAAGCATTGATCACATACTGTACAGTCATCAGTAGGATACGAGTTGCTTTATGATATGTTTTGATAAAAATACGTTTTAGATCATCTACAAATGTTTCCCTATAATTTAATATATTTCATTTGTTTTGTGAATCACATTTGGCCAGGATTGTCATGGGTTACGACGTCACTGGTGGTTTGCACGTCCAAGTTCACTGTGATCTGATGAAGATTTGATGATTCTCAAGATTTTAAAGAGCCCCCCCCCCAAGGCGAGTCTAATATGACTAGTCTTAACCTAATACAATGTGTCAGGATGCCTTTGATGTTGAAGATCTTTCAAATGGATTATCATCATGGAGATACGTGTCTCTCACTCGTATTCACTGCTATTATTGTGATATCAAATCGTGTCACAAAGCTGTGACCCAGAGTGACAGGTCAAGCTAACCAGGTTGGGAGAATCAGAACCTTTTGTCTTGGCTGTAATGGCCAAGGACAAACACAAACTGTGACTGGGATCCTGCTAACAACTGTGCACCAACTGCAAAGCTGAAGGAAAACTGAGACTGTCATAAAACGGTGACACTTCAATCAAGTCAAGTGTGACCCACTTCAGAGAGATCATTTCAAAAGAATTTTTCAGCCTCAGAAGTAGGTAGGAGATAGAAATTGTCGAACTGTTAATAAAATGATATCGCTCAAAAAGTAAATATGACCAAATAAAACATTTCTCTGGTTAAAAACATACATACATAAATAATGTTCTCCTTTGGATTTAACCATACAAACAAGCTGCTCAACAAAAAAGATACAAAAATTGTAAAATAAATGTAAACAAATATGCATACATATTGAATTTCATATGTTCATTTCTCAATTTTAAAATACTAAATAAATGCATGTTCCTAAAAGTAACCCACTTCTACACCTCTGACATAGTTTGGCAACAAGATTCATGTGCACATGCAGTCGCCCCCGGGTCTTCAGGGCCACATACCCACTGCACCACCAGCTGGGCCTGCATCCAACAGACGGGCCGTCCCAAGCTGGGTCACCTATTTGTACAAGGAAGTTTATGGAGGGGCGCGAGACTGTGGCTGACAGCCCAGAAAGTCTGTGTAGCCAAATTTCATTTGTAACTTATAAGTGAGCAGAATAGACATGGGTTCAGCAGGTTCGGGAAGTATTCATGGTCCCTTTGTTTATAAGTTTGACAGATAATGTTGATTGAATTTCATTTATTTTTTGTAATTCTTGAACAAATCTAACTTATGTTGCGGACATGCCTAACTGTATTATTGGCAATACAATATTCTATTCCATTTTTGTTTATTTTTTGCTGAAGATTCATATTTGTAATGTGTTTTATACTGTATTACTTAGACTACAAAATAATGAGAATAAAAATAAGTAGTATTTAGTACTGCGTATCACACTTTCAATGGGCACATCTCAGGGGGAGCAGTAGTATACATTAAGGAGGTTGCTGAGACAAAGAAAGAGAAATACCCCGGGGTCATAAAACATGAAAGTGCAAGAGCTGAGTCGACCCTTCGCTCAGCATCAGAAACCAGGCCTTAAAATACCACAGCCCAGAGGGGTGGGGGTGGAGACCGCGGGGGATTTATGTATGTTTGGGAAGGGTGAATGGATATGGGCCACATAAAAGAAAAAAAGAGCCGCAAAGGTCCGCATTGTAAATTAAGACTAAGGAGAAGATGCAATCGGATGGAAAGATGTTAGATGATGCAGTCCTTAGTCAATGACCAAAGGCTTGTGCAGGAGTAATATTAACAATGAGTTAGATTTATGGTTTTCTAGGGAAACAAAAACCTTTAAAACTGACACACCTTTCCTAAAACCTGGTCATCATATCGGTCGTATATTTACGGGGAGCGACGCAGCAGCTTCCCCCCCTCAGGACCTCCTCTTCCTCCCTCTCCCTCCTGAGAAGTGATGAAGCCCTTAATCTCTGGTGCTACCTCATCAGTCCCATAAACTAATTAAGAGGAAAGCCAGCATCGGGACGGACGCATATTGGAGGGTGTGCCTCGCCCCCCCTTTACCTGCCCCGAGTGCCACTACCAGGGCACATAAATCAGGCTTAAGGAACTACCTCCACGGCTACAGGGAGGGGTCCACGCCGGCACTCTCTCCAAAAAGGCAGCGCGTACATATTTCATGGCACATTACGGATGTGTTGCCTCAGCTCTGTCGACAACTCATTAGGATCTTTATGAAGGAGGAGAGGGGAAAAGGAAGGCACTGCTCTTAAAACAGCTGGTCAGATCAGGCATATTAGTTGTGTTTAAACGTAGCAGCAAAAGATGGTAGAAACTAAAACTGCAGGTTTATTTTGGGCAACACTACAATTTTCCCATAAAGAGGCTACAAAAGTTTAGTTTCAGTCATGATTTTCCTAGTTTAGTTCCATTTTACACATTCTCCACTCATACCACTCATATCTTGCAGCCCGACCACATGCATATCAAGATTTAGACCGTTTATGCACTTCCTGTATAACACCAGTCAAAATAAAAATCCCATGTGTCTTAGACGGCTCTTGCTATGACCTTTAACCATCATAAAACAGAAAGCCATGACCCTATTTGTATATGTTCTCATCTCTGTGGCTATTTAAATCGTGCTTGTTATATTTTTTTATATGAAACTGGTACACACTGTGCTCTTATGCCAAGTCTGTGGACGACATCTAAGAAGCACGCTAGGTTCCACAACAGCTCCAATCATAAATAGGCTCCCCATAAAACCTTGGCAAAAGAATTGGCAACAGTCTCAACAGAACTTGGATAACAACATGATGTCCAGTGTGTCGGCATCCAGTTTGAACACATCACACTGACCGGTGTCGGACATGACTCTTTATATGATTTGTGCCTGTGACTATCTTTATCCTGCTGGCTTGATTGCAGGGTCCATTTCTGTAAAGCATTGCATCAATTGCAATCCAGGGCGTTCTATTACAAGAGTACATCTCTGAGTGTAAGTTCAATCAGCTTTCTTATTTGTACCAACAGCATTAGTTATTTAAAGAGACTTGTCCAGTATAAGATTGCTTGCATTATAAATCAGGTGTGAAGTTTGCGTGCCATGTGGGGGGGTGGGGGGGTTGTGGAGAGCTGTGGGGGTACATGGCAGAGGTGGGAGATGCTCTGAGCTCAGCTGATGCCTCGCTGGTGGTCTGATTGCTCTGCCCAGCGGCCCACTGAGCAGTGATTGCCACAGCTGGGGCCTGCGGGACAGATTCCTCTGCCACTCCCATAGCTCAAAGCTGACACCTCGCACTAAGCACTGTCTGATCACACCAAACTCTCCCCGCGCCGTTCATCTGACAGATGGAGAGACACACCACCTTCTTCCACTGGTCTGAGCTTCTCTCACCCCTCGATTCACTCATCAATCACCTTCTCTGCAACTTGCAAAGGGCAGGTTTTCAAAAAGACACCTGGCAGCTTCTGTAAAATAATGACTCTTTGTCCACATTTTAGTCCAGGTCACTCAAGATTGGTCCAAGTTTGAGTTGAGGCTTCGAAGAACATAAAAGTTAGCACATATAGTAATGCAAAGGCCAATTCAAAGACAATTAGGATGCAGCGAAGGGTCAACATCCATGGACACAATAGTCCCACTCTTAAACAATGATCTGAATGAACTGTACCTTTTCAGTCAGACGCATCTTATTGTCCAGAATCATAGTTTCTCGTCAAGAACCTTAGTCCTTTTCATAGGCATCCAGAGACTGTCAAATAAAGGAAGACATTTAGTACTTTGATGAGACCAACTGTACTGCAATTTGATGCAGCGAAGACTCAACATCCATGGAAACAATAATCCCACTCTTTAAGGCGAGACACTGCAGGTGAATAGGGAAAAAATAAATAAATGTAGAGATATCAATTTGAAACTTTTGCTGAACATTACAGATATAAATATGAGAAAAAAAGTATTGCATTTTTTCTGTTTGCATTTTATGTTTTCACAAAAAAATAAGGCATTTTGAGCAGTAAAATGGCCAAAATTGCCTATATTTTGGGCAACGAAATCAAAATAATGAAATGAGCCAGATTAAATTTCATGGTTTTATTTTATTGACATATTAGTAACTAAGATTTTTTCAGAGGGGATTTGGGATATTTTGTTTAGTTTTTCAATAAACTAATCATCAGTGAAAAAATCTGTAAAAACTCAAATTTGGCCTGTTTTTTTGGTTTCAAAGCTGAATAAATCTAGTAGTTAGATATAAAAAAATCCCTCTGAAAAAAACCTTCAAAATATTGTTAGGTCTCAGACTGGAAAGTTTGGAGTCTGTGGGAGCTTCAATAAGGGCTCAGGCCCGTGTGCGGCCTTCTCTCATTCAGAGAAAACCAGCCCTGAAGTTTTGTAGCGAGTGCGCATGCGCAGCCTGTTCTTCGACTCTTCCGCACCAGCGTCTAGTAGGAGGAAAAATACCATATTTGGGTGAAAGCGTCATCACGGGAACCCTTAGCAGCACACGTGGATGTAAAATCTGTCAATATTAATGAATGGATACCCGCTTGAAAGACGGCGTTTCTACGCAGCGCAGCAGCTACTTCCGGGTTGCCCGCGCCTCGCAGACGGACAAAACATCATAAAATAAACATCATGCGGGGTGAGTTTTGTCATTTTTATACTGACATGAAAACTAAGATGTAAAGGGAGGAAAATAGATAAAAATCTCCACTTCGACCACTGCGTGAAAAATCAATACTTTCACCTGCCGTGTCTCGCCTTAACAATGACCTGAATGAACTGTACCTTTTCAGTCAGATGCATCTTATTGTCCAGAATCATAGTTTCTCTTCAAGAACCTTTGTCCTGCTCATCCAGAGACAAGCAAATAAAGGAAGACATTCAGTACTTTAATGAGACCAACTGTACTGCACCAGACTGTTTCTGAGCAACCATGCCCGTCTGCTCCGTCTGCCCTCTGTCCTGCCCGTCTCTCCTGCCCCCTACCCCCAGGGGGTTTAAATTCATTTATTTGGATCTCTTCCGCCTCTGAGCGAATAATCCTCTAACGGCTTCATTCATACGGATGACATCATCAAATCCCTCCGTTGCCGTTGGCTGGATTAATCCTGCTTATTCTCGGGAACTGCGCTGAGTTCATTATGAAGGCACGGATCCGGGCGGGTTGAGGAGAGCAAAGGGGTGCCTGTTACAACTGAAGGAGCTCCAGGGAAGGATAGTGCGGCGAACGGGAAGCGCGAGGCAGGGAGAAACAAAGACGGACGGAAATCGGACGGAAATCGCGGTCGGCTAAGGCCACCGTCCCAGCACAGAGTTAAACAAAAGACATTTGAATGATACGGGAGCCCATTAGGAGATAAACGCAAATACGGACACGAGAGTAAATGCTTTCCAAAAACAACAAAAACAAGAAATTTCAAAACAGTCGCTCGATGACACTGTTTTGAAATGAGCTCTCTGAAGTGGGCCACACTAGACTTGATTGAAGTGTCTCAGTTATCCTTCAACATTGCAGCCACAGTTTGTGTACGTCCTCGGTAAAAGGTTCTGAGTCTCCCGACCTGGTTGCCTTGACCTGTCACTCTGGGTCACAGCATTGTTTGGCAACTAGCTAGATTTGATATCACAATAATAGCAGTAAAAACGAGTGAGAGACACGTTTCTCCATGGTGATAATCCATTTGAAAGGTCTTCAGCATGAGAGGCATCCTGACACATTTGTATTAGATTAAGACTTGTCATATTAGACTCACCTTGGGGGCTCTTCGGAATCATCATCAAACCTCTTCATCAGACCACACTGAACTTGGACGTGCGATGTTTGGATATACAGTAGCAGCATCCGGAGTCTTTGGACACTTTTATGAGCAAGGTTGAGCAGAATGGGAAGCAATTAAAGCTGGTTTCTTGATCACAGCGCTATACCGTGCATGTAATATCAAAGTGTTGCCAGAAAGTTAAGCCTGGCTGCTACTTTTCTGAGAATTGTGAACACACTGTTGGACCTAATGCTTTTTTTGTTCTTGCAGTTGAAGCACCACCAAGCTAATTTAGGCTGTTCTGTCAGCAAATGGTGATTCTTATATTAGGCTGGACTTACTAGATCTGCAAGCTCAAATTGTTGTATACTGTTTTCAAGGAGTGCAAGATTGCAGGCTACGCACAGCTGGGCAGCGAAGGGAGAGGGGTGAGGGAGGGGGTGAGGGGTGAGGAAGGGTGAGCCTTATCCTTGCGTGATGTAACTGATAGGATTGCTTTGACTATCGGGCATTTAAGTGCTGCTATGACCTGCCAGTGGATCAGGAGATCAGAAATGCGCCCACGCCGATTGGCCAACACTGCGGTAAACATGGGCTACTTTTTCAATGTGTGCATTATGTATGGCATGAGCTACATGGACTGGACATATCTAGGCCTGGGGATGCACGGATATACATTAATAATTGGGTTGTTCTGTTCAAATATGTGCTCAAAATGTGCACACAATATGCAGGCCACTCCAACGTGTGTAGACAGTATGGGAAGTAGAGTATATCTGGAAATGTAGGTGTTAAACCTTCTTTCTTTTCAACTAAACTGCAACATGTCAATATTTAGATGGTCCAAAGTAAAAAGTGATATTGGTGGTGGAGAAGGACAGACTGAGATTGCTTCTGCTGATGCATGTAGCTGATCTATATTTTTATGTACGTATAGAGGTAATAATGAAGTAAAACATTTTTCCTGATAGCAATAATAATCCTAATAATAATAACAACAACACATATCTACATCAACTCCCCCACTGTGTCTCCCTCTCTTTCCTCCAGCCAGATGACACACACTGTGGTTGATCCATCAGTGGCACTGGCATCATCGGTGCATAACATG
Source organism: Gobius niger (assembly GCF_951799975.1). Classification (NCBI taxonomy): domain Eukaryota; kingdom Metazoa; phylum Chordata; class Actinopteri; order Gobiiformes; family Gobiidae; genus Gobius; species Gobius niger. The sequence goes on from NC_136872.1 coordinate 14,531,614, forward strand.
TACGATGTGTCAGAGATAGAATGTCACGCTAGACCCTCTCCAACCCCACCTCCTCTGGACGGAGCACTGGGAGGTGGGTCGGTGGGTGGGTGCAGTGGAGATATGGCAAATGAAACGCCCTTGACAAAAAGAGAGCGGGATGGAGAGAATCAGGTGGAGTGGAGGTGTGAGCCAGGGGCACACAGGTGGAGAGAAGGGATGTAGTGCAAAGAGGAAAACAGCACGACAGAAAGTATTTTGATATCGTTCCTGCATAAGCCTGGTAACAGGTTGCTTACATGCCTACGCAAGACGCCACCAAATGGAACTTTCTTCAGCAGGAGGCTGCAGGCTACAGCTACAAGTGACCAAATGTGCTTTTTGACTGAACAAAACCACACAGCACAATAACCTCAATAGCAAATATTTTGCTGCATAACTATACTAGTACATACTGTATACTGAAAGGTTAACTGCATAACTGACCTGTCGAACAAAGCCAGATGCCAAATTCTGACTCTCTCTTAAGATACTGTAAGTCAAAATAAGTGTGATCTTCAGATACTTTGGTAACACTTTTTATTACGGTGTGCTTGTTAAGTATTAATAAGTTATTAATAAGCATTAATAATATGCTTGTAAAGTATTAACACACTGCTTATTATACTGTTATCTGTTAACAGATAAAAGTAAAGGTTAGTATAGTTAGGTTAACATCCTTAACCTAACCCTTACTCTAACCCTAAAATGATTAGAAGAAGAGGAAGAAGAAGCAGATCTTTATTTATATAGCGCCTTTCACAGACATGGTCACAAAGCGCTTTACATGAGACAATTGTACATTCACTCCATACTCAGTGGTGGTAAACTACGTTTGTAGCTTCAGTTTCCCCTGGGGGAGACTGACAGAACCCTCTGACCACCACCATACATTCCCTCACACACATCATTCATCCTGGCCTATAGTGCATGTTTTTAGTGGTAGGGGAAACCTACGCAGACACGGGGAGAACATGCAAACTCCACACAGAAAGGCCCCGTGCAGGTGGGAATCGAACCCGGACCTACTAGCTGTGAAGCGAGAGCACTAACCGCTGCGCTACCATGCCGCCCTTACTAATGCTTATTAATACTTAAAGGAACAGGCCACCGTTTTTCCATACTGAGATATGTTCTAACCTGAGCTTAGACGAGTTGATACGTACCTGTCTGGTCTTTGTGCGAGCCCGTGGAAGAGCTTGGTTGCTTCTAACTTCACTCTGTTAGGAGCCATAGGAGTACACTGGGAGAGGCCAAATGCTAACAACATCTTTGGTCGTTTTCCGTGACTGAGGGCTAGCACAAAGACCAGACAGGTACGCATCAACTCGTCTAAGCTCAGGTAAGAACATATGTCAGTATGTAAAAACGGTGGCCTGTTCCTTTAATGAGCACACCTTAATCTAAAGTGATACCGATACTTTCAGTATGTGCCACAATTACATCCCTGAACATTCATTCATATTGTGTGTTAACTGTGTTTATTTTATTTGTATTGTTTATAATTTTGTACAAAGTTAACCTAAGCCATAATGTTCATTTCATAACATTAAGTCCCAGTCTTTATTTCTCAATTTAGCACGTCAGCTTGCCATTAGCATCATGTGATTTCTGCCATAACCATTTGTGTAATGGCAACACCCGCTCTGTCCATTTAGAGACCGTTTTAAAGCCATTCACTTTGTTGCATGTTCTCTAATGCCATTTCACAACTATTGCCATGTTCAAATATAAGATCCATCCTCTGCCAGTGCATTTTTGGAATCGAAATATACATTATCAAGCCCTCCATCCACAGACATATGGTTGACAGGATGGCAGCTTGCACAACACACCCAGAACCCACATGGCGCTACGGAGAGAAAGCCAATAGGACCCGTTGATCACCTGCGGAGATGACAGCATCCATTTCACCAAACCACAACATACAAACAAACGCAGGCATGGTGCCGCCTGACTAGTTCCAGTACAGCCCTCCCTGACATGTTCTTGACAAAAACCGCCGTGATATGAGTGCTTTCTGTCGGTGCCGGGGGGGAGGAGGCAGAGAGGCTTTGCAGCGCTCCAGTTGGTCCGGTACAGCGGCGGTGAGTTATGGCCGGTCTGGTACAACAAACGCCTCATCTGTGTGCGGTGTGGGGCCGACGCTGCATGAGCTATCTATGAGTGAAGACGTAGATAGCGAGAGCGAAAGGGCTGCACAATTGTGGGAAGGGCCTGAAAGTCACAGGTTTGATTCCTGTGCTGCAGGCAGGGCCTTTGTTTGTGGAAATATCTAAGTAGTAGTAATGTGTTGATAATAGCACATTAAAATTGCAGTTTAATGTGTTTATATATTATCAAACTATTGCATCTTCACATTCATATCATGAGCCCAACTTGGTGTCATGTTTGTGAATGTGTGTTAACTCCTACACAGTGTTATTGCATGTGTGTGTGTGTTAGAGGGGATTTAATGGGATTTCCAGCTCAGCAGAAAGTCCCCCCTTTCTCTCCCCCTCTCCCTCTCTCTCCCTCTCTCTCTCTCTCTCTCTCTCTCCCTTCCCCACTCTCCCTCCCGACATGTTCAGGTAGGAGCATGTACGCACACACCGGAGAAGATCGATCAGCGCACGGCCGCAGGGTCATTCATCAGAGGGCCGGACACACCCAGGTGTGTTTTACTGTTGGCCAAAGCTCAGCAGCGCATTCGAGGAGCAGACAGGCATCATATGAAAAGAGAGAGGGGGGGGGGACAAAAACATAGGGACAGCAACAACAACAAGAGGAATAGAACAGCCAGCAAACGGTACAGCGCAGTACATAAAGCATGAAGCAAATCATTCTTGTGTGTGTTGTATTGACCACCAAGTATATACCAAGTATATTCAGTCTTCTAGCAGTCTGTTTTGTTATTGTGCTTTCAGGTTTTGTCTTAAAGGTTGATAGGGCATATGAAGAACCTATTTTTCCCCTATGTGATAATGTAATCTAACTAAGCCATTAACAGGACAATTTTACCTGTCATGTAGTGTGACGAGGTGAGGTGAAATGATAATGCAATGCTGCAGAAAATAATGCTTTATAATAAGAGGTCATGATGAAATACTCATGAATTCACACCATTAATTCAGGCAATGAACTCATTAATGATAATAATTAATTCATCATGATCAAGCGTTCCAGCTTTGATAACCTAATACATACAGAACTTGTTTTTTTAAGAGAGCAATACACACATAAGAGCTTTAATCAGCATTCAAGACTTTTTTATTCATTTATTTAAAGTTTATAGATACCTGTCAACATGATTATAGGCTTAAAGCTGCGTGTTCAACAAACATGATAATAATAATAATAATTGATGGTACTCAGTGGTAGTAAACTACTGTTGTAGCTACAGCTGCCCTGGGGTAGACTGACAGAAGCGAGGCTGCCAATTTGCACCATCAGCCCTTCCGACCCCCACCACACGTTCACTCTTACACTGCATTCTCACAGGCAAGGTGGGTGAAGTGTGTTGTCCAGGGACACAACGACAGTGTGCACATGTGGGCGCTTCAGTTTAAGGGGCACAGTCATAAAGACGTCATGATGAACTAAACATGAGATCATTTTTAGTTGTAAAGTGTGGTCCTTTCTTCCACACAAGAATCATGATAAATTAATCCTTATCATTAATTAGTTCATCGCCTGAATTAACCGTGTTAATCCATGAGTATTTCATCATGAAGCATCGTTAGCTCATATGAATTCATAATCAATTAATTCATTGATGAATTCATGTACCTTTATTATAAAGAATTACCGAAAAGAAGACTGTCAGAAAGTTTGAACACTCATGCAATGCTAAAGATACCATTTAAAAGGTAATGCAAGTCAGTGTAGAATAAGTTGGTATCTTCGGTCTTAAAATTCAGACTTACTAAATTCTCTCATTATTGACTAAACTGACATTTGAACATGAAAATGGCAAACACGTACATACCATTTAGCTGTAGCTCTGTAAAACGGACTGTCATCACTTTGACATGCAACTACAGGCACTCTGACATGCCTCAACCTCGGTCCTAACGATGGGGTACCAACAGTCACCCCCAACACCCCGGCAACAACCCCACGGCCTTGTCATTGCTGTACCTTTGATTCAATTACATTGACCTCCGCGGGTGCCTGGGCCTCCCCTCCCCGGTCCCGCTCCTGTAGATGGCGAAGGTTAATTGAAACAGAATGCAACATTAATTTCCTTATTAATGAGAACAGGTGACTGGCTGCTAACGGTAGGAGATTTGACCTCAGGTTTGAATGGAAGCCGGCACAATCGACAACCAGCCATTGTGTGCCATTCAATCTCAGAATACGCCCCGTACACAAGCGAGCGGGTAACCGGAGAGACGACTGAATGTACGCATCTAAAGAATGCATAGCGGGCAAGATTAATGATGGCTGTACAGTACACAAAACCTCGAATGATCCCGAGCTCTCAGGACACTTTGAAATTGTAGCTGTTGGTGTGGGTTCGGTCTATGGCTCAAGCCGTGGCTGTAAAGCATTGATTTCTTCACGAAACTTAATGACGGAGTTGTAGTTGCCGATGAGAAGTTTCCAGAACAGGCGAAATCCATCAAGATTACAAGCGCTAATGTGACCACGAATGTACATGATTATCCGATGACTAAAACTCGTTTCCCATGACTACTACAGATTATGCAGGGGTGGCCACTTGAGGACAGGGGGGAGGGAGAGTGCTAAATGTTAAAGGTGCCCACTTATTACAATTTGCAGTTTCATGTTTTCAGATATCCTTGATGGGGTGGCCTGTCAAATTCCAAAGGGTGGAAAGTGCCACCCCAGGCCCCGCCCTCGAGCTCTTGGATGGAAATGTCTTGGCTCAACAACGGCTGAGTCAAATAAATGTATCCAGGATCATCTCACAAACCCTCTTTCCAAAAAAAACCCTCACACGAGCGTACTATTAAAAAACATATTCTTTGAACTGACTCTGATCTCTGAACTGTATATGTATTTACTAAAAAAAAAGCCCGTTTAAAACTTGGCATCGGCTTCTGAACTTTTTCTTTTGATCCTCACCGTCACAATGCAACAGTTCTCCACGTGTGTGTGTGTGTGTGTGCGCGAGTGTGTGTGTGTGTGTGTGTGTGTGTGTAACCCAGTGCGTCACCTGCCTCATCTGTCAAAACATGATAAGATATAAAAGGAACACGCTGCCTCCTCTCCAATCTTCTTAAACAAATACTACCAGGCAAATGAATGAATTTTGAGCAGCCGACGCCGCCCCTATCGCCGCCCGGATCTGCGCTGTATTTCAAACCACCGCCTTCTGATGCATTTCCGCAGGATGTGAGCAACTTGTTGTAATGAGATTTTTTTTTTTTTTTTTTTCACTTTTCCTCCACCCGTCTTAGCCCCAACTTCCTTGTTTAATCACAGAGTCTATTAAAAAGGCAATTAAACATCATGCAGGTAATATGTATAATCCATTGAACAAATCCTGGATCAAATATGCAAATAGCAATAATGGAATGTTGATTAGGGCGGCCATTTTGTCTGCTCTGTTGATTCAAGGGAGTTACAGCGAGACCTGGTGCCCTTAAGTGCCAGTGGGTGGAGAAGAAAAACAGCTTGAGCCATCAGATTTTTATAAGGGGCATTTTTTGGGTGTCTGAAATATGACTAGAATTTGAAACTGACCAAACTCCAAACTGAAATGTTAATGTGTCCTGCAATTGTACTTGTTGTTCAGTGTGTAAAAATGTGTGCAAATTGTTGTTGTATTTGTTAAAGCTGTATATTTATATAGTACATAGGAAACAACACTATTTCTATGATTGTTTCAACTATGGATTACTGCTTTAGGAGGAACACTGCAGTGGGAAATACTGTACACTTAGCACCATCCTCTAGTTCTTCTTACTGCAGACTTGATCTTATTATGAAGTCTGTTCATTACTATTCACAAGGTGTCCCCCGTCCCACTCCCCCTTGGGAGTGCCCCGTTTCAGATGGTGGGTCGTTGGTGTCCAAGGAGGAACAGATGAACGGAGGAACCCCGCCTACTGGGATTGGACAAGAAGAACTGAAGCTCCAACAGATCCAGATGGCATTGCGTCACAAAAGGGGGTGTGGCTTCGCCGAGGGGAAAATAGAGTCTTATGGGGAGCACAATTTCTACTCTTTTCAGCCATTTTCTGGTGGAATATGAACTCATTTATCACACATAAATAAAGTCAAGTGTAAATCGGGCCCATGCGGATATTTTCTCACAGCAGATTATTCAGTAGAAGTGAAAAAAAACGGCAGTCGTAGCTTGCACTAGCTAGCCGTTAGCATTAGCGCGATTCCGTTATTTATGTAGGCTATTTATGGGCTGTTTGCTCCGCTTGTATCTTTATTTAGTATTAAGCTATAATCATAATTCAGCATTTGTTAAAGTAGTTTTTTAATAAAGAAAGTTTAGATTTGTGTCAGAATTGTTTTCCTCCTTAGCTGTTTTCAAACATGACCATATATGGGTGATCCCGAGATGTCGTCTGTATCTCTAAGGACTGGACGTTCTGTGATCTTGGCCCGTCTGCTGAGAGGCTCCCTTCGGACCTGGGTCTCTATAGCCCAGAGGTTTCTTTTTCTCCCACTGGGTTTTTGAGGTTTTCTTTGCAGTGCTGGAGAGTCTAAGGACGGGACACACTCATGTGGTTCATGACCATCTGCTGCTGATTATTTGGACATTATGTTTGCCTGGATACTTAATTTTCCTGAACTTTACATTGTCTTGTTTACTGTTTTGTTTCATTGCTTTAATGTTTGGTGCATATTGGACTATACAAAATTGTCTTTTAATCTCTTTGTCCGCAGGAAGAGACAGCGGTTGCATTCTGTGAATATCAGTCCGACGAAGTCCACCAATAAAAGCCCCATTGAAAAGTAAAAAACCGTCTTTCACCCCTGAGTCACTAATACACAGCTTTATCACTTCCTCGGCTTGATGCAGTTTCTCTTCAGGGCACACGGCCGTTTTTTTTGTTTTGTTTCCAAAGATTAAAAGTGTGGAGGAGCTGGAAGGGATCGGGAGGTGTTTGGTGACTGAACGGCGGAGGGAAGACGCGGTAGTGTGCATTGGGGTTTCTGTTATTGATGTTTCGCCCTGGCCCAGATAAAGCATTGGTAGGAGCCTAGACTAGCCCCATATCTCCCTCCTCCAGCCATAGGCCCAGACCGCGTTCCAGGAGCTACTGTCGAGCCAACTTTGTGTGTGTAGCTATGGGAGAGGGGGAGAATTGGACGAAAGATAGCTGAACCCATGTCGAAGCTTTTTTTTTTTTTTTTTTTTTCAGAATTAGATTTTGCTTTCCTAACAGCACAATTAAGGTATGACCGAACAGAGATGGGAGAGAGAGCGAGAGAGAGCGCTGTTGTCTCCAAGCATAGGGTATAGTAATAGACAGAGCGCAATGACACTGATGCAATGTGATTACCATAGATCCATTTCTGTCATGGTTTTTATAAGAAAAAAAGAAGGGGGGAAAAAGCAACGCCCGTGTGGCTGAAAATAATCCAAATCAATACGGTTAGTAAGGGAGCGTCAAAAGAGCGCGATGAAGAGGCAGCTTTAGCTAAGAGATATGTTTCAAAGATGGGCAGGCTGATCTATATAGACAAGAGGTCTGTGATGCAACATGAATAACAGGGTAGTTAGCGGAGAGTATGGATGGATAGATGGAGCTGTACGGCAGAGGGGAAGGGGATGATGAGTTCTCTTCAGGGGGGACTGTCAAGGAGGAGTCATACATACAAGGAGGCTTATCAGAAAAGTAAAACACCTAGGCTTTTCTCTGTAATAGCAACACTACCAAATCTCGATCCAGTATAGGTTACAGTTTTAGATGAGACATGTTATACTAATGCTTCAGCTGATATCTTGTCTCATTCTGATCTTGGTCACACTAGCATACTGGTTGGTTAAATTCAGTGTCGTAACTATCACGTGTAGAGTAGACTGTCAAAAACACAATTTTCCGAGCTCTTTCTAGTGCTATCCAAAGTTCAGTGGAACCAATGATTCACTGTTCTAATCCAGGCAACAATCATTGACAAGTAAATGCGTCTTATGGCTCTGAGACTTGCAAGTTCGGAGAAAAAACAGTAAGTATAACATCCCTTAAACTAGCACTGTCGCTTCCGCCGGAGTTGAGCAGGTCCATTGACTTTCCGATGTGATCAATGTGTCATACAACATCAACATCACAAGTGACAGCACGGTAAAATCCTGGTTACTTAGCCTTTCATTTTGTTCCATGAAAAGTCTGCACCAATGACTTCCGTCTTCACAGATTTTACACTTTAAAGAAAAAGCCACTCTGCACTGTGGACAGCGGTTCTTTGGGGGTTACCAGGCTGTTTCAGCACGAATGGACCGTAACAATGAGTTTGACATTGTTTCATTGGAGAAGTTGTCTGGCCTGATCCACTTTAAAACAGTTTGGAGGTATAACTTTCTCTAAAAGTGACTGATGACTTCTGATAGAGGTTTTCTCCTCAGTCTCTCCCTTCATCATGAGTGATACTCACTCCATTTGTTTGACCCTGCAGGAGGGGAACTGATGTGCTGATCCATCAGAACCACACGGCTCCATTTACGGGATGGACCCCTGCCTCTAAAGCATCTCCTCCAGCCGGCGCCAGCAGCTGCCTGCCTGTCTTAAACACACGTCCACCAAGGGCAAGGGCAGAACCCGGGCACTGGCGGTGCAGCCTGCGCAGCTCTGACGCACAAAACACTCCCAACTTTTGCTATAAAACAATGGAGTGCACTGTGTGTCAATGTCGATGAATGAGTTCACTGCCTTTTCAATTTGGCCTCAGTTTGTCTCATGAGAGTTTGAGCCTGTCTGAACCCAGACACTTTATGTTGTACAAAACTTGTGATAAACGGGAACCTTTCATCAAGATAACAGAATTACTCAACTTTACCTTATAAATGTCAGAGACGGACTCCTCCTGAATGATTGTTCTGAGAGCTCACACTTGATTGAACTGGTCTAGTCTCAGTTTCACTGTGATCTGTGAACCAACAACTACAACTGCAGCACACTGTAGCCCCAAAGAGATACTGTCACCAATGCCATTTCCAATTTTGCATGATATTTGATAAAGGATTGTGAGCAAAAACATTATATTTTAACTGTGATTAAATGTTTAAATGAAAAGTGAAACTTATAAGATACAATAGTATAAAACACACAAATACACTTCCTTCCTCAGACGCAGAGGCCTGACTTGTGGTTAATCCTCTGAGCTTGATGTCCGTTCCCTCAGTCCACAATACGTCATGCTCTGAAGACACTTGTGCAGGGCCCCACTTTTCCAGCCCATTCATGGTCTCGTTTTGCAGGGGCACAGTAGGTCATATCATTAGACAGCAGACCAGCCTGACATCTGCCTGCATAAGAGTGCATGTGTGTGTGTGCGTGTGCACGGAGGAGGGGGGTAGAGCGGTCCGGTTCTGCATGCCGACATGATACCCCCCCTCCAAAAACCAACTGTGAGAGAGAGAGAGAGAGAGAGAGAGAGAGAGAGAGAGAGAGAGAGAGAGAGGGAGAGAGAGTGGGAGGAGGGTAGGAAAGAGTATAGAGTTTGCAGTGGTTCTAATTCCACACTGGCAGCCCAGTCATGGGACTTGAAACTCCATCCACTGCCTGTATTAGGAGGCTAGAACAATCTGTCTGTACAAAGAAGCCATGCATTGTCTCCCCGCATTGCATGACAGAGTGCCTTGAAAGGAGTCTAATGTCCTTAATGAGTGGCCAAACCTACAGTATAAGGTTTGCCTTCATTCCTCGTCGAAAAGCAAATTAATGAAATAAGGCCGTGAGTAACACTTTTACAGCCATGCACTTTTTACCATTGAACATTAACAAGTGCTTTACGCCAACAGAGTCATTTATCAATGGAAACTTCCGGCTGCTGCATCACCCGCCACCGTCACACTTTATCTCTCATGGAACTTCTTTCCCAAGCTTTGCCACCAGCACAAATGTCCCCTATGCCTAAGCCCCTATATCCAGCTGACTGAAACACTAGCCTCATCACAGTTCTGTCCGGTTAACTAACACAGATCAAGTTAGAACACTTAAGTAAAAAAAAGTAAAAGTGCATGAATAAAAAGCTAGCCCAGGTATAGTTTATTAGATCTTCTTCTTCTTCTTCTTCTTCTTCTTCTTCTTCTTCTTCTTCTTCTTCTTCTTCTTCTTCTTCTTCTTCTTCTTCTTCTTCTTCTTCTTCTTCTTCTTCTTCTTCTTCTTCTTCTTCTTCTTCTTCTTCTTCTTCTTCTTCTTCCTTATGTCCAAGGAAATGACTACTTAAGTTAAAAAATGAAGACGAGATGTTCAATATCCACAGTTTTTGTATTTGGGTCGTAGTTCACCTTATTCCTCCGCTGGAATGCTGCAGGGTCATGGCTCTAGAGCGCTTTGGCACGAGAACAAGCATTCGGAGTCACAAGATACGTTTCCACGGCGACAGAAGTATGCCAATCACTGCTGTAGACAGCCCCCACCCCATCTCTCTCTCTCTCTCTCTCTCTCTGCGAGCCCCTATCTGCTCGGGCTATGTCTACATTTGGCTCCCTGGGCGGCCTGTGTCACGAGTTGTCAGTTCCGTAGTAGTTGCAAGTTCGGCCCAGGGAGTGCATTCGTCATGGGTAGACGGGGGACTGAGAGTACTGCGTAAGAATCTTCCATGAAGGCTAGCCCTCAGTATGTGCCGCGTGATTTCAGTGGAAAGGGATGATTCAACAGTAGGTCAAAGACGGTCCAGCGTAACAAGTGTTGCATATTACAAATAATAAATACATCACGTGGGTACATGAGATACGGGGATTAGCGCAGTCATTTGTAAGACGATCTTGCTGAATCAGCCTTTTTTTCATTCTGGCTTGGTAAGAACACAAAGGGAAGTGGCTAGGTTAGGAATACCCAGGTCAAAATATCCAATAAGTTATGCAGTGGTGCCAGTCCCAAGCTTGGATAAATGTTGAAGGGGCTTCTGCAGCCACTCTACAACAGTGATTCTCAACTGGTATCGCGTCGAGACCCACCATCACCCTAAGATGACAGGCTGCGACCCAAATAAGAGTTACATCTGTTATACATAATGTACAATACTTTCCCCCACAGATTATTGTTGAATTAAGCATTAGCCTAAATAAGCCTCGAGCTGAAACAACAAGCAAAACAACTCAGCTCCAGTCATGCTAACAAACTGGAAATGGCGAGCAACGCATTGAAAATGTTTCTGTGACCCACTTTGGGGTCCCGACCTTTAAGTTGGTAACCACTGCGCTACGACACTAACAATGCCAATTTAAAGAATGTAAGGATTTGGGGGAAAATCTCCTGACATTATCCGAGATGCGCCTCCCACATCAGTGAGCAATTTTGAGGAGTCAGATGTCTGTCGGTGATGGAAAAGGAAAAAAATCGAGGTCAAGGGGTATAGGTGCACTACAAGTGTCACGTTGCAAAAGATCATGGCCAACACGCTGGCAAAACACGGCCCCCAGTGCCAAGGCGCGTCTCAGTATCAGCTGACGTGATGCTGGAGGCTCCGCGACCTTTTCCTTACTGTGATGTCATGTTCTGGCTCATTTACATAGAGCCGTGCTAAGTAGCAAGTGCAAGATGACTACTCCACTGCCGACAGAGCATGAGCTGTGAGAAAGTAATTACGTAAGAGAGACAGGTCATCAGAATTTGTTCCGTTTAAACACAGTCGCCATTAACATACGAAATGGGACGCTGCTGTAAAAATGGTCGGAAAACACGACACAGTTGGCGACATTTTGGACCTCCCCGACGATTTGTTTGAAAATCTCAAATCTAGAGTTATACGCATGAAATTATAAAAAATGTACTTCAAATTCATAATAATAATAATACATTTCACGGGGTTTAGAATTGGGCTTGCATTACCACTAAAGCCGCGCTAACGCATTCTGCATTAGAAATATCAAATTGCTAAGAAGATTGGATACAGTCAAACACGCCCTTTCACTTCATCCACTTAATTTCAAACGCTACCTCCCGAAGATCTCCAGCTCCGGAGGGGTGTGTGTGCGCTTGTTCATGTTCTCTCTGTATCCCTGGTCTAGTTAGCGGGCTTCACAGACAGTATAATTCCAGCCTGACAATGCGGCTTAAATGTGTCGCCTGTCAAAAACCCCAGTGCCACCGAGAGAGAGAGAGGGAGAGAGGGCAAGTTTGAAAGGAGCGGGCTCCAAATGTCACTTTGATTCCAGAGATGAGAGGAGTCTGGGGCCTTGAAACAATTGTTAGAAACGATGACGTGAGAGGATGACCACACTGACCGCGTTGCACAGTGATGCTTTTAATACTGTTCTATGTTCTTTCCAGAAAATAGCAAGTGATTGAACAGGATGATGACCTAATGTGCATCCTCATTAGCAACAAGTTGGCCATCAAGAGGGTCAGGTCATCCAACATCTCATTTACATGATTTGAGCTTCTTAAATTGTAAAAAAAAAAATGTGATTGCAAAAGGAGCAACCATGTAGAAAACAATCCAATTTTAGTCTATTTGTCTGAAATCAATGCTTATTGGCAATTATCGCTATGTTTTGATGCACTTGTGGGGGCCATGGTTTTGGACTGGGGGACCTGGCCTGTCTCCAGCACGTGTGTTGGGGGTGCTTCAAAGAAAGAAAGAAAAAAAAAAGCCTAAAACAAAGCATTTCAGTGTTGTGTATGCATATTAGGTTGATTGTAAAATAACACAAAAGTCGGGGCATGCTAAAATGTGTAAACGCTAACTGGACACCGATGCTGAGGGCCTAATATCCCCGTAGTGAGCCGGTTTGTTCATCAAATGTGTAACAAATGCGATTCATGTTTCCTCCATATGCATGAGAGCCACGCCGCCTGTGCCCCGGCGTAGCTGGCCGTCACTACAAAGCCTCTCTCCTCTTAGCATGAGCTCCATCTCCGGGCCTTGTCAAACAAACAGCTCCTGGTCTTCTCTGTTGGGCCCGTGCCAAGATGGCTGCCAGCGTCTGCATGGCTCGCGGAAGCCCCTGTGTTTTTTTGTGTGTGTTTTTTTTTCTTCTTTTCTGGCACCTTCCGAAGCAGTGCTAAAAGTACCCCCCCTCTCCTCCATCACCACCACCAACTGTCCCCGTTTACAATCATTAAAAACAGTAGCATGGGGCTTTCCCTTGAGCGCAGGAGGGCAATGCCAAGCCTGTTGCGGGTGATAAACCGGGAGCCACCTCTCGCTGCCCATTCGTGCTGCTTTCTTCTGCCTGTCCCCCTTGCGCTGTACGCTGCCCCCTCTGCGGACCCTATGGCTCCTCTCCGCTGGCACCGTCCTCCCCGCCTTGGTCTTCACTCCAGCTTTTTTCCTCCACCTCTCATGTTGTTTTTAGTTAAAATAGCCCGAGCCGTCACTGATCCAAATCTTAAAGGGCAACCGTGTGGAACTGAATTGGGCCTTAAATGCGTGTTTGGTCTCTGATGGAGGGAGCAGGTACAGAGCCAAGCAACTTTACAGGCAATTTAGTCCCATAGCAGTCTTGGCCGCTCACTTCACTTGACGAAATTCAAGTTTTTTTTTTTTTGTCAAGTTCAGCTGACAACAGAGGGCTTGGACGAGCAAAGAACTGCTGCATTAGTAATTGAAGGTATTTCCAAGTGGCAAAAAAAAGAGCTTTTCAAATATCGTCAACTGGATTGTGTTGATTGAGAAAATAAGTGAAGTGAAATGTAAGAATGGAGACTTAAATTCGTTGCCGAAGAGTCCTCAACCCCATCGATCATTGTCAAACATATTGTTCAGTCGTCATTTTCACACCATTATCCAGAGAGCTGTAGTTGGTAGAAGAGGTGTTTTGTTGGCATACAAGCAGAAAAAAACATCAAACAAATGGAAGAACTTCAACAGCTTTTAATGTTAAGGTGAAGGTATTGATCACCGTAGGGAAATTTGTCCGTTGGCCTTTCTGTGCACATATTACATACACACACAGGCAATCTCCTCTTACCTATCTGCACCGTGTAGCCTTGAACCCACACTGAGTAATCGCATCCCTTCCTGACCCATCGCAAGAGAGCGGTGCCAGAATGTCAGGTGTGTGGCTATAAACAGGTCATCTTTGGGTGGTTAGGGAACAGCGGTTACCTTCTTCAACTCATTTCGCGCCCGACTGGCTAAGATCCTTCATTGTCAGCGTGGTAACCCTTAGCCCGGACCCCCCCATACGGAACCGTGGAGGTGATAAACCACACGACGACGACGACAACAATAACAGGGCAATGGCCGCCGCGCTCGTACAGGGAGATGCGGCCAGGTGTATTCAAGCACATTGTCACGGCTCTGACAGGTAACATGCCAGATCGAGTTACACCTTAGAGTCCTGAAAATCTCAAAAAAGGAGCAGACCGATCGCAAACATCGTCATTTCCCCGAGTCCCATGTGCCTTGGCCGTGTCTTTGTGTCCATGCTAGTATGTAGTGTGCAAGGTATGACGGAAACAGGGAGTAGTTTGGGCTGAGAAAACATTGTCTGTTTTTTTTTTTTTCTTTTTTAATACTAGTTCAATGTTGGACAACAGTTTACTTACTGGAATTGTAGAATCCAAACCGCTACATATTGCAAATCCATAAAACCAATGGAGAATTTTCAGCTTTCAAATGCTATGATTGTTTTGCAGATGTATACTTCCTGGTCTAATCCTTCCTAAAAAAGACATTTGAGACCTACAAATGTCTTCTTCTGAAACACTAAAGAGGCACCAAGAGCCCCCCACACTTGCAGCACAGTTGGGGCGTCACAAGAGGAGCGACAGGAGCCAAAAAAGTTACAAACGAGGAGGTATCCGAGCAAGACTTGCAGCTAAGCCCCACAAATCTTCTATCACATTATCCCTACTGTTCTCACAAATGTTCGTTCACTGGAGAATAGGACGGATTATATTCGTCTGCAACGCTCTGTCCAGAAGATGGTGAAAGGCTGTTGTGGGGTGGAGGGAGCTGCGCAGGAGGAAGGGGAAGGAGGAGCTGACCAGTGCGGGACACCACGCTCTGAAACAGGGACAAACCCAGGAGGCGGTGCAGAGTTTCAGAGGAGCACTGAAGGCTGTACTCCGGTTTCCAGGACCTTCAAGAACATGCTGGTCAGGACTAACCCAACGCCTGAACGCAATTTCGTTGACAAATAAACCGCTCAATGCCTTCGGAGATTGGGGAAAACATCAGCATCTTATGATCCAAATCGTTTTCACGCACAGTATTCCACCTGTATCACAAACTAAAGTATTTGTTTGTTACTTGTTGTTGTTGTAATCCAACTACCTGTTTGCGATAAGAGCATAGTCTAAAATCCAGCTCATGTTTAATGCTATGTTGTGCTACCGATGAACACTATCTTTGCACTCAGCCCCTCACTCATCTCAGCAGTGGAAACGTGGCGGAAGACACATTAAATAAAGGTGCATTGCTTAGAATGAGAATGAGAGGATACGGCTCTGAGGGGGATGCACGGTGTATGTATGTAACTGCCGTAGAGGGGACGGTCCCAGTGCTGGTGAGGGAAGCTGGCAGAGCGGCTAAATGGAGCAATGAGAGAAGCAAGTGTTAATTACAAACAGCAAATACGGATAAGGAAGGAGATTAGGTCAACCACGGAGCACGGAATTAGACGAAGGAAGGGGGAAGAAAGAAAAAAAACCCTGACTTTAATTAGCATTGTTGGAGTGTTTGCGGAGAGGCTAAGGCTAGTTGTCATTAGCATTCATATAATGAGGCCTAAGAGCAACTGGGCCATTTCAGTAGCAATTACTTTAGCCTTGCTAGCGCCTACCTGCTGGGACTATACACATAAAGATAGTGGACTGGGGCAACCGAGGCCAAGGGGAAGTGAGTGATTGACGAAAAGCCACTGGATATTCACCACAACCAGCCTGCGAATGCCATTAACTTCTCCCATCCCCGTCCCGCGTAGACCTATACCTCCCATGACTGGACATTATGAGCTTATCACATTGAGCAAAAGGGAATAATTACCCAAATACTATCCAGTGAAGCCATCTTTAATCAGGCCAGTGCGTAATTACTGCCACGCAAATGACTTCAGTTCATTACGCGGCCGCCGTAACTTGTCCGGCGACGGATTGTTCATCATCTTAAAGCGTATTATTTACCAACGTCGTGCCGGCGAAACCAGGGGACAGATAAAAATGCGTTTGTCATTAAGGAGGCAGGGAAAAACGGATGCCCCAGTCAGACAGACATTTTTCAAAGACGCGCATTAAGAGGCTAAAGTGGTGAGAGGCATTAGAAGGAAATGTGGATGCTGGAGGAAGATTAAAAGTTACTTAGCCACTGTGGAAGTAAATGGTAAAGCGCTACATATTGAAACAGTGTGTAGGGAATGTTGCCGGTAAATACACTGCGTCCTGTCTTCCCACTGCTATAAGACACGTTCTTTTTATAAACATGAAAGTAGAGTTGATCCAAACTTGGCTACTAAGGCACGAAGTTGTATCAAAGACTCCCTGTCTATAGGCCCTGTGCACAGAATGTTTGTGGCTAACTTCCTGTTGGGCAGTTTAGGGTAAAGACTCAACTTAAACATAAGACTTTAACATAAACTAAAAATAGAATAATATTTAAAAAAAAAAAACAGAAATTGACTCAAGAGTGTGTTTCATACAAAAATAGTTCAGATTGTGGCATCATTTGGCCATTTGTTCGCATTAAATTAACAGTAGCCTTTAGCTTCAAGGCTAAAACACTCACAGTTATACAGTAAACACATAAATGTGAAGTATTTACATCCCGAGAAAAGTTTTTAATATGTTGTAAGTTATCCAACAGCTGCATGTTTTATGCCATGTACTGTTTGTTTGTTTGTTTATTTATTTAGCCATGGCTAACTCTCCACAGGAATAAAACACAGACAGTTGCTACCCTATAGGAAGTTAGCATCGTGTTGCCATGCATCATTCCATGTACACCGCCTATGAAGTGAAGTATCTCTTTTTCCACAAACATTTATTCTTTCAAATCTCTCTCAAACCCGTTTCAACCATTCTGTTGTGTTTATTGACCTTGTTGTCATCAGAGGTGTGGTTGGTGGCTTTAAAGGAACAGGCCACCATTTTTCCATTCTGAGATATGGTCTTACCTGAGCTTAGCCAAGCCTTACAATATAGTCCCCCTTTTTATCCGACATGTTTAATTTTGTGTAACTATGCTGGGATCGTGTAACTACTCACATGACAGTATTAAAATAGGGAAACCGTGGAAGAGTTTAAAAGCTTCTAACTTTACCCCCGTTTGGGTCCATAGGAATATGCTGGGAGAGGCTAAATGCTAAGAACATCTTGGTCTTTTTGCACGACTGAGGGCACGCACAGAGACCAGACAGGTACGCATCAACTCGTCTAAGCTCAGGTAAGAACATATCTCAGTATGGAAAAACAGCGTCCTGATCCTTTAAGATGGAGATGTACTGCTGAGCCACATTTTGAGCACCCCGATACATACTCCTCATCACTTACACTATTACTGCCCGACAGAAACTGCTGCCATGCTGAAAAGATTCTATTTGAATTCACCTGCCAGATACGGTCCATATTGTGTCTATTTTTAGTTCAAGTTCCTATAGCGTCTTCCCTGGCACAGCGCTTGTTGTTTTCCGTGTTCCTTCAAGTCCACGTGACGTGTGTTTTCCCGGGGTCCAGTTGCTCACTAATCTTTGGGAGCCAGATGTGTTGGTAAAAAGGCAAGCCACAAAGCCTCCACCACTAGACGTCTCTGCATCGCTGCTGGCCAGATATGATGCGGCCTCCCCGGGGGCATTAGCCGAGAGCTTTACCGAGCTCCAAATAGAACTATGCTTCTGCTCTGGAGACGCACGCATAATGGAAGTGTGTGGAGAGGAGGAGGAGGAGGGGGGCGGGAGGCTAGTCCAAGTTAAGGTTTAGCACGAAAATACAAAAAAGTACACACTAGTAACTTTGAACACATACACAGTGAGAAGATAAGGATGGCTGTGTAGTTTTTTAAGCTGCGTCACCAAAGTAGTTTTATTATGTGATTCTGGGAGCTCAAGCTGGGAGAAAATAAGTAGTTGTAAATAGCCCCCCAAAGCATTCGCCCCATATCTCGCAATCTCAAAGACAATATAAAAAGACTTGAACAAAGAAATCCAATATTATATTAAGTGTAACCCTTCTACGGGTTATTTTGCTTTGTAATAGCACTTTGAATTCGTTAACAATGGATTACCTGTCCATATAATTAGAATGAGATAAATCTAAACTTGACAAACTCTGAACTTGACAAGAGTGATGGTTTCTTGAAATTTAAAATACTATTTTTTGGATTAAGCCTGTAAAAATAATATGCCATTTAGTTGGACATAATTGTATTACAGTGTAACACACACAGTGTTGGGTATTACAAAAGTAACAAATTACAGAAATATAGAACTTTTTTCAGTAACTGAGAAATATAACATTGTGAGATCAATAAAGTATCATCTGTCTGTCTGTCTGTCTGTCTGTCTGTCTGTCTGTCTGTCTGTCTGTCTGTCTGTCTGTCTGTCTGTCTGTCTATATAAAGGAACTATAAGGAGTTTAAAAATGTTAAAATTATGTTTTTTTCTCCTCCTCCATGTTCCTGTAATGTCCTAATAGAATAGAGTAGAATGAGCCCAGACCTGTTCACCACAACTGCCTCTAAAATCCTGCACTGTCACTCAAAAAGCTGTTACTTCGGGTCTGAATGCCGTCATGCATGAGCTTAATATAGAAGCTGCAGTTACGCGTAAGACCTGAGGTGGCAGTAGTGAGTATAAAATGACCAACTTGCGTCCAGTGCCTTTAAAAAAAAAAAGGGAATGTAATCATTACACTTCAAGTAACTCAAGTTACAAGTGCATTTAAATGGTTTGTATTGAAAATGCAGCACCAAATGAAGTTGGACACTGGTGAGAAGGGATATGCATGTTGTTAAAACAGGTAGACGAAGGACCAGGAAATCTCTGACTGCACTTTTGACTTTTGATCGGTGGTGAAACAGTCATGTGTAATACAAACATATTACATTTTTAAAACTCTAACTACTAATATAGAATATATTACAATTTAAAGTAACTTGCCCAACACTGACACAGTACTTGTAACAGGGAACTTTCCAGCCTCTGCGTCGGGCTGATGCCGTGAAACTCTGCTTGGACTCAGAATTACTGCTCGAGGGTGATCAGAGTGGTCCCACTTCAGATACAAGTTGATTATGATGAACTACAGCTATGGCATCCGCCTGAGAAGTATATCTGAATAATTCAGCTAAAACTCACTTTATAAGTGAAGTCAATTTTGTTTTGGTCACAAACTGCTATATTTTGTTATGAATTATGACTTGTGTGGAGAAACCTGTGTATGACATTAGCCTGCAGCTATAGCATTAGCTGTGTTGTTTATATACGACTTTATTTAGGTGGAAACTCATCATTTTGAAGTGGGAAGTAAATTTACTAGCTGCCTGGAATGCAGCATAAGGCTAAATCAGCACTGATAAGGTTTCCATTATAGTGAGATTATGATGACCTGACATGGTATCCAACATCAAAACTGCCACCTCAAGTTGGGCCAAGTGTTTAGTTACTCAAAACCTTGCACTCAACTTGAGTAGTTAGATTTTTTTTTTTCTTTTTTTTGTGGACGCCTGCAGGAGTATAAAATTGTAGGCTAAGAGAACAAGCCACTCTGTTACTTAAAACCAAAGTTTGCCCGAACAACAGAAGGGACACAACTGAAGGAGAAATCAACCCAAAATACAAGTTAGCCTCACGTTGTCCTTGTCTAGAGCTGGAAATGTCAACCGGAACCCGAAAACAAAAACAAGGAACGAATAAAGAAAAGGAGAAAATCAACTGGATCGCCATTCTTCAAAGATCTGACAAGAAATCATTACGCCGTCACTACCATTGATTAACAGTCACCTGGTAATTGATATCAACAAAGAAAGCCTTGTTTTACGGCTGTTTGCGAGCGGGCCTTGAAATAAAGCTTTCGAGTGCCACGGCCTATTTTAATTATTGAGTACAGCCAGGGCAAAGAAAATTAAAACTTCCAAAGATGGCATTTTCCTTAAACCGTTCTCATGTTTATGGCCCCATTTCCATGAACATATAAACCCACCTAACAGCAAGTATTTAAAGCATGACTATGAGCAAGACATTTTACTGCTGAAGTTTTTACGATAGATATCTAAAACGCCATATGTCTGCTGTGTGATAGGGTTTATATGGTTTCAGAATAAGCAAAATAAAACCCTTTTTAATCTCAAAGTTCCCATTAAGTTGCCTATCCTTTCATTTAAGTAGGTTCACGGTGGACACGCCATTATTGACCTTTCATGTTTTGTTAAAAATAATGGAAAGGACAGTTTATCTACAAGGCGGTGTGCTGGTTTTTATGCCGTTGTGTAGCTGCAGCTCCCTCTGCAGGCAGCGTAAGGAATTATCGATTTGTACAATGACGGCGGGTTTAAAAAGGCAAAAGACTCTATTGGTTTCTGTCCATTACGTAAAACAAAATACAGGAGCTCGACATCTTCTAATATCTTATCAATGAGGAGCTAGATACACGGCAATAAACAATGCTATGAATACAAATATGCTGGAGGCTTTTGTGGAGGAAAAAAGAAGGCTATACTGAACAATTATTTAGTTGGAATGGTGTAATATCTGAAGGCGCGTTGCCCCTTTTTCCAGTCTGAACACATGCATTAAAGAGCCACAGGGGGCTTTGGGGGCTCTGCTGAGCTGAACTGTGGATAAGGGCCACCCACAGGACCAATAAAGCCATGCTGGGGCAATCACGGGATCTGAAAGTGTTTTTTTATAACATGACCAACCACCCACCCACCCACCATCTCCCCCATCCCTTCCTAAACCAGCATTTCCTCCTTTTATCCGATCAATACGACAAATCCATAATCACTTGATAATTCTAAACTCTGCCCGGCTTTTCTTTTTTTATTTATTAAGGGAAGAATTTGACTTGACATCTGGCTCCTGCTGAATTACCGCGGTCCCCCATGCGGAGCTCCGAGAAGGGGGACTAGTGCTTTGAAATGAGCAGGTCAGAAAGCAGCAACAAAAGGCTCATGCGTCGGAGCGTGCGCGCTGGCAGGGCTGCTCCGGGAGACCCGCGGAGGCACGGGGGCGACGCGGGGAGGGCGGGGGTGTGCCGGGGCTGAGGAGAGTTCACCACGGGGGCAACGCAAACAACAACCGCTGGCCATCATGCTCGTTCATCTGGCCATGTGGGGGCATAACTGCGGCAGAGGCACACAGGAAATAAAGAAATGCAAATAATGTGGGTCTGATTTACATGAAAGCGGAGCCCAGTTGCAAAACATCATGAAAAATTGTTCTGGAAACCGGGTTGGAGCATTATGCAACTGCGATATTGTGTTACTTATAGCCTTCACAATAGGTTCCAGGAATGTGCAATATATATCAGGAACAAAAAGCTGGTTTCTTATTGTCCCCGTATGTTAGAATCAAATTCCGCTTCTTCTTTATATTCCATTATAAGTGCTGATCGTTTGTGAAACATCCAACGATCAACATTTAAAGCAAGAAGGCAGCACTTTTACGTACTCTTTTAAGTGGAAAAAATAACCTGTGAAAATCGCTCGGAGTCTGCTTTGGGCGATGTTTACGTGCGGAGACACGGCTAATTTATCATTTCATGCTCAACTCATCTGCTTTACATCTGAAGTTTGAAAATGTTGCTATGTTATTTATGTCAGCGGTACCTTTTGTCTTTGCTTGACTTTACAGAATCAATTTCACTTTTAAGCTCCCCCTGAAAAAAAAAAAAGCCACAGAGGACTTTGCCATGTCCACACATCTTTCATGTACTATCACTATCCGGGGCTCTGCGGCAGCGCCTCGCCGGTATGTCACATCAGGTGTACAAGGCTGTGTTCATTGGGAGCAACATGTCAAAAGGGTTTAATGCCAATATCTCGCTCTCTTCTATGGCTTCTGCTCAAAATCAATACTCCGGTGTTCTCCTTTGAGAGTCCTAGCAACAGCAGAACAAATACGGGCGCCGTCATACACTGGCTGCACACTGCATTGTGTTCGGCCCATGGTATGTGGTCACTGCCACTATACATGTCCGATATCTGCCAACAGAGGTTATGCAGATGAGCACGGGAACAGCCAAATGAGTGTCAAATGTGTATTATAGTTTGCCTTGATATTCAGTGGAGTATACTGAGGGTTCTGTTTAGAGTTAAAAGAATTCATACCGTCTGTACGTCTATACTGTGGAAGGACAAGACAGACAGGAAACACTGCATGTATATTAGCAACATTATTTGAAAGAACCCTGTATGGACACATAATATATGCAATAAAAGGGACAATTTGCAGGCAGGAACTTCTGTGTCAGTATAGTATGTAAAAGTACAACAACAAAGTACATTGGGTTTAGTGGGATCAGAGTTACATAGATCTGGTGTCACATGCCAGTGTATTCTGTGTGCAAGTCCTACAAATACACGTAAAAAAAAAAAGGAAGAAATCTTTATGATCAACCCAAAAGCCAATGTCTTAGTCAGAGCTTTCCCTTCTTTCCTCCTTTTCTAAATGTGGCGAACTAATTTACACATTAATGATGTAGAGCAGGGATGTCAAAACGTTTTTCATTGAGGGCTGCATATTGAAGTGTCTACAGCATGGAGGGCTACAGCTGCTGGTCAGTGCACTCACACATTCAAGTAGGTGCTTTTAAGAGAGATTTAACACAATAATAATAATGCATATAGTGCTTTCCTGGACACTCAAAGATGCTTTACATTGCATTATTCATTCACTCCATACTTGGTGGTGGTAAGCTATAGCCACAGCTGCCCTGAGGTAGACTGATGGAAGTGAGGCAACCAGTCTGCACTATCGGCCTCTCACTCTCTCGCTCTCTCGCTCAGTCGCTCACTCGCTAGGCTCCCTGGTGTTACCATACGGTCTCCCATCCAAGTACTGACCAGGCCCTTTCCTGCTTAGCTTCCGAGTTCTGACAGGATCAGGCAGAGGCAGACAAAATGTCAAAAGTACCATCTCTGGTGATGTGTGAATTCCCAAGAAGCCAACGGGACCACCAAAAATTGTTCTGCGGACCGCATTTGGCCCCGGGCCGCACTTTGGGCACCCTTGCTGTAGAGTATTTTCGCCAATGCTGAGAGTTGGGTTTCTCTGGATGATGAATCTTCTATAGTGCACTACTTTAAATATAGAATAAGCTTTTAAATTAGCCATATTAGCAGATTGCAAAAACAGCATTGATATATTAGAGACTATATTAATCTATCATGTCTATATGCTGTTTGCTGGAGTCTCCGGGCTCTCACAGTGGAAGCATTCTGGTGATTTAGGGCTTTGTCTGCGATGATGAAGCCTGTGTTTAGTACTTCCCCTGAGCAACATCTCAGCCTAGACAGACAGTGGCCCCAGGCACTTATCTATAAAAAGGCTGCTATAGTATAGAGACAATGCGCAGCCGGCAGCAGGTATGTGCAAAACATACCATAAATCCTGGAGTCTACAGATGTGTTTGGTCACGATACCCATTCAGAGTTTGAATTCAATTGCCTAATAGCATTTGACACAGATGTTTAGAAGAACTTTACAAAAGCCTATCAAAAGTAGAGACAATGTCAATGCAGAGATCATACAAACAAATCGATAAAGAATCTTTGGGAAGAATGGTGGCAAGTTGGTTTAATTAGCATTCCTGCCTCTCGTCAACCTTTCTGTAGGGAGTTTTGGAAGTGCTTATAGGTGGGTTTCATTGAGGTGCTCCGGTTTCCCCATCAAACCTACATCCCAATCAACCATCGTTCAGCTAGGTATTCCTAACCGTGCTCTTCTGCAAATCTTCTGTGATTGGATTCATGAAAACCTTGTCTAGAAATGATTGGCTGCGAGGAGGGTCCCAGAGGTTCACCAATCTGAACATCTGAACCTGTTGCACATCCTGATATAGGCTAAGATGTCATTTCAAACCACAGATGTTTAGAAACTACACCGAAGTGGCTTACAGTATGTCAAATCTACAGCTCATAGTATGAACTGATAGTCTTTGTCTCTGCTGGTATAATTTTCTCCTCGAATGATCTTCAAATTCTTTCTCTCTCTTCTTTTTTTCCCCCTCCTCCCACCACCTTTTTTTTCTTCCTACAGCTTAGCACCGTCTTGGTCCATCAACCAAAAGATTTATCATGTCGCGCAAAAAACAAACAAGCAATGTATGGCCGGTCTACTGTAAGCGAGCATAATTACCTCTTTAAAATTCTGCCAACAGGCTATTATGCCCACAATCTCATCCTTTTCTTACTCACTCGTATCTTGAAACACTGTGAGCAATTAGTCCGAGTGACTTTATTCATTAGGGGGCTTGTCCAAATGATTATTAAACTGCACAGAAGTCTGAGGGCTCTAACCGTGGGGATGCGAAAGGGGGAAAGAAAAGGCGGGGACGAAAAAGAAAAGCAAAGGCAGCGGAGGAGAGTTTTTGGACGCTGGAGGCACAGAAACAAAAGGATGAGAGTGTGGGAGAAATGAGTGGGATTAAACGAAGAGAAATGGGACAAGACTATAATGGACCGAAGCAGAAGGCAGGAGTCCAGAAATGAGGACACTTTGTATGCAACCTAGAATCCAGTATGGCACGATTACCAAGTGGTCTTACAGGTTAGCCTTTTTACGGCGCACGAGAAACACCATCAGCCCATGCGTAGATCAGTTACAGCATCTTAATCTGCTTCTTACTGGAGACCATTCCTTAGGCGAGCCACCGTCTGGACAATAGCAAGGTATAAGACGAGCATTCAGCCGCACACGATCTTTTGTAAGCTAGTAACAAACGGCGTCATTTGATAATGGACGAAAAAAGACACTGTGTGGATGAAGATGAAAGGCAGTGGACGCTCGCCACTCTGCCTTTGCTGAATTTGTTTTGGCATAAAGATTTTTTGATGTCACACCCTACATAGCTTGGGGAATGTGAAACTGTAAGCTAACACTCAGTTCCACAGTGCAATAGTTCACAGATTGGATTGTACCTCCGACCAAAGTCTTCGGGCCCCCCGTTGGCGTGCGTTTGTATGAAGTTTGTGTTTCTTGCTTGCTTGAAAACAACTGTTCCTTTACTTTCATCCCTGTTTCTCTATAAGACACTAAGACTCCTAACTTTAGCCATAACCCTAAACCCATGGAGAAAAGCTGTGATGATAAACCCAGTCGGAGAACAGAGTGTCTGGGGAACCTCTGGCGTCTAGAAGTGCTTCTGCTCCCCGAAGTTCCTTGATACCTTGAAACCAAGACCTGTTTGCTTCAGGGTTTCTGGGGACAGTTATAGTTTGGTAGGTGGAATCATTTGCACTGTGGCAGGTGGATAATCACAGAAGTATAAATCACTCCGACTGTGAATGTGCACTTGATGTGGGGAATCAGTGACAAGACAGAAGGTGCCACTATAAAAGCCCAACCGAGTGTGTGCACATAGTAAATAGTGTCGGGGAGCTCGGCGAGAAAACAGCGCCGTACAAAAGACTGGTGCCTGTCTTGGCTGCGTGCTGCCTGTCGTCAATCCCCACCTGATGTTATCTGTGAGGGAGATTTATGCACTTGCCGGAGTGAATTTATGAGAGATGGCCTCCTCAGTCAGAGGGACGTCGGCTAAGAAATTGCTTCGTTGAAAAAAAGCTGATTTCAAAGATTTATTCCTATCTACAGCAAGGATGCATGATATATTCAATGTGTTTATTTGAGTGAAACAATCATTTCAGGGAGGGAAGCACAGAGCCCAGATAAGGCGGGATTGTGTTTAGCGCTAACCCCCTTTTATGGCAGAAGCAGAGGGGTCCGACGTGTGCTCAAATCTATTTGACTGTCATTGTTGTTTGCAAAACTGGAACACATCATTCTCTACTATTGCGAGGTTGACTGACATTTACTGACTCCAGGAGGCCAAACAACATCATAATTATTGGCTCCTTAGTTATTACAATGGACAAGAAAAACTGTGCCTTACAAGCCAACAACACTTCTGGTCACTTCAGCATTTTTCGTTTTGTGTCTGTGTATGAAAAAGACAATTGATACGTAAAGTCTGTTCTCGTACAATCTTGTTTCTTGTGTGGAGCCCCCCCTCCCCCAGCAGCAGGGGAACAAAATTCATGCCTGCTTTGTTCAATAATGATGTTACCATGCCGTTATCTGACAATGCCGCAGTGATAAAGACAGTACTTAAGTAAGTAAGTGCTTTATTTGTTGTTGTACAAGCGTACCACAAAATAGTGTTCAAGTGTTAGTCCTGAGCCGCTGCAACTGAGCCCTGCCAGGAGCATGTTTTTGGAGGAAACCTGGCCCCGCCTTCAGTCTCATCTGATCCTCTGAAATGATGGACCGCCTCCTGGTTTTGTCCCTGTTTCAGAGCGTGGTGTCCTGCACTGGTTGGCTCCTACTTCCTCTTCCTCCTGCACAGCTCCCTCCGCTCCACAACAGGCTTTCATCATCTTCTGGGAAGAGCTTAGCAGTTAATCTGTTTTTTTCTCCAGTGAACGTCCATTAGCCAGAACAATGTGTTCCTTAGCTGTGAGTCTCGCCCAGATACCTCCTCGTTTGTCCCTTTTTTGGTCTCAAATGGGTTTAGCTGATAAGCTAGCTGTAAAAACTGCTTTCTTCAGGACCATTATGGACTCTCTGCAGAAAAAAAATCCACCAATCCCCACAAAAACATGGCAAAGACATGCAAAAGTATCCAGTAAATCAATGTGGAACACAGAAACCACAAATGCAGTCAGCAGAAAAAGGCAACAAATGCAGCTGTACCTAGAGAGAGGAAGGTTGCTGCCTTTTTACACGTTGCCATGACGCAGTATAAGTGCAGAGCAACTCAAAACGGTCCAGTGATTGTTTATGAACTTTAAAAAATCCTACATTTTCTCAATCTCCCTTCATATTGCTTTTGAACCCTTCAAAAATATAGCCATTTCGAGATGACTACATCAGCGCTATCAATTGCTAAAGCTCAGTCTAAGCTCAAGTAAAATGTATATTTGTTGTGTTAAAAGTAAAGCTAAAATGCACTTAAATCTTACCTTTTAAGTGTCACCAGCTTTTCACACTGAAATAATTACAAGTACCCCCTGCTTTGTGCTCACGTACCTCTGGATGGGAAATACGGCATTGGTGGACGTTTGAACTCCCAAGTACATGAACTTGAGATGTACACATCCTACAACCTTCACGTACTGAATAAAAGCGGTCTCTCCTATTGGAATCCAACAACAGAGGCTGATTTCTTAACTCCACCGTCACTGAAACTGTATGTTTAGTCTGTGCGAGCTCAAACCTATTTGGATGTCATTGTTTTTGTTTGCAAAAATGGAGCCGCCGCCGTGTTTGAGCGATGCATCATTTTCTGGCTTTTGTTTGTTTTGCCTTTTTATTGATAGATTGATTGTTACCTTGGACGTCATGATGGAGGAGCAGCGAGACAAAAACACAAGTGTGGGAGCAAGTCCTCAGCCGTCGCCAGTCAAGACTATAGCCAGCTCATAAAACATGATCAATATGGCCTCCTCCCCTTCTATCCATTTATCTCGTCGCTCCTTTCACTGCCCCGGTCTTCGATGCTTTCGGCTCCTGTCTGGATAATTGAAAGAGGTTTTTGTGCGGGCTTTTCATGAGTGTAAATGCGATGTGACGTACAGTGGCGCTGATAGAGAAAAGAAACTCATACATTTGATGGTTGCTGCATTAGACGTCTATGGAAAAGGTCAGAATGTGATTGAGTAGTCAAACAAAAGCAGAGTCTCGGGAGGGTGAGGAAGACAGGCGCAAAGTTAGCTCTGCACTCCCCCCTCAGGTGCCCGGAAATGTCCACACTTCCATCTCAGATAGGGCAGGGGGTTCTCGGGGCAGGCAGGAACGGGAAAGGACAATCAATCTGCACAGGCGAAGACAGGAGAAAGATCAAATAAAATAGGCCGTACAGTTTTGCCATGCCATCTGATAAGTCTAAATCAAAAAGTCAAGATAAGAGAGATTGAAGGTTTGGGGGCTGTGGACAGTTTGAAATAAAGAGATTCCATGAATTTGTTTGAAAATATGGCACACAAACTTCAAACTTTCAAAGAACTTTTTTTTTATCTGTCGAAATGAAAATGGACCACAAAAAGATTACGCCATCACCCACTTGACCTTGGTTTAGTTTAGCTGGTCATCTTGCAACCCGAGACAAAGCCATTAACTCCATTGGAATGAATATACAATGCAGCACCTTTAAGAGGTCACGGGCATCCAAAAATAATGCAGTTTGCGCGTGTCAGCAGTTCCGCTTTCATCCGGACATCAGGTGCTCTCCCCTGTGGCAGCGCTGAACAGATCGGAGCACCCAATCGGCCAAATAGGTGACAAAAAACTTTGCCACCGAACTGTTTTTAGTGAAAAATGTGTCACGCCTCACATGCTTTAGCCAATTAAACTGCCGAGCGCCTAAAGTAGAATTATGGCGTAGTTAACTATAATGAGTTTTATGCCTCGCGCTGACTTGGAGACATAAAAAAAAGAAAGAAAAGGACATTTACAGTGGAACTCTGAGGAAGTCCAAATCATACTAATGACTTTTGGAGTTGGTATGATCCGGGGAAGGGTTCGCGGCAGCTGGCGGATCACCTGTTATTTACCCCTCCTGCTTCTGTCGGAAAATTTACTGCACGTTACATAAGGTTTGTCGGATCTAGACCTTTCATTAATCAAAAAGCTTTGGCTGTTTTGGTGATTTGGAAGTCTGTGTACTTGATTTAGTGCAACACAGTGTTCGCTTTTTAACTCTGTTGCAGACTTACAGAGCTCCACAGAAGAGAATGTTTGATCATGTCGCCTGAAAGTAAGGTATCTCTAAATGTTGACTTCATACTATATACAAGTCTACTTTGATATGAATATGCACAGTATTGCAATAGCTGTAGTGGAAATTCTTTATTGTAATTGACTCTGTGCATGAATTCAAATCCAAACAACGCCGCCCAAGAAGTTACTTCCTGTTTTTCGATCCAGCACGCCAAAATAAAAGCACACAGCTTGTCTCATTGCTTTGTTCAGCTGGTACCTGCAACATTACAAGACTATAATTAAATACACACATTTTAGGTGTTTTGTCTGTTAATAGTTGGGCAGAAAGAAAGGGAACTGCTTAACTAATGAATAAGATGGTGCTTTTTTTTTTGGTGTGCTGGATCGAAACAGGAAGTCACTTCTTGGGCGGCACTGTTATGATTTGAAGTTATGCACAGAGTCAATTATTGTACTTTCTAATTGTGAAGCATAGCACCCCTTCCGAAACGAGCAGATTGGTAAGAGGCCTTGCGCCAAACCGGATGTGCATCAGCGTCCGTCATGATAAGAAGCGTCCAAATTGGGCTGTCAGTTAGGAAGGAGTTAGGAAAAGAAGCCACAGTACAGTCACACGTCAGTGTTTTAAAGAGCCGCCTCAGTAAACGGCCTAAATTAAGACAGTTTGTGCTTTTACTTTCATTTAGTAGAAACTTAAGCCACATGGCCAAATTGCATTCTGTAGCTTTATGAAACAGCTGTTGAGATAAAATAACGGTAAAGGGAAATGTGAAGGACCATTTGGATTTTTCTTTCTTTTTTTTCTCCTTAAATGCCTATATTATATTGTTGTTGGACACTACAGTACAGGTGGCGGCATGCGCTTTTATTTGGCCTGCACTCCACCAATGACTTTAAAGAAGAAGAAGAACAGCTGTTTGTGATGTCACTTCCCCATTCCTGGGTAAGGACGGTCGAATTGGGCAAATAGCTCTGCATAGGGATCTAACAGTTGACCCTATAAAGGTTAAGGATTAGTTGCTAATGTCAGTACTTAGAGGCTATAATTCGATGGTTTCACACGCAGCCATACCCTCATTTGAAAAAAACACACAAGTCTGGAGTCAGGGGTTTGTGTGTAGGTTTCTCAATCCTTCATCTGTACTGGCGTGTTTGTCGCCTAAAACTAAAAGTAACATTTTGCCTTTCAGCTCAAGAACTACTAATCATTCCTACTTGTAAGCTTTTTCTTTCTTTTTTTTAAATGATTATTCTAAAAGCTGCTCTGGACTTCTTCAAAGGACTATCAGTAAGTCTGAAAAGCCTAACCTTGTCCAAATATTATATCAGCGATCCAGGGCACGGCTTCCCATTTGAGCATAGACGAGGACCTCATTCCCAACACAGACCCTCTTCGGACTGAGTGAGGTTAGAAACGTGAAATCTGGGCCTGGCGGTATTCCCCAACTGCCTCTTGTACTGAAGCTAATCTCCTGCTCGGGTCAGCGGTGGAACAATTAACGGAAGAGAGCGCGGAGCTTCAGGCGGACTCTTGGGCTGCGTCGATCGGGGCTGTGGGGTTAGCTCTTGCGCCACCGCTGGGAGAGGTTGCATCATTAATGTATCAGGAAGTGCAGTGGTATCAATGTAAACTCTATTAGGCCACACCCCATTGGCTTCCGCTGTATGAATAATGCATGGCGCCCCGTTGCTTCCAGGTGCAGACTTGACATGGCAGTTAAAAAAAGGCATATGAATATTCAGTGGCCTTTGGTAATGAAATCAAAATGTTCAGTATGGGAGTCCGTTCGGAGATTGAGTCTATCACCGCGGTGCAGGAACTGGTAGACTGTGCTGATGGAGAGAAATGAGAGGCTTTATGTGCGTTGACAGGGCTGATTTTTTTTTTTTTTTTTTGCTCTACACTTTTTAATGGTTTGCCTGACACCAGATGGAGATGTCACAGTGTGCGCGATGACGGAGGCCATTTTATTTTGGCAAAAGCAGGGCTGATTTGTGATTGTGTGATTTCTCAGAGGGGGGCACTGAGCCGGACGGGAAAATGACCAATGAGTAAACACTAAACGGACTTGATCTTGTTGGTCAAGCAACAGGAGTCAAAATTACACTGTCAAGGAAAAGGAAATTGTTGTCTGGACAAAGCGTCTTTCAGTCACATGCTGCTGAGATTTGACAAGCCAAACAAGTCAAGAAGACATCCAGTGAATTGGGACAGTGTCTTACTTTGTATATCTATATTGAAGCATGTAATGCAGTTACAATAACGTGCCCTACAAAAGTGTACATCCCATGCACTCAAAACTCATTCAATGTGAGGCCAAACTATCGATTTGATAAGGTGATATTTGCAAAAGAAATAATTCAGATTAACACTGTCTGTTTTGGAACATGTTGGATGGTACGGAGCACACAGTATTCCTACAGTATGTGTCCTTTTCCCTACACTTTACTTCTTGCCTCAGATGAATGTAAATCTACCCTGGCATTTACAGGGAGCATCCAGCATTAGAAACAAAAAAAGGCGACGCTGCTGAGGAGCGCTGCGGTCCGTCATAGACAAATGACCAAGCCTCCGAAGGTTAATGCCCACCATGTGTGGAACAGGGGGCCACAGGGGGCAGACGTGGCGACAAAAAGCACATCCCAGACACCCCAGCAGGCACGCGGGGCTCTAGCCACTGATTAATGCCATACTTTGGCTAATTACCTCCTCAGCGGACGTTAGCTTTAATGACACGAGTCATCAGAATACGTCAGACTGGATGGATAGCCTGTTGCACTTGGCTGCTAAGGGCTGGGGGGTTGAAAGGAGAGAGGGGCGAGAGGATATCAGGGCAGCCGAGCGTCAGAGAAGCCATCGAGTGCGCCTTCCCAGCCCATTAGGCCTATTTCAGTACAGCACCAGGCATCAGCGCGCGGCCACATCTGAATAATAACTGTGGCTCCATCACACCAGCAGCCCACTGCCCTCCGCTCGGCCCAGCAGACCAGGCTGGACGAGCCCCATTTGGTGCCCTGCGACGCTTCGAGCCAAACTCTCATTTACAAAGAAATAAATGGCCTTGGTAATAACCGGGGCCCAAGCGTGCCTCTATCTCCAATCTGCGTCTCCCAAACACTGTGATACTATAAACACCGCGATCCCAAAAGTGAAGTCCTCGGCTGTCTCGGTCTCGCACTGATGAGGAGACTACACGTGGCTGTCCTACAGTCCATGTGGTGGTCATTCGATCCCCAGTGGAACAAGTGAACTCCGATGGCAAAGCTAATTTGGATTCTCTCTCAAGCGTGAAATATGGAAAAGAGTTGCTAAATGAGCAATTAATCCCACTGAGATACTCTGTACCTGCGAGATGAGGGAGAGAAGAACTAAACAGGAATTTGCTGCATCACTTTGGCGATAATATGCGCTTCCCTGTATAGAGATGTTTGCTAGCAACAGGACACAACACAATGTTATAGAATATATATCAAAAATAGAATGCTGCACTGTAAAAAGTGATAATGAATACAGATAATCGTCTCTTAGTGTCATTTGTGTAATGGTTTTTCGTGGATGATGCCATGTGCTCACCAGTCTGTTAAATATAGTCGATAAGAGTGTCAATATGAATTAGCTACCTTTCACTTACATGGCACGAAGGCGACTGGACCAAGCGGAAAGAGTCGTCCCTGTGTTTTGGTTCACTTTGGGACGTGAAAAGCACAGCCTTAAGTGTCCAGCGCTGTGACATGTAGCTGAAGAAATGGTTCCCAATCTTTTGCTTTCTCTTTCATGGCAGCAGAAAAAAACAAGCAAAGTGCTGCGTGCGAGGCTCGATCTGAGTATAGCTCCTGCGCCATATTGATCGACACTAAGAAGAGAATGTCAAGGTAAATGTTTGCCACATTTCACAGTGTAATTATGTCGAGAGACAGTACCAGCCGAAGTTATACGGCGCGTGTTTATATCAGCTCCATCTACTGTGTTTGCCCTTGTAGTTAAGTTAGACTGGCATAGACCATTTCAATAACAATTTGCACAAGACTGCCTCCGCCGTCTTTATTCAAGCACACGGCTTTGGAATAATCTCCACAATCTCCACAGTGCGCATTGCTCTCTCTCTCCCTATTTCCCCCTCACACACACTAATAACTAGCAATCATGATAATCTATAACTGCACTCCAGCAGAGTCCCTGGACGGACATTACAGTCGTGTTGCTGGCCAATAAATAACGGCACAAATAAAGTGTCTGTCCGTTCTCGCGCCCACTGTGTATGCAAAATAGGTCAATAACACTATCCTGGAGGTCATTGCCAGAGCGCGCGCCTCTTTTATCGACTGTACTGCAATCCGAAAGGAATTAGGGTACGTCACAATCCATCGCCGCCGCAGCCTGTGGTCTTTGACAAAACGGGAGCCTTCTGCGGAGATGACAAAACCTATTTGTCTTACAAGGTTGTGTGTGTCTGTTTTGGTTCAGCGTTGCCTTCACTGACCTGAATCAAAGAGAAAAGAGCTTTTTCAGACAGCCTTAAGTTTTTGTCTCTTTGCCTGATAAAATGTGACGAATGGATTTCTCCTTTTCAAGGTGGGATTTAGATTAATGCCGCCATAATGTGCAATGCCAACTCGAGATACAGTAGCTCTGGGAAAAACACTTACCTGCACAAGTCATTCAGCAGTTTTCTGGGGCTCACCGATCAGGAGAGAAACTCTTTTTGAGATTGTATTTGTCCTTTATAAACTGTTTATTTTATGCACTCATATTCAAAGCAGAGATAATTGAGAATTTACATTGTTTTATTAATGGACTTGAGGGGGATATCAACTTTTAAGAGCTTTGTACCGTATAAAAATCTTGGTTCCTCATCAAAAACAAGCTTGGATTTGTGTTTTGAACCATTTGCGAATGCTTGAGTAATCTTTGAATCTTATGTAGTAACTAGGGATGCACCGATCCAATACTGGTGTCGAAAAATACGATATTGGGTATCGGTTGCAAATATCCGATACCAGTTTTGGCTCTCAACTCCTTAAAAACACAACTTTTTCCACCTAAATCTAAGTGAATATGGGCATGCTATATGTCATTGTAAAGCTCAGAACCTCCACAAGTGTTTATGTTCGCCATATAAAATGCCGCGCTAGCAATAGCATGCTAAAGATAGCGGGTGCATGCTAATGCTAACGAAAACTAATCAGGGCTGGGTCAGAAACTATGATAGAAATAACTAAAGAAGCCTAATACAATAAAATAACCACTGCTGAAACCAAGTGTTTGTATTTTAGCTTAAGAAATAACTGATCTAGCATATTTGTAATGATCAGATCACTTCATGTGAGTTGTTTATGTTAATTAACCTAAACCTAAACCTGTGTTACACCCAAGGATATTTAGTGTAGAAAAGTACTATGATCCAATGTTTATGTTCATCCATTAGTTTATCAATAGATAGAATTGATAATTGATCTGTAACATCATGACAATAAAATATGACTTTATTGATCTTAAAATGAAAAGAGTCAATTCAATTTTTCACTCAGAGAAAGCCAATTTTAAGAAAGCCTTTTGGTATCGGTAAATATCGGTTTTATTGATTTTGTTGCATGTGCAGCACTTTGGAAACGTTTTGTTGTTTAAATGTGCTATATAAATAAAGTGGATTGGATTGGATATCAGATATCGGCGAATACTCAAACCCCAGCATCCGAATCGGCAGCAAAAAAGCTGGATCGGTGCATCTCTAGTAGTAACCATTCAAAGTCTCGTGGCGTCTGCTGATACATGTATTTCCCCCGAGCTCCTTCCACCACAGCCAGCTCTTATTTCGTAGTTTCCCCATCCTTCGCAGAGCAGCAAAAAGACAAAAGTACTCCCGAAGATCGAATACTATAAAAACAAGCTGTAGCTCCATCTCATACCCGCTGATGTCTGACAGTATGTCATTGATCAAGATGTGTTTGGACATTTTCTACATTAAAAGGACAACTTAACATTGTGCGGATGTCGATTTTTAAAGGTCTGGGGGCACACCTGCACTCAGAGGCAAAGGTGAAGGTAACGGGCCAAAAAACGTCTCTGACATTTTAGAGAATGAACATTTCAGTTCCTCCACTTGGATTGACAATAGTGTTTTGAAAACTGGCGGAAAACAGCCCAAAATACTTGTTTTTGGAAGCGCTCGCCACATATGTCAGTGTTGTTGACAAGCTCTCGCAAATGCCTCCACTCTTAACCCATGTTAAGTGTTTACTGGTGCTAAGCCAGTAGGAAACCCAGTTATGAAAAAGCTGACAGACAGACTGGGGAGAGAGAGGGAGAGAGAAGTGCCGCCGATGTCTGGTGGGTTTTGATACTGTCACAAGACATCTCTTCCTTCACCGTGCTTCTGTGTCCATCTGCTCGCTCCTCATTCCTAGCTCCTATCTCCTCTGTCCTCGGTCGTCACGATGGCCCGAGCATGAAGCAGCCATCTGTCACTCCGCTTTCATTTTAGGTCTAGTCCGGAGAGTCCGCCACTTGCCTCTCACTCGCCTCCGCTGTCATGTCCGCTGGCTGACGGCGAAAGTGACGAGCAGCGACACACGTCTCCAGCTTGAGTCTGTCACCAGCCCCCCCTCCAGCCCCGCGTTCCTCCAGCCCCGCACATACATGCAACCATTCACATGTGCGCCGTCGTCTATATGCTTGAGAAATCTGATCTCCGTACAGACAGCCTTCAGAGAGCTCGCGTTCAATTGATTTTCCCCCGTTTTCTGCGACGACGTGACATCCTGACAGGAAGGAAAGAGAGGGAGAAACGGTGGAGAAGATATGGAGAGGGATGGGCGCGGAGTGGTATTCCCTCATCTGACCATGATGAGCGGCATGTCAAACGAGGCCGAGAGACACAGGCCTTGACATGGGACAGCCCGCACAGGGAGGGGAGGGGAGGGGAGGGGCGAGAAAGCCACAGGCACGAGGGAGCAAGTGGAATGCATTAAACAAGTGTCTAGTCTGGTTTCTCTAAAGACTCGGATTGTGAAACCCATCTCTTTATTTGAGAAGGAACAGGTTCATGTCTGGAATATACAGGATCATGCGAGGAACTTCTTAGTGGGACACCAGTTCAGCGCCTGGGGTCCCATGTCCAGATCCTGAGCTATGGTTTGGTAAGGAACGGAACCTGTGAGTTTTCTGATCCGCCACCAGTTTTGAGGGGCTGTGAATTCATCCCCTGCGCCGACTGCGATCCGTCGCCACGTGGAAAATGGACAGAAAGCCCCAAAAAAAAAAAATCCTCTTTATCTTTTCCCCCCAGGTTGAGCTTTTGTAAAAGGGCAGCACCTATTTCTATTACCCGCACGCGGCGTACACGGCATAAGCAGGTGAATGGGGAATAATGAGGTGGGGCAGGCAGCGGGGGAGCGGCGCAATCTCCCATCGATCGGCGCAGGAGTGGATTGTTCACTTGTGTTTTCTGTACCCCCCCCCCCCTCCTCCTACACCCCCCAGCCTGCCCACCCTCCCGCCCCCACCACCAGTCCCCTCTCCACCTTCACGCATGGGCCGGGGAGAGAGAGACACAGTGTGCGGATCTGGTGATAGGGTTTGATTGTCAGCTGAAGTGGCAGTTATAAATTTACTCCCAGATAGACGTTTACTGTGACGGCCTGCGAGTGCGGGGGGAATCAAAGGCCGGTGATATAGTGGGAGCTGGAGGGAGGAGGAGGTTTGGCAATCGTTCTTTTTTTTTTTGGGGGGGGGGGGGGGGGTTTGTCACGTACACTGACAAGCCAAAACATTATGACCACTGAAGCATACGCCTTTCATTTGTTCCACATGAGATGGCGGCGCAGTGAATGGCCGCCGCACTCACCTCACGGCAAAACTTCCAGATAATGGAGAAATCGACGCAGTTGGTTAGAGCGTCGGCACCAAAGGGTAGTGGTTAAAATCTCCGCCATTGTATCCTCAGGCAAGACACTTCACCCACCTCTTTTTTTTTAGTAGTGGGTGGCGCAGTTGGTAGAGCGTGTCGTCTCGTGATCGGAAGGTCGTTGGTTCGAATCCCCAGCTCTCACAAAAAGCACACTGTTGTTGTGGCCTTGGGCAAGACACTTCACCCAACTTGCCTCCATTGGTGTCTGAATGAGAGTGTGAATGAGAGTGTCAATGGGTGACTTTTTCTTTGGGCCTGATAAAAGGTAGAAAAGCACTATAAAAGTTGAGTCCATTTACCATAGTGGTAGGAGACTGGGCCAAAAGGCACAGGACCAATTTCCCAAACCTTACTCCCTCCTCAAAGAAAAGGATCATGTACGATTTCGGGGGGGGCATTTGACGACAAAGGGACAGATTGTGATGGCTAGGCAGCTGGATGAAAGCCTGTCTTGAACAGCTGCTCTCGTGGGGTGCAAAAGTCTGGCTCTATAGCGACAGGTGATTTAGTGCGCCGCAAAATGACGAAGTTGTGGGGATGAATAAATGAACTACCGCGGCTTTCGTTTTCCAAAAGGAGGCTTTGTTTGTGGTGATCATGATCGCTGTGACCCGCACCGTGAGCAACCCAGAGACACAACCTCCCCAAAAAAGCTACAAATATCCGGTGTCTCAATTTAGGCAATTGGGGGCTTCTCGCCGACTCCCAAATCTCTTTCCGCGGAGAAAAATGACCAATGTTTTTCTGTAGTTTACCTCAGCATCTGTCTCTGTTTACACAATTTTTCCTGATATTTGGAGGCAGGAGTCTTCTGCTGCGCTCTCTCTCTCCCTCTCTCTCTCGCCCTCGCTCTCTCTTTCACTCCCTCCCCGTTCAAGGTTCCTGGTGGCCTGATTGCTCCTTCAATTTCTTAAAAGCCCAAGCCGCGGTGGGATGGTCCAATCACAAACGGGGGAATGGGGTGGAAAGAACAGACAGAGGAGAAAGAAACGAGAGAGAGAGGAGGGAGAGGGGGGGTGGTGGGTCCTGGAAGCGGTTGGCATTTACAAATGTGGTGGGTGTGGTGAAATATGGGAACACATATTTCACCGTGTGTGTGCTGGCGGTCGGGGACACACGTGTGTGCGCGGACATGGATGCACGTTGTCATCGTTTTTTTTCCCCCTCTCTTTGCGGCGAGTCGAAGTGCGTCTGTTTGGTCGTTTGTGTGTACTCAGGGGCGGGTGGCGGAGCGGGGGTGCACGAGTGGGTTTGCCTGCACCTTTGACACCGGCATGACAGCCTCTTAATTGCATCTAGGGTACGCGATGCTGGTCTCTTTTGGAGGACTGCGCCGGGAACGGACACACACAAAGTAGTGCACACACGGGCTGCAAAACATGGCGGTATTGGCTTTTCTCTTTTGGGTATCTAGGACCTGTTAATTAATCCTAACCCCAGCAATAACAGTAATTGGCCCCTGTAACTAAAAATAATGCTTTCTTTTTACATTTGTGGTAATTATGAGGGAACCTTTGACTCGCACAGTACTTTATCACCCAAATTGTAAAAAGCAGCAACAACAAGAAAGAACAATGGCTTCTTGAATAGCGTTTGAACACCATGCCATGTTATTAGGCTTTCTTCTTTCTTTGTATATTGGAATATCTTTCATAATAGAACCCTAACCCTAACTCTAACCTTAACCCTAACTCTAACCCTAACCCTAACCCTAACTCTAACCTTAACCCTAACTCTAACCCTAAACCTAACTCTAACCTTAACCCTAAACCTAACCCTAACCTTAACCCTAACTCTAACCCCAAACCTAACTCTAACCTTGACCCAAACTCTAACCCCAAACCTAACTCTAACCTTAACCCTAAACCTAACCCTAACCTTAACCCTAACTCTAACCCCAAACCTAACTCTAACCTTGACCCAAACTCTAACCCCAAACCTAACCCTAACCTTAACCCTAACCCCAAACCTAACCAACCTTAACCCTAACTCTAACCCCAAACCCAACTCTAACCCTAAACCTAACCCTAACCTTAACCCTAACCCTAACCCCAAACCTAACTCTAACCTTAACCCTAACCCCAAACCTAACTCTAACCTTAACCCTAACTCTAACCCTAAACCTTACTCTAACTCTAACCCTAAACCTAAACCTAACACCAAACCTAACTCTAACCTTAACCCTCACTCTAACCCCAAACCTAACTCTAACCTTAACCCTAACTCTAACCCCAAACCTAACTCTAACCTTAACCCTAACTCTAACTCTAACCCTAAACCTAACTCTAACCTTAACCCTAACCCTAACTCTAACCTAAACCCTAACTCTAACCCCAAACCTAACCCTAACTCTAACCCCAAAACTAACCCTAACCCTAAACTTAACCCTAAGCCTAACTCTAACCCCAACCCCAAACCTAACCCTAACCCTAACCTTAACCCTAAGCCTAACCCTAACTCTAACTCTAACCCTAAACCTAACCCTAACTCCAAACCTAACCCTAACCCTAACCCTAACCCATACATGATGGATAGAGCATCTACAAATAAACTGAAGAAAACCAATTATTTCAAGCTCAGTTTCAGGATCTGTGCTCTTCCTGAACAAAATAGTGACATTCCCGTCATGTTTCTGAGGCTGCATTCCTGCTTCATAATAACACAGGACACATGAAACTACTGCATGACTTTGTTGAACATAGCTGCGACGACACAGACGTCTATTGAACCTCCCTGTTTCCTTCTGG
The DNA here is from genome assembly GCF_951799975.1 of Gobius niger. Lineage (NCBI taxonomy): Eukaryota > Metazoa > Chordata > Actinopteri > Gobiiformes > Gobiidae > Gobius > Gobius niger. The sequence goes on from NC_136872.1 coordinate 14,571,240, forward strand.
TCTCAGACGACGACGTTACACTGCATTCCAGACATCCTCGAACTCACCATGGGCCACTCTGGAATTTAATTATAAAAAAACCTTTATGTACATTCCGCGTTATCTTCCATGGAAACGACTGCATCAAATCCACTGCGATCCACTTACATTCCCTATATTCTTCCTAATATTCCCTTAAAGCTACGCACTTTCAAGTTCATTTGTTGCTGTGTCGCAAGAGAAGCTAGACTGTCGAAAAACTCCAAACAAAAACATTTCAATAAACTGCTCTCAAAAGAAAGCATTTGGAAGACAAGCTAATATGTCTAAAATGTGGCTACCTGTATTCAAAAAGCAGCGGCATCTCCTTGGAGACCGGCCGGTGATGCCCTGTTTCCCGCTCGGGTTATTCAACCGTCAGTGTCCAAATTTTGCAAAGGTTGGGAGCAAATTCGAAAGAGCAATTTGAGTTTAACTTTCCAATTTTGCAGTTTGTTTGTTATTTCTGTATTTTGTGGGAGTGACAAAAACTTGGGTTTGTATCCGCCGGTTTTTTCCCATAACTCCACTGGGAATAGAAATGCATCTCTTTGGCTGCTTCCAGATTTACTTTGTCCTCCTCCGAAGCACCACCAAAATAAGTGTATTAAAAATGCATAAGGCGTGCACTTAAACCCGACATATTACAAATTCAAGCCGAATTCGACTGTGGGTATCTCCACTTAGATCACATGTCAGTGGTAACAGGGTTAGCTAAGAGATATGCTCTCTCCTGTCCCAACAACTTGCCAGGTTAAGGTTTCTGAGTTGTATTCTCTCACCAAACTCACTGTATAACATTAAGGAATTAAGGAATTAGCCCTAAAACAGAGAGTTATGATCTATGTTTACAAAATGGCGAGAAAAAGTAAGTACACCGTTCTTCATCAAAATCACAGGAATGATTAAACAGTGTCTGCTTAAAACTAATACCACCCAAACATTTACATTTGATCAGACTTTTATTGGCCATAACATGTAAACATTCACAGGACAGCGTGGAATAAGTAAGTACACCAATTGAATCTCACTGAACTCACTTGCTGCAAAAGAAGGATCAGCCAGCTATTTAATTCAAGGGTTCACCGTTCAGCTCTTGGATGCTCCACAGCACTACAGGCGAAATATTCAGTGGACTGTTGGACCCAAAGTTGAACAGTTTGGGAGGAACACTCAACCTTATGTGTGGAGGACAAATGGAACAGCACATCAACATCAAAACCCTATGCTCACTGTGAAGTATGGTGCAGTATGGTGCAGGGAAAGTCATGGTGTGGGGCTGTTTTGTTGCCTCAGGGCCTGGACAACGTGCTATCATCAAGTTTATCAAGATATTTTGCAGAAAAACCTGAGACATTCACAACATGCATGGAATAAGTAAGTGAACCCCTGTATTAAATAGCTGACTGACCCTTCTTTTGCAGACTAGACGCTCACAACGATCAGGATGAATCTTGGACCATTCCTCTTTACAAAACTGTTGCAGTCAAGCGGTGTACTTACTTATTCCACGCTGTCCTGTGAATGTTTACATGCTATGGCCAATAAAAGTACGATCAAATGTAAATGTTCGGGTGGTATTAGTTTAAGCAGACACTGTTTAATCATTCCTGTGATTTTGAAGAAGATCAGACCACATTTAGTGACCAATTTAAGCAGAAGTGTGAGAAATTCTTAACGCTGTACTTAATTTTTCTTGCCACTGTATAAAAACAGGCTGATAACGATTATGTAACAGGTCTCTTTTCATTGCATTGTACTAATTCAAGTCTAAGTAAGCGACACATACTACGATTGTGACTGTCTATATAACAGGCGCTGGTATGTCTTTTACACCTGTCCACAGTGACCCTCCCCAGCCTCATTGTAATTTCATCAGCTGCGGCGGCGACAATGAGCGCTCTGTCGCATCAACACCTTCAGACCCCGAGGCTCAACCCCAGACCCTCCTCCGCGTCTTGCACGTGAGCGCAAAGCACGGAAACCCCGAGTGCTCGCTAACTCTTGGCACTCTCTCTCACACTTTCTCACACTCCTCCTCCTCCTCCACCACCACCACCACGGCTCCTCCCTGGTGTATTCCTCCCACCGCTGAGGCACCGCTGGGCCCAGAGAGCAGGCTTTCTTCTGGGGCTTCCCCCTGCCTCCCCGCCGCCCGTTTTAGAAAAGGCAGAGAGAGGCAGAGTGAGGGAGGAGGACAGCGTCTTTGATATATGGAACCAGCTTTGATGGTCTACCCCGTATTCTCACTATAAATAGAGCCTCAGCTTTAGGGGGGAAAGCAGGAACGCCAAAGACGAGGAGGGATGGAGATGGAAGGGATCAAACATACCTCGCAAGAAAATGGTTTGTGTGAAGGCGTACCCTCAGAATCTGCTTCAAATATCGACAATTTACAAGGAGCGTTTGGATAAGTGTAAACACAACGCAGTCTTGGCAGTGTGACCAAATTATTAAGACATGTGAAATATATTCAAGATATTTTACTTGATGTACAGAACATTTGCATAATACAAATAACACAAGAAGAAGAGCGGGGGGGGGGGGGAGTGATTATAAAAATGAATGCAGCCCCCGCCCGAGAGTAAAGTATAACATCACAGCAGCCTGATAAAAATGGCAGCGTGTCATTCGTATATGGAGTGACAGGTCTGAGATCCGCAGCCCACAAAACAAATCAAGTCACTTATAGCTGTATAGGAGTGACAAGAGCGTGAATGGAAGGCAAAGTGACAAACAGCACCAGCGCATGGCCCCGGTGCTGACATGAGATCACTGCCTCAGACTCTGATGCATTGGTGGTTCAATCCCCCCCACCCTCTGGAGTACGCTGCTGTTGTTTCCTCATGCAAGAAAGAAGTGATAGTTAAATTGATCGATATTAAGCATTCGGAAGCAAATACATCTTTAAACAATGCTGTGAATATGTACTTACTTCATCTCTTAAGGCGAGACACTGCAGGTGAATACGGAAAAAAATGTATATTAACAGATATCAATTTGAAGCTTTTGCTGTAGATCACTGGCATAAATGTGAGAAAAAAATACATGGCAAGTTTTCTGTCATTTTATCTTTTCATATAAGAACAAGGTGTTTTGTGCCTAAAAATGCCCCAAATTTCCCATCTTTTCGGTGACGAAATCTGAATAATGGATAGAGCTACATTCAAATTTATGGTTTCATTTTATTGGTGAATGAGTTGCCAAGACTTTTTCAGAGGGGATTTTGGATTTCTTGTTTAGTTTTAAAATAAGCTGTTTTTTAGTGGAAAAATGTGTAAAAATGTAATGTTCGCCTTATTTTTTGACATTCAAAACTCAATAAATGGGGCTTAGGGATTAAATAATAAAAAATCCCTCTGAAAAAATCTTCCAAATATTGTTCAGTCCAAGGTTGGAAAATTTGAAGTCTTTAGGTCCGACTGACGTGGACATAGTGTCGCCACAATGACAGAAAAATGTGTTTTGAGAAAAAGGCCCTTGAAATTGTGTTCTCCCATATAAGTCTATGGGGGAACATTGAATCAGCGCAATATTTAAACCTGTTATTGTGAAGATTAGGTATATTTTCTGTTTCCAGGTGAAAGCTTATATGTTCAGAGACCAATTAGACCCAAAACCAGAAAACTGAAAAAATTGCGTTTTGCCTGTAGTGTCTCCCCTTAAAAGAATCTACAGTAAATTGTATGTTTTGAGAGGGGCAATGCTGTTGTGAAAACGCGACTTCCCTTGGAGCCTTAACACCAGTTCAGATATTTCCAAATGCATGCCATCACACATGCACACATAGGGCTGATCCTTTCACTGATGGCTCCAGCCCAGAGCTGTTTGTCACCGCGCTTCCATTCACACTCTTGTCGCTCCTACACACAGCTATAGGAAGTGAGACCCACACATGGCACGACAGGCTCCATGCACAGCCCTGTTATGAGCACATCAACCCCACAGTTAAGGGCTAACAGCTCAGCAGCGATCGCGTAATCGCTACAAATAACACTGCATTTGTATATTTTCAGACTAGTATAGCGTGAATGTGGGCGGCACATCAGTTAGTGCTCTAGCCTCACAGGAGGAAAGGTCCCAGGTTCAACCCATGTCTGTGTGAGTTTTATCGTGTAATCAAGTTCAGGACGGAAAAAGACATTCTGAATTATTTCCTGGTAAGTCTAAGTCAAAAGGCAAAATTGAAGCAGTGAAAGAAATCTTCAAAATGTGCTAATTCAAAATACTTAGAAGTACAGACAAACACCAAATAGGTAGAAATAGGTAGGGCTAGTAGGTACTGTTAAACGATACCAGTATGGCATCGGGAAAAAAGTTTAGGTACTACTGGTATCGAAAAAGTTAAAGTATCAAATGCAGGTACCGAAGAAATGTATATATTATTAAAGGACATGGTTGTTTCAGCTCAATTAATTTTTTCCCCTTTTTTGCCAAATTTTTATATATTTTTTCCCTATTTATTGAAAAAAAAAAAATCAGTTTTTTTGCCCAATATTTGCCCAATTTTCCCCAATTTTTCCCACCATTTATTCTCGTATTATTGCCCCACTTTTATCTCGTTTTCCCCTCATTTTTGCTCATATTTTATTACCACTATTTTCTCTATTTCCCCCCAATTTCTCCCCATTTTTCCCCTACATTTTTTCTTTAATTTAGCCTCAATTTCTCCCAATTTTCCCCCATTAAAAAAAAAAAAAAAAAATCCCAAATCTTTCACACATTTCTTGACATTGGAGAAGAACCCAATATTGTAAATTTGCATATCTTCCGCATTTTACAATAGGTATCGGAAAAAAGTAACGGTATCGAAAACCAAGTATCGTTAAAGTACGGCGCCCAGCCCTATAGCAATATGTGACATGTGGCCGAGTAAAACAAATACCGCCATGTACCTTGACTGGCTTTTCTTTCCATTAGACCAAACAGTGGCAGTAAATTACCCTGTGTTACAGTGCATGGCTGGAGGGCCCGCATCCATCGTGCCTTAGTGCGGCTCTACAACACGCCGTCAATTGAAACGACCTGAACAATACCAGAAAGAGATTCAATTTAAGGCTGCTTTAGATACTTCCCCCTCGCAGCTACCGACGCCGCGTGAGCTACACCAATCAAATGTAAACACGCCAGTCTAAGAGTGCGCTCCGGGGGACAGGGCGGTGGCAGCTTAAGTCGCTACACTTTTAGCACCCCGGAAACAAATGACCAGTGTCTCCGTTTCATTTCGCTGCGCTGTCTCGCCTAATCAGTCCGTCGCGGCGGACATGACAGAGATTTGCCCGGAGTTATGGTTCCTGGATGATGACACACACTCAGAAGAGGCGGGCGACGGCGAAAGGGAAGTTAGCGCTGCCATAGATTGATACATTTGTGTGAGAAGTCGCTCGCTCCCCCCCACCCAGTGCCGCTGCCACCAATAAATGACAAATGAGTTTAACTGGCAGCGTTAAAGGCACTTATATTATCGATCCCGCTGCAGTCGATAGGCAGCGCCATGCTCAGGCACACATAATGTTACTTTGAGCAGTGAGCACACTTGCATAAATACAGACAAACACTAAAGCTCTCGAAAGGAAAGTGGGAGAAATCGATGGACGCTGGCGAGGAAGAAAGACCACGGTAAGTACGGTTAATTCCAGCTAAATACTGCAAAACTGAATAGGTGTAACCAAAGCATTTACTGTAGATACCAGAGACAGACATGTGAAGTGAGTAACAGCTAAGGAGCAGTGGTAATGCTCCACTAAGGTAACCACTATATTCTGGATCAATATCTGAAGATGGTTCCCTGAGCACTCCACTCCGGCTGCCGACTGTCGGGTTGCTTCGGCAGGTTTGAAACATGATTCAAATGACCCACACATATTTCTGTACAGGATCAATCAAGACAAAATATAGAGCTATAGGGGTTGGTTCCAAAAGAGAAGATATTGTACCACATCCCCATGGCACTTCCCAGCTTTAAAGCAGAACTATGTAACTTGTTTACCATAATAAATCCTTTTCCGTAGTCCCTCTGTGGGTAATACATGTGTTGATGGGATGATTGGGGGGTCTTTCATTTCCCCCTGGTGTCTCTGACCAGATATCCACACTTGCAACTTTCCCTGCCTCCAACCCAGAAGCCTCAATACACACTCATTGAAAACATCTCCCTCGCTGCTCTCAGTTGTCTACAAAATCGCTCGCATTTCTGAGGCTTATGACATGGCAGACAGGTAAGTCCTGACTGTCTGCAGCTTTCGGCTTGTTGATGAACATTTTGAAAACAGTGTTATTTGCTTAATCAGCTAACAGGCTAACGGGCAAAGCTAACTGCGGGCTAGCACCACTTAAACAGTATTTACAGCCAAGTTTGACTGAAAAATAGAATCTCCATTGTTTAATTGGATGTACAATATCCCTCTCTTCCTTTGTCTTTTTTCAGCATAGTATTTACTCTCACGGACAATTAATGAGTAAAAAGAAACGCAACATGCCACGAGAGCTGCAGTGGCGCCTGTGGCCTCTAGGGGCAAAAGTTACTTTGTTCTGCTTTAAATGGACCATCAAAGTGCTTTAAATCAAGAAAATACACCGCATTTCATTCTAATAACAAATGATTCTTCAACAGTGGGCACATGAACCGTGCGTAACGTGTCCAGCCCAAACACAATCAACATATGCATATGTGGTGGAAAGTGAACTGCAAACCTTTAGGTTAGTCGAGGAACACCCAAGATAAGTATCATTAGCATCATAACCCATAATAATCCAGTCAGGTCACACCCTTGTATACCAGCGGCTCCTCCATGGGGGAGCATCGGAAGGACTAGGCTTATAAAAACAAACACATTAGTATTGTACAGTGCTCGGAGACCTTTGCTCTGACCTCACTCCATCTCGGCACAATTAATCCCTCGTTACGGGGCTAATTGTTCGTGTTTATTGTGGATGGCAGTGGCGAAGGTGCCCGCTACGTCTGACACACCGGGCCGCGGCGGCACGTGCCCGGGACGCCGCGCTGCAGAGGACCACGGGGGAGGGGCCGATCGATAGGCAGGGAGCGTGCCGCCACTGCCTCTAATTGAAATGAATTTGGAGGTGGATAGATAAACGATTGGACATGTAAAGAGAGAGAGAGCAAGGGAAGGAGAGTGAGAGAGAGATTTTTTTTCACCTTTTCTCTCAAAGGGCGAATGTCTGGGGAGTCTTCAAATGAGAAATACGGTCACTTTATCATTGGCGAAGACCAATAGGAATTTTACACAGCGCTGAATCAATCATGCGGGGCTTTAATACGGGGAAGGGGAGAACAGAGGAATATTTGCACAGTGTAATGACAACGCTTCAACATCCGGTCCATTTGGTCACTCGAGTTCGATTATTACCTCATCACATCGGTACCATTATTCCTTCAATGCCCTTGTATCGCCCCACTGTCTTTTTTTTTCTCCCTTTATGGTCTTTTCTCTAAGGAGTTACGATTACTACTGTATGGAGAGACATGTTCCAGAGCTATCAGCAATGACATCATGAGAAAACATTACATTATACGACAACTGATAGTCCGAGCCCAAATATTTACACATCCAAAGCTTCGTGTTCAACTCCTGAGAATATTTACCCTCAAAAGTGCATTGTTGTGCTCCGTTTCTGATGGGCACGTCCCGCGAACATCAAGAGGTCAGCCCTGTTGCCTCACACGCGCCCTTATATGGACGTCTTACATGAAACCTTAACCTCAGTGACAGGGGGAGAGTGCCCGCCTGCCCGCCTGCCCCCCCGCCCCGTGACACACTGTGTACAGAGGGATCAATGCACACAACGCCGTCCCTGATGTCTTGGGGTGGAGGAGCAGAGGGGATTGTGGGTAATCAGGTGTCCGGGCCAATTTGGATCAGGAGGGGGAGAAGACTATGGACGTCAACCGGAGAGGACAGGTGAGACCAAAGGAATGCTTCCACTAATTAGGAGCGTTTCAGGTGGCTTTTGGGAGGCGGTAAAGGTTGGTGGGACTCAGAATGGTGACTTGTATGAGGGAATTGATTGAATACAGACAAATAATGTGGCAAAGTAACATCATCAGGTCATATGTTCACATGACGAGCAGAATCCTCAAACATTTGGTCAGTGAAAGTGCTAATGACAACTGTATGTATGCAAACTGCCTAGAAATCATGAAATAAAACTATAAATAATAAAGCACCCTGTATGGTGTCAAAAAGCAGTGAGTGAAGTTGCCGGAATCAATGCTGTGTATGTTCTACCAAATCGCTTGGCAAAGGATTCGAATATGCTTATTGACATAGAAAAACAGTGTCCTACCTGGGGAGCGAGGAAGAAGTCACGATGTCCGATTCCATCAGCAACAGCGATCACATGTGAAAGGAAAGGATGAAACGCCATCAATAAAACCGCCATTTTTAAAGAAGAAAAGTGAGAAAACAGACATTTCAATCCATTTAGGAAAAAAAACAAAACAACGGCCTTCGAAATTGCGCTAAGTGTCCCGACCTTGGATTAGTCTCCCCCCCCCATTGTTGATGTTGATTCGAATAGACGTTTATTTGTTTTGGTAATGATGTCCGCTTTTATCCCTAATTATTCCACCAAAAGTTCAATTAAAAGCAGCCACGATCCATCATTCGGCCATCTGCGGGCTAACCGGCCCTGACAAGCCCATTTGGTTGGTCATCGCCGGACCTGACCGCGTCAACACACTGCAGCAGTCGTGGCCTTTTTTAATTATGGAAGTGGGCATGATTTAAACAAGTCCGATGAAACATGAAGCAAATTAAGCATGGGAAAACGAATTAGCGCGAAACCCCAATGAGCGACATGATGGATGACAGCTGTCTGACACCACTGACACTTTTTACATTTGACTTTGTAATTATGCAGAGATTTAATGTGTTTGTTAATTCTGTCAATAACAATTATGTCTCTTTTGGAGGCTCACTTTTGCCTCATGCACATGCCCGGGTTTATGCTCGTGCTGATCTTTGGTATATATCGGCCTATACTGGGGTTATGTGTCGATCATATTGTGAGGGTCCGTTGGGAGCATCCAGTAAAACCCTCTGTCAGTAGGGTCTTCAACTCTCACCTCCGGGAGAGATTCTCCCAGATCCCAGGGGAGGGATAGGGACACGTTCTCCATCTCCATTGTCCATTCAGCCGCTTGCGAGGTCTCTGGTGCCTGTAGCAGCGGCAACACTTGAAGCAGTATTAAGTAACTCACGCCCCTAGAGGCCATAAGCGCCACTGCAGGTGTCATAGCATGTTGCGATTTTTTACTCATTAATTGTCCGTGAGAGTAAATACTACGCTGACAGAAAAGACAAAGGGAGAGAAGGATATTGTATATCCAATTACACAATGGAGATAATTTTTTTCACCCAAACTTGGCTGTAAATACTGTTTAAGTGGCGCTAGCCCGCAGTTAGCTTTGCCCGTTAGCCTGTTAGCTTCGTGATTCCGTCTGTGTGTATTGGTGGCTCGGACCCGGACGCAGTGAAGTTGCAATTGTGGTTTTCTGGCCAGAGACACCAGGGGGAGATGAAAGACCCCCCAATCATCTCATTAACACTTGTATTACCCCCAGAGGGACTAGGGAAAGGATTTATTAAGGTAAACAAGTTACTTATTACTGCTTTAAACTTGGTTGTGGAGACCATGACTAAGAGATGCCGTCAAGCTGAAGGTGCCATCGAAGTAAGACAGTTCACCCCTTTTGCCAGATTCACAGCCAAGGCTTTTTGAAGTATGCAACTGCTTCACGGAGGATTTATGAAGTTATTTGTTTTGATGTATTCTTTATGCTAAAGCACCTTCCTAAACATGCTTCTCCCATGACTGCCAAACAAGCAGGAGCAGCGAATGGGCTCCGGCTCCCCACAGTGCAGGAGCTATGCTGACTTTACAAAGTGCACAATATGAATTCTGGAGGCTCGCCGTGCTGTGTGCTTAAGGAAATTGACAAAGGGTGAAAACTGAAATGAATTGTTGTCACGATGAATGGTAGGGAATGATGTATTTACAGAGTGAAGCAGATTAACACATGGAGATAGAGCAGAGAAACAAACGATGGATCAAGACGATTCATAGTGATTCAGAAGTGAAAATTATTTCCATATGTTTGACATTCTTCAGAATACTTAAAACCGTACAACCACTCTAAGTACAAATACAGTTTGGGTTCATGGTATTTGTACCACTGCATTTGAATTTGCCTCCGTTCTCCTCGAACAAAGAAGTTTCTCGTGAACATCAAGTCCTTGGGTAAACTTTTGTAATAAGGTTGCACTCTTGCTACTTTTCGGAGGGGGCACAAAGACAAACCCTGCCGACTCAGCACACGGCGGCCAAGGACGGACAGCGCTTGGTGAAGACGCACTGAGGAAGATAGATTTAGAGTTACACAGCAAGTCCCAAATCGACACCTCTTTCCCCCTAATTCACCTGTAACACCGGACACAAAGTTATCAAGACTGCCCTCAGCCCTCGGCGTGACCAGCAGCCCATACAGGACCTGCACAAAGACAACTCTGCATATGCATGAGCGGACTCTTGATGCAAAGTCACTCAAAGACCCAACTTCACATGCAAGCATTGAGTTGACCATTACCGACACACCCCAATCTGCGATATCGGAAATGAATCATTGATTGACGAAGGTGTATCTTTAATGTTTGATTCCATATGTGCATGTATTGATCACAAACCCCAGTCAAAGTGAGTAAAATCCCTTCAAGGACATACGTGTAAACATGTTTTTGTCAAGGCTATTTTTAGAGTAAGCCTCCACTGGCAGACAGTCCGAACTGCGTGAGACACAGTTCCGACTGCTCGTAACAAACAACAAGTTTTTCGTGACTAGGAGGCCGGGTTCTGTCACAGAATCATCATTTGTTTCGCGGAGCGGGTTGGGCGGGTCAAAACAAAAGCCCATCGCCAAACAGTCTGAAAACACTCCTGCATTTGACTTGAAGTAGCAGAGAATGCAGTACAAATTGAATTATCTTTAAAGGTGTTAGATGAATAAAAGCTCTATTTCAAGCTCAGATAATGTGCTCAAAAAGTGCACAGAAATACTTTAATTTTCACCTTTCCAAACTACTTCTGGCTACTGAACATCTTTCCTCTTGACATTGAAATTGTCCCGTTAAAATCAAGCCACATCTTTTAAGTGACATAGTTCAATTTGTGGCCATTCAATAACCTTTTTTCTCCCCGGTTTTCAGGCAGCTCTTTTTAGCCAAAGCGGTCCAGGTTTAGTTTGCGAGATGAGGCTGCGGAGTGGAGGAAACGACAGGAAAAGCCAGCACTACCTTGCAGACACACTACATTACTTTTTCATCAGCACATGCACTCCCCTAAGCCCGGGTCCGCGGGGGTGTGCCGACTGAATCACAAGCGTGGCCGGACCGCTCATGTTATATTGCATACTGTAGCAACAGAGGCCAATGGAAAAACTCATATGTATGTCAGGAAAAAGCAGACAAACTGTGCCGGAGATGGGAGGACGGATGGGGGTGTGACTCATTTTAAAGTCAAATTTGGCACAGCGTCTTTCTGGACAATATTGTTGGAAACTGATAGAAGATTTTAATGAGCAAAACAAAAGATATTTTGAAGTCAATTTCAAAATACTAATTTGGCTCCTTGGCTCTACTGACCGCTGAATATACAATTTCATAAACAAGCTTTTAAAGCAGTACGAAGTAGCCTCAACCTTTGGTACCTTAAGTTTACCTTAATAAATCCTTTTCGTAGTCCCTCTGGGGGTAATACAAGTGTTGATGGGATGATTGGGGGGGCTTTTATCTACCCCTGATGTCTCTGTCCAGGAAACCACAATTGCAACTTCCCTGCCTCTGGGTCAGAGCCACCAATACACACTAATGGAATCATGAAGAAAAAGCTAACAGGCTAAAGGGTAAAGGTAACTGCGGGCTAGCGCCACTTAAACAGTATTTACAGCCAGGTTTGAGTGAAAAAAAATATCTCCATTGTGTAATTGGATGTACAGTATCCCTCTCTCCCTTTGTCTTTTCTGTCAGTGTAGTATTTACTCTCACGGACAATTCATGAGTAAAAAAAACGTAACATGCTACGACACCTGCAGTGGCGCTTGTGGCCTCTAGGGCCATGAGTTACTTAGTTCTGCTTTAACTCCCACATGAACCGAGCACATTTTCTCCAGTTTGGCATTAACCAAATCTAAAAGCAAAAAAAGAGGCAAAAAAAGTGCAGGAAAAGCAGCAATAAAACAATAAAAACTGACAAAAACCCACTATTAAAGAGCGATGAAAAGCGACAAAAAAGTGACAAAAACGCGGAAAAAGAGCAACAAAAACGTGCCAGAAATGCAACAACACAACAAAAGAGTGACAAAAATGTGAGAAAAAGGTGCCAAGAAACACTTAAAAAATGCGACAAATAAGCGGTGAAATTGCGTGAAAAAAATTACAATCAGTTTTGTAGGTCTTTGCTTTCAAATGAGATGTCACGCTGGCCTACAGGCTGTAAGCTCCAGTCGAGATGCACATTCAGTACTTGGACTTGCAAATTGAAGACTTTGAGTTGGGGTTGGCTTGGGCTCAAATAATCGTAATCCTTCAGCGACGGAATCCTCACCACAAACCTAGCTCAAAAGGTTGTCACAGTAGGATTGCCCTACTGCACTCAGCAAATGTGAGGGATGAATCCATGTTTGAAGATTTCTCGCACTCCGCTGCTCTGTCACAGATCCTTAGGACAGTGTTGATGTGCGGAGAGTTGGCTCCGGCAGTGAAGAAGTCAATCAGGGCTGGAAGGATGTTCATTCTGTCTTCTTCTTCTTTAGTGGGCCATAAAAGCTAACGGGCCCGGGACAGCGCTCACAGTGGAATCGGCCGATTGCTTTTCACCCCCTCTCGCCTCTCCTCCCTCCAACAAATTGGCCGCCCGGACCGAGGTTGAGGGTCATAAATAAGGAAAACCATAGTCATTGTCACCAGCTCAGAGCCGCCTTTTCAAAAGCCCCCGGACCTCCCCAACATCTCTCCCCACGGGTGAAAAGAGACGCAAACTTTCTAAAAATACAGTCCTACCGGGGGGAGCGCGCGGCAGCAGAGGTTAAACAATCCGAGAGCTGCGGGCAATCATTCAATTTAAAACGCGCCGGGAGCCTTAGGGGCGCGAGGGGAGCGGGACGCATAAAGAAATTTAACAACTCAGTGTTTTACGGCGTACACACACACACACACACACAAAAAATGAAATCGGAGAACACGGAGAATCGCGGTTGGTACGCACCTGGAACAAACGGGTACACAGAGGGGGTAATGGGAGAGGACGGGCCCGCGGTGTGGAGGTAAGAGTGTGACCCTGTTTATGGACAGGTGCAGGGAAAACATCATCCGCCTGCAAAGCTGAATCGGAAACAGGATTCTTGTCGTTTTACATGACACTGATCACACCTTTGGCTGATATTGTGTAGTCTGACCTGTGGAGTCCCCCAGGGGTGAATCTTGGGACCCCTCTTATTCAACTTGTACAATGCAGATGACACTCAAATCTACGTGTCACTGACGGCCGATAAACTTGCCTTTCCTTGCCTTGTACCGGCCTCAAACACTGCGTCATCAAACCGGTCTGATTCGACTTCAAATTATGAAAATGGAAGCATCAAAGGTAGGACAGGACATAGGCGAGGACAGGCTGATAAAGGCAAATATAGAGAGACAATGACGCGTACAGGAAGAGACAGGCAGGTAGGGCGCAGACCAGGGACAGGTTCAGAGCAGACGACAGGAGCGCGGCCACAGCTCCCAACATCGGCGTGTCACAGGAGATGAAGCCAGGCGCACCAGACGGACTGTATTTTTAAAGACTTTTAAGGACACCGGGCAGTGTACGCTGTGGGGTACGGGACAGCGCTACTGGGACGGACTGAATCTTTGGATTAATCTTTTAGTGTTGCTTACTTCAGACCGTGAACGGAAATGAGTAAATTGGATGTGAATTTAGTGCAGAACTTTCGGACCACGGAGCTTTACGCTTCTCACGTTTTAAAGAGTTACTTAGACTCTAGAGTGAGTCAACATTAGTTACACAGGATAAGCTACGATTTCATACAAATGTACAATAGTAAATAAATCAGAAGCTTTGGACAAGAAAACTTACTACTATGTTGGGATTTAAGTAGAAAAAGTAAAAAGGAAACAGGCAAACATTGGTGCTGGAATAGAATTTAGTGAAGATGTGCAGATTAATCTCAGATTAATATTATGCACATTTCTGTGTGTGTGATGTACACCTGAGTGTGGGCTGGCGTTTTGAGTGTGAAACAAGGAAATGGAATGGACTGCATGAACAAGGTTACTGAAATCAACCTCTTAACCCCCGCCTGAACCAAGCACATGTTCTCCAGTTCAGCATTACCCAAATCGAAAAGCTTCTTGAAAAAAGCGTCAATGAGACAGAAATGCAACAAAAAAGCAACAATGAAGTGATGAAAAAACTACAAAAAAGTGTTGAAAAAACAATAAAAACATGACCGAAGTCAGACGAAAAAGTGACGACGAAAGAATCTTAGATCAGTTTTGTAGGTCTTAGCTTTCAAATGAGGCATTACACTGGCTAAAGGCTATAAGCTCCAGAAGCTTGTAGATTTGGGTAAAGCTGAACTGGAGATCATGTGCTCAGTTAGGCGTTTAACAGGTATTGTTTTTGAAGGTGTAATAAAAAGGTTCAAAACTGTGGATTTTTCATGATACATGATACAAATTTCATGATATTTCAAAAATGAAATCAAACGTCACAGTCCTCTTCGTTTTGTTCCTCCCTTGGCTGTCATCCCCTGTCCCAGCCTGTCCCGTCCTGCCTGTGCCTGTGCTGTAAGCACTGGGAAATGGGTCCCATTGAGCTCGCATGTGGAAATGGACTGAATGCAGCTCGTTAGCCAATCAATAGACCAAATTGGCTTTGCTTTTGGTTCCATCAACAGCAAATGAAGACAAAGTCAAAGAGAACAAGCCAAATTTGCAATGATGATTCGCTGAATATCAAGATTAGATTAGATATTTCCTAAATTTTAAATCAACTAGGTCTAATTTGATTATCTCCAACAACCCCTTCGATCCCCCCTGTTCCCAACTTGCTCAAATCCGCATTCTTCTAAGCGACTTAATGTGCAGTAACCCAGAGGAGCACAACAGAGGGGAAAGGTCTGTTTTAATAACAATAACCCTACATCATCCACCTGTTTTAACTTATGCTCAAAGTATAGAATATTTCAGCACATCCGCTCTTAAATATGTTGGACGTGAGCCACCTGGCAGTTTCCAGACTCGATATGCTATAACCACTTTACACAGTACAGAGCTGGCACTGGAAATGTGTCAGGCCACCTCTCAATGTAAGTGCAGTAACTCAGCAAATGTGACCTTTTGCCAACAGTGCTAACTTGTAAAGGAGAATAAAGTATATTTTAAAAATGATGTCTGGCAAGTAATGTATAGGTCTGTCTGTGCCTGTAGCGAAGGTGTTGCTTCCAAAGGCATGTCTTGAAAATACAGTAATATACCAGTAGGCCTGGGTACCGTTGTTTTTTCCCCCGATACCACTACTTTAGCGGTGCCTGCTTTTTGGTACTGGCGCCATAACGGTACTTTTTTTGATACCTATGTTATTTTAATTGAATTATCGTTAAAGTATCGTTCAGGAGAAAATCCTAAAATGGCACAACAGAAAGAACACAAGCCGCAGCAGTGTCACCTGTAACTTATTTTTTTGAGCAGAATGCCCACTTAAGCAGCAATAAAAAGAGAGACAGGACAGGACATCTGCTCATGATTTCAGGTTGCTTTTTTAGACTCACTGGGGATTATTTATTGACGCATGGAGACAAAAGTACAGAAAATTGACAGAAAAAAAAAAAAGTTTTGCCCCCTACCAGAGCTTTTCGGTCGGTACCAGGCAGTGTTAATTTTGACAACATATTTTAATTTAGTTTTAGTCTTAGTCTTTTGACTAAAATGCAATTTAATTTTAGTCGAGATTTAGTAAAAAAAAACTTTTCAATTTTAGTCTAGTTTTAGTCGACTAAAATTGCATGTCAATTTAGTCGACTAAAATTAAGACTAATTTAGTTGACTTATATTTATAATATTCATTATAAATTATCATATTATCATATTTAATCTTGTTCCTCTGCTTCATGGAGCTTCTCCCACGTGAATAAAGCTCAGAGCTGCTCCTTTGGCAGTGAATTTAAATGATCTGAAGCTCTTTCAGACGGTCAATAGAAGTTTGGATGATTTTAGTCTCCTTTTCATTTTTATTTAATCTTATTTTAGTCGACTAAAATATCTGGACATTTTAGTCATAGTTTTAGTCTCATGGAAAATGTTTAATTTAGTTTTAGTCCAATTTTAGTCGTCAAAAATAACACTTTGACTAAAATTAAGACTAAATATTTTAGTCGACGAAATTAACACTGGTACCAGGTAGGTCCCGTTAAATGGTACCCAGCCCTATATACCAGAGATGTTAAGTGAAATGGTCAAAAAGCAAGAAAATGCCATATTGGTGCAGATTCAATAAAGATTTATAAGAATACATTTTTTTTTTCAGTGCTGAAATTTGTATCCGTGGTAGTTTTAATATCCTCATCTTGTACCGGTACGCTGATCTTTGAATGTCTCTTCGCACTCAACTCTTTTTTACGCCATACGTCAATTTCAGTCTTCAGGAGGCAGCAAACACATCATATATCACACATATCATGAAAACATAACAATAATCATTTAAAACCGCAAACAAACCAACAGCAGCCCAAACACAACAGTTCGACTCGGTTATTAAAGCAGCACTGGACAGTCTTTGTGTCATTGTCTCGGTGTCCAAATCCAGGCAGCTCTGACACGTCCGGGCGAACTAATCACTTACGATTCGGAGCAATCACTTTCCTCCCATGATGCTTTGCGGCCGTGATAGAGCGGGTCTCGTTGGCAGTGACATTGGGATACTCATCCAGGCGGCAATTACTGTAAGACAACAGCCAGTGCAGTGTACAAGGCTCCCACAATCAGGGAGTGTCTCTGTGCTCTGATTGTGATGAACACGAGTACCACGGGAGACACCTGACACCACCGACTACTTAACGGTACAACAAGTATGAGGATTGTCCATTGTGTGGGACGAAATCAAGCTCAAGCATTGCTTTCATTTGGTGTCAACAAAGCAGGCTATTTAGTCAGTAGTAGTAGTAGTAGTCTATATACTGTCTTATCTTTGTTGTGAAATGCTCAAATGCTACTTTGCGCTAACCACCTAAAAATAAAACAAGCAGGAACGGGGGCATTGCATGGCCACTTTGACTCTAAAACATTACCTCTATTTCACCTTTTCCCAACACTCTGTTCCCCTGCGCGGCGCACGCTGTTTAGTGGGACACTTCCTTTCCCCCACTGCGACACAATGTTCCCAGGGCGGCGAATATGTCACAAAGAAACTCCGGATCAGGCCTCGGAAACACCCCTCTGTCAGACAGCCGGCGTTTTTCGCTCTGCAGTTGTTTAGTCTGGCGCTCACCTAAGGCCATTAAACTCACAAAAGAATAAATTACATTAATTGCCAGACTCGATGAGAACAGCTGGGCCGAGGTGCACAACAACAACGATAAAAAGGAGTTACAAGGAAATAAACCCGGGGTAAGGAAAGGCTTCTGACTGCGGCGTACAAACAAAATGGTGGACTGTTTTTCGGGGCTGTTTGCTGGTCTAGGTAATGTGCGGAGCTCTTGGGTTGGCCCAGATCATGGAGACACTTATAGCACTAAGCCCCAGGTGCATAACAATGAGAAGTTCCACAAATCTGCCTGCAACTGTACGTATACAACTTCTTTGATGTACTTTTTTGTTCCCTTCAAGCCTATCCAAAATGACAAGAATTGACAAAGTTGGCCATTTTGATTGGGATTCGTGGTGTAGTATAAGAGTCCTGCCATAGCCTAAACTGAGCTTTCTCTTTCTTACTAACCTCCTTCATTGGCGTAGAGCGTTCAGACTTTTGCAATTCCTCCTCCTCTAGTTTCCACATCATACAGTCAGCGTCTGTGCCTCTGTCTCAGGTATTCCCCGCAGTAGAGCTGGTTAGCTGTGAGCTTAACCCCTGATTGATTTCTGAGAGATTCTTCTGAGGACTGTGCGAGGCAGTGTTAGATGGGTTAGGGGATCAAGAACAAGAGTCACCCCCCACCCCACCCCCCCCTTTCCTGTGCCGTTATATTTTTGTTGTTTCGCTCGCGTTCGGGGCTGTGCAATGAACTGAGGAGTGGCTAACTCGCACCAATTTGTCAGGAGCTCTCTGCCTGTTGTTTTGGCTCAGGGTGTCTGGGGTGTGTTGGGGGGGGGGGGGGGGCGGAGGGTTATGGGGTGATGCAGGCCCTCCAAACGCACACTGATTACTGCGCACTGGGCCGTGGTCGGCTGCAGCGGCCATCAAAACATGCAGTTGCACTTCACTGCTGTATAAAACCATCCTCGAAACTGTATAGCGCGAATACAGTTGCCAAGTTCACTATGAGGTTTACTTTGAAAAGTCACATGGGCGGGGGAGTTTTCTGTCGTCCAGGAACTTGTTAGACACTTTAAAATATCGTCAGCCGGACTGGGTGGGTTGAAGATGTTTCAAGTCTTTCTTAAAGGAATAGGCCACCGTTTTTACATACTGAGTTATGTTCTTACCTTAGCTTTAACGAGTTCTTTAGGACCTGTCTGGTCTTCCCCCGTGCTCGAAATCCGCACAGTAATCTTCACTTTACTACGCAGTAATCTTCACTTTACTCTGCAGATGCCAAACTACTCCTGGTATTACTACGCCTTACATTATAGTTCCCACTTTTATCCGCTTAGAAAATCCACATTGTTTAATTTTGTGTAATTATACTTTGTAGTGTAACACTTCACGTAACCATATTTAAATAGGGAAAACGTGGAAGAGCCTGTTTTGGAGCTATAATGGAGAGCAGGAGAGGCTAAATGCTAACGCCGTCTGCGCTGTGTTTACGTGATAGAAGGCACGGGGGAAGATCAGACAGGTCCTAAAGAACTCGTCAAAGCTAAGGTAAGAACATATCTCAGTATGTAAAAACGGTGGCCTATTCCTTTAAAGGGACTATAAGTATTTTCATTCCCCTACATGTTCCAGCCATGTCCTAATGTGTAGAATGAGCCCAGACTTATCCACCACAACTGCCTCTAAAATCCTGCACTGTCACTCTAAAAGGTGTTAATACGGGTCCGAAGCGCCGTCATGCACGAGCTTAATATAGAAGCTGCAGTTACGCAGACCTGAGGTGGCAGTAGTGAGCATAAAATGACTAACTTGCATCTAGCCCCTTTAAGAGGCTTCTTCTCGCTTTGTATATCTTAAAGCAGAACTAAGTAACTTGTTCACCTTAATAAATCCTTTTTGTAGTGCCTCTGCGGGTAATACAAGTGTTAATGGAATGATTGGGATGGTGTCTCTGCCTAGAAAACCCCAATTGCAACTTTGCTGCCACCGGGTCTGAGGCCCCAATGCACACTAATGGAATCACGAAGAGGAAGCTAACAGGCAAGCGGGCAAAGCTAACTGCGGGCTAGCGCTTAAACAGTATTTACAGCCAAGTTTGAGTGAAAAAAATGACCTCCATTGGGCAGTTGGATGCACAATATCCCTCTCTCCCTTTATCTTTTCTGTCAGTGTAGTATTTACTCTCATGGACAATTAATTTAAAAAAAACACAACATGCTGCAGTGGCGCTTATGGCCTCTAGGGGCACAAGTTACTTAGTACTGCTTTAAAACCCTTCTTTACCCTAATTTAGATGCGATCCAAAGGCCCGTGTAGGTTTTGTTGACATTTTTATCGATATTGTCTGATTGTGTACATTGTAGATCTACATCAGCCCTTGCGAGACACCTCCTTCTATCTCACATTCATTAAACTCAGTCTTTGTATTTTCTCTTCATTCCATCCAATTTGGCGTAACGCTCTCTTGTTCGCTTCCTTGTTTCCCCACACAGGCATAACTGATGGCTCTAATTTGTGTACTTTAAAGGGGCCAATTCATAGACGGTACTTAGGCTCGATAAGGAAATTGAAATGAATGACGGCGGCCCTTATCAAAGCACTCGCGCTCTCCCTCTCTCACTCTCTCTCCTCGCCTCACACTCATCCGTCCAAGAGCAAGCGAGAGGTTTCATTGCTTTAGAGGAACACCAGCGCGGCGAGAATATAAATGTAAATCTAAATGCCTTGATGCCATTGAAGGGCCCTGCTCTTTATGGAATCAATAATCGTATGCAGGAGCGGAGCGCGAATTACTACGAGGGATTGATATGTGCTAGCTTTGTTTACATGATCGCGCGAGGGGCGTGTGCGTGGGGGAAAACAAGAGAGCCACGGCGCGTAAAGGCCGCGGAAACATGTCGAACACAGGCTTTGCGGCAAATACAGATTGTCGTACGGTGTAATAAAGCCATCAGCAAAATCCAGCCGCCTTTGTACTTTGAGCGAATTGAGTGGATACCGGGTCAATTAGCATGAGCGGTAAGAGGAGAGTGAAGCCTCTAAACAGACTCCAAACCAGCTGTGGAAAAAAGGCCTTTTGATATTTACATACGCAAACAAAAACGAAAAAAATTCCCTTATTGTGACAAAAACGCTTCAAGAGCAAATGCATCTGTTTGGTAATTCCACAGGGAACAGTGCTTGGGCCACTTATCTTTGACAATGATCATTTCTCACTGTCTATTTACTTTCATAAAGTCAAGTCCTAAAGGCGACTGCATTTGAAGAAAATCACTCCACGGTCAATTGAAAGATGAAGTTTAGCTCCTTAATAAGTGTGATGGAAAAAAAAAGAAGAAAAAGCTCATGCATTTAAATATGCTTCTTAGCCTGGTATGTCCCATGTCTTTGCGTCATTATGACCGGCTCGTGACGCACCAGAACAATGCTGCGACACGAACCACTGTTTGTTTGCTTTACATATGAATGGGCCACTTTATTTCTGGAAGAACACCAATCACTTTTGCTCCATTAAATTCTAATTAGCTGAGATAGAGCCTAAAGCCTCCCAGACAAAGATAATATTGTAGAGGAAGAGCGAGGAGGGAGGCAGTCTGACACAGTCCAACAATGAAACACAATAGATGAGCTTTAGGAGATATTTTGGGAGTTAACCCTTGAGAATCCAAACTTCTAAAACACTCGAAAAGTTACAGCTCATCAAAGGAGGCGTCAAGGGTGATCACTTTTGATTTTAATAGATATCAGAGCAATAAGGGGTTTTCAATGTTACATGCCACACATGCTAAAAGGTTGCCTTTCAATTATTATTAGACAACATAATCTAAAAAGGCTATCTCTCTTCTGTGTTGCACAATGGTACAAAGCCTGAAACAAAGTTGTGAGTTTGAGTCCCAATGCAGTTTCCACTCAATTCCACACAGTCTATGGGACGAAAGAGAAGAGTGAATTTTTGATCTGAACCACTACAAAATCAGCTCTCAGTGAAGCCCTAAATGAGGACTGACGAAAGCATGTCCAAACTAGGAATAAAAAGTGTCTCAAAACTATAGGTTGCACATGTGTCATATAGTTGAATCAGTCATAGCAGTAACTTCCTTGGGGACTGAAAACTCCAGAAAGTAAGCAGATTTTTTTTTTTTTTTGCAAATCTGAACTGCCAAATGTGATTGTTTTTCACTTTGCTAATCACTATAGGGTGAAAAAACAAGCAAATACCATATTGCTAACACATTGTTGCTGAATCACTTCAACTCTCAGTTCAGCAGAGGTTTTGTTTCTGTGATAAAGCCATACTGAGGGCCTATGGAGTTGTCGGGAGAGGATGGCACTTCTGATGCAGCTCATAAAGCAGCTCTCCAGTTTGGCGGCCTGGCTCGTGGTGTTTGGCGCAGCCTGTGCCAAATGGCCATTCTGATTAATGCACCGATAATCGAGTCCATAAATAGCTCGACTGGTCTCTGTTTTGTATTTTATGTATCTGCCTTTACTGCGGCAATAACCGTTGTCGAGCTGTATTTCATGGCTGTTTCACCGCCAAAACTTCTGGCGCTTAAATTCTGTCTGTTTCACGTTCGTTACTCTCTCCATCTCACTCACTCTGCAGCCGAACTTCGCTTTGATGCTGGAGCGAAAGAGCAAGTTGTCAAAAAAAAAAAAACTTTCTGGCATGAAATGGTGGGAATACAAAATATACAAAGTGGAAGAACCGGCTTTCATCACACAGTGAGCTTGCAAGTTAAGCTCTCGTTGGTAACACCTCAAGATTCACCATACCGACACCCATAAATTGGTTGTTGAATCATGAAAAAGCACATACTATTGGAATACTTGGACAGCCCATAGAGGGTTACAAACAGTATATAGAATTCAATGGTTTTCAGGCAGGGCACATAGTATAACATTATAAATCTCTGCAGATAAAAAAGAAGAAAAGATCGGTTGTTTGCAAACAGACAATTGTTATGACTGTATTATGTTACCGTATTTTCCGGACTATAGGTCACTCTGGTGTATAAGACGCACTCGCCAAAAGTTTCCTAACGAAGAAAAAAACAACAGGCTGAATAGGGGTACGGTATGTTAACGTAACACATTGATGGTTAGCTACATGAAGCATAAACAACAAACTAAATAGGTGTCTGGTATATTAACGTCACATAAACAGTTCAGATAACTATAAAGAACATACCAAACTCTCGATCTCACTCCAAATCACTAAATCCCTTAAAAATCTTCATCCTCTGTGTCACTTCTGAACAATCGCCATGGCAACAACCTGGGCATGGAGGCGTAACGGCACCATTGGCAAACCTCTCCCGGCAGCACGTTTTTCAAGCTCTCATTTGAGAACTCATTCCTCTAGTTGTGGCCTTCAAGCTTTTAGCCCCTGATTAGCTAAAAAAAAAAGTGCAACCAATAGTCCAGAAAATATGGCACATGTAGGCCTATCTATGCTAATGTTGAGTATGCATGGGGACATGCATTTAGTTTTTACTAGCATCTAATCAAGTACAGTAGTAAAATAACAATAAGACCCCGTGCCAAAATCGTTATGGCACGGTGACTAAGCAATGAAAAGAAAATACCAAATAAAAAAAATAAAAAGCAATAGAGGAAAAGCTTTCACCACATTAGAAGCACAAAACAGTTTTGTCTTTTGCTACAAAAGAACATGCTCCCAATGCTCCAGCAGCCCGCTGCCTCACATTAGCATCTCAAGGGACAAAACACAAAATAACGGTGATAATAGTTCAGCACTACTGGGCTGGCCGGGCAAAAAAGTATGTATAATTAAGTAAAGTGAATTAAAGATCTCAGTCAGCTTTGAAAAATACAGTAAACTCATTAACTAATACATAAGTGTAAGCAATGACCTTTTAATTAGATAAATATTCAAAAGTGTATTTGTATTTTTGTGTTGGTGAAAGCTCTCGGTAAAATTTCAATTACACCTCCGTAAAGATGGAAGCGACAGGGGCCTTTCTGTGCACAAAGGCGGCGTGTGACTTGATGAATGACTGGGCTTTAATGTTATAGGGATTAAAGATAACTTTGGAGCAATCAACGGGCCAACATATAGGCATCCCCTCTTGCAGCCGCATAATAAGTCCTGAGCTGCCACTGGTTTAATTACCCCCTTTTAAAACCCAATCCGAGCGGACCCTGTGTAAAAAAATAAGATGGTGAAGGGTAGGGTTGGGCGGTGGGGGTCAGGTATTCCATTGATTACAAGGGCCCATTAAAGATCAAGGGAGGAGGCACTTACAGGCATCCATCAGGCCAAGACTGAAGGCGCAGTAATGATCTTCCTGTACACCATAAATAACACCTCTGAAGGGTTGCTCCAGCTCTGACGCCCATCACTGCTATATATAAGGAAGCAATATCTGTTCAGGTGAGAACAACAAGAATGTCCAAACTTAAGTTCAAGTCACAACTGATTTCTAACAGATTACAAGGGAAGAATTTACATCGTTGTATTGTCTTGTTTTGAAATATCCGGGTGAGGTTATAGCATCCATACTGGCACAAGAAACCGAACCATCACAAACAACTGGCAGCTCCATTGGTGGGAATCCCAATCCAATTGATGTCGAATCCACTCCATGCAAATCTCCGAGCGTGTGTCCTCTTTGTGGGGAGCTCCGGTTATGGCAAAGACCGACCCAATGTGAATTAGGATTAGCATATATGTGTTGCCTTTGTATCTTTACATGGAGGAACTCCCAAAGGAATTGTGAAGCACAGGGACCACCACACACCCACCCATGGCCCTCTCTCGCTCCCCTCCGTGTTTCATCTGTTAGCCGCTGGTGGGTGGCTGCTCGGGGGATTAAAGAAAATGAGAAAACGGAGAAGAAACGTGCAGCAGTTCAGACGATCATTGGCTGGTGATGAAGGAAGATGGTGTACACTGGGGTAGTGCTGGCACCTCAAGGGGTGGGGCTGACGGATCTGGAAAGCAGATCCTTCACTCTACTCTATACTGTAACAAGACACTAAACTATATGGAACATCTGCTTGCATTGTTCAGATGGAAAGCACTGCTGGCATCGTGAATGAAACATTAAAGGTGGAATCTTTTAAATTGTTTAAAAATGCTTAATCTCTGGTTGTAATGCAATGCAGATTTATGAGTAGAGCGCAGCAATAATCAAGTACTTTTTCTGCCTTATTCACTTTTAATTTAACTTAAGGTTATATGTCATATGCACAACTAAATAGACCCACCTTCAGCCTAGATTTGAACATTGTTAGACAATCGCGCATCTTCAGAAAGTCTGCTCCAGGTTGTAGCTGCATAAAACTGAAACACAGCCTCACAGTGTTAAGTCCTTACTTTGAGCCCCAGAAAAAGAGCTTCAGATGGTTCATATGGCACTAATATGTCTGAGATGCACTTGGCACTAGGTCATGGAGTGACTTGAACACCAGCTAAGCTGCTCTAAAATAAAACAAAAGGCAAACATGAGGACAGAAGACTTGAGTACTGGACTAATATGGTCATAATTCCAGGATCAAGTCAGGACTCGAGCAGCAGCGTATCAGATGTACTGCAGTGGTCTTACAGCTAATTTAAAAAGGCCTATGATTCTGCCAGTGTTTTTTAGATTAAAAAAGCAGCTGAAACCTTTGATTTACGCAAGTATTCAAGTGGAAGTAAAGGTACTGTGACTAAGTTCTACCACTGCTATTAGTGTTCTTCATAATACTTATGACTACGATTATTACTACTACAGCTGCTACTGTTTGAATACAGTTGTAGCCACCTAAATCAAGCATACAAACAATTCAGTGAATATAATATATATAGAAACTATAACAAAATGTATTCACATTACACACTTGTTTAAAGACTATACCAAAACATAAAATAATGTAGTTGTATTATATTTAATCAGTGAATCTATGCAATGCCAGAGGCAGCAGGTTTTATAGTATTGTTTTCAAACATCCAAACTCAACAGAAAACTGAGAACAATAGCGAGGTGAGTGCATGGCCACCCACGGGGGAATCTGTGAAGTACTCCCCTAGGATTCATTGCACAGCAGTTGAACCTTCGCTAGGGGAGATCCAGGGCGTCCCATTGCACTGCCCCCTGCTGGGGCAGGGGTCACAGTGCCTCCCACAGCTCATCGCTCTGGGCCCCAAGAGAACAACATGAGCCCAATGTGCACAGCCATGGGGATGTTTTGTAATTTCAACTACTGGACTTTTTTCTACAGCAAACACAGCAGACTGAAGAGGGAAAGTCAATGCAATCTTCCTTCCTCAGTAACTTCTTTAACTTGTTTTTAAATAATGGTTAATCTATGCTACTACTATTTTACATGAAGTCAACATATTATATTATGTCATAGCAAATAGTAATAATTAATAATATCTTGCTTTTTTCTATATTAATATCTTGAATGTTCATATCTCGATATCAATACAATATATCTTTCAGCCCTAATAGTAACCAGAAAATACTCCCAACTTTACATCCTCAATTCAACAACCCAGTCCAGTTGACGACTTTGAAACCCCTATTATACTATTGTAGCCCACGTCTTTTCGTCAATACACAAGTTCCTTAGACTACTTTTTTGTTAAGGCCTTTGTTATTGTACTTAAATTAGCATTAGAGCGATAGCAAAGTTTCGACATTTTAGATTAGAACCGGGCTCTGAGAAGCTGGCCTCCTAAATTCTGCTCATGAATTAAATTCTTTATCCACCACAGCCAACTCGCTGAACTTTAATTTTACCTTGAAAGTGCAAGTTGTTAAGTAAGACAAGAAAAGTAAGTCAAATTGTGCCTCTGCCAAGACTAAAGACTTTTAAATTGGCTTCTGTTAACCGTTGTAAGGCGACACTTCAGCGGCGCTATAGAGAACAAACGGCAGGAAAGTACAGAATGTGAGCAAAAACAAAGAGACAAGTTAGTGCTGAAAGTGCTGACGGCCGCTATTGGCTGCGTAAGGTTGTGAAGGGAGTACAAGAGGAGCAGGAGAAAGGTAAGGCAGAGATAGTGTGTGATAAAGGGCCAAAAAACAGCAGCCCGGGCTCCCGAAGGAGGAATGCACAATGGCGCAATAAGCCTGTGATATAATGGTGTTTTTTTGTGCTGCATCAAGCCAATTCTCCTCATCTTTGGCAACAGCTCATCAAATCAGCGCCGCGGCCTCCTCAGGTGCCGCTTTAATTACTCACAGAATAATATGGAGCGGAGAGGAAATGTGCTTGTACTAATTTAGCGCGCACAGGGATACAAATTCGGGGAGGACTCCGAGTGGAAATGATCAGGTAATCGACCAAGACAAAGTAAGACATCAACGTTTTTTTAAAGTTCAATACACGGAGCGTTGAGATGGAGATGATGATGTTTGAGGTACACTAATCGTAAAATGGCATCTGATATAGCCGTCTACTGCAATAGCGGTCAATTTGATTTTCAATGTTTTTTTAAATAAATAATAAAGACATGCATCAGTGGGTATAAGATACAGATTTGACACTCTGTAGTTTTAACATTTTAAAGCAGTACTAAATAACTTGTTTACCTTAATAAATCCTTTTCATAGTCCCTCTGGGGGTAGTACAAGTGTTAATGGGATGGTTTTATCTCCCCCTGGAGTCTCTGACCAGAAATCCACACTTGCAGCTTTCCTTGCTCTGACCCGGAGGCCCCAATGCACACTACTGGAATCACGAAGAAGAAGCTAACAGGCTAACGGGCCAAGCTAACTGTGGGCTAGCACCACTTAAACAGTATTTACAGCCAAGTTTGAGTGAAAATTATTATCTCCATTGTGTAATTGGATGTACAATATCCCTCTCTCCCTTTGTCTTTTCTGTCAGCGTAGTATTTACTCTCACGAACAATTAATGAGTAAAAAAACGTAACTTGCTACGACACCTGCAGTGGCGCTTATGGCCTCTAGGAGTTACTTAGTTCTGCTTTAAAGCATTTCAAGGATTTTGGCCAGAGGAGCAATTATGTTCGGCATAAACTAACTAGACTAGGACTGAACCAGAACTAAAATAAACTCAGGAAACATTTTAAACATCAAAAGCCACACCAGTTTGAGAATACACACCACGCCCACACAATTTTAGGCCAGCAGCATACAGTTATGTGGATCAATTTTCCTTGTCATACTACACAGTTATGTTGTTGTTGCTGCCATTAGCTTGTTATGGGAGAGTGGTCGCTGCCGGATCTGTATATAGCAAACCATGAGTGACATCCTAAGCACGGCTAACGCGGTTACGGCAGCTAGCGACGCGGGCAGACTCTTCCCTGGATACCTGCTGCAGACCGGACCAAATGATATCAAACCCCGGGCAAATCTAATCACAAGCCCAGAGACACGGCGCAGGAGGAAGAGGATGCACAGGGTAAACAAGAGGCAGAACCAAAACACAATATCATTGAGTGGGAGACAGGAATATACCGAGCGTGAAACAACAAGTGAAAGGACTATTTGAGGAGAGTAAATAAAAAGGCGGCACATGCCATAGGTCCAACTTTTACAAGATATTAGTTGTGTGGCTCTAACCTTGGAGTTACGATGTTTGTGCAGGTTTACAGGGCGATTCGAGGGTGAATTTTTTTTTCATTTTCACAGATAAAAGCGCAGTGCCGGAGTGCTGTGTCACTTCAAACCAACACAAGGTTCTGGGGTCTCAGTGTATAGAGATGGAGTTGGCTACTTCTAATCTGGTGTAGGTCCAATGTCGCTAATTAATCTAAAACATGGACACCAGTGTTCTCAATTTAATCCTGGCACGACATTACTTCACCTAATACGTATATTCGCCACCACCCGTGAGTGTAGAGTTGGGTCTATGGTGGTCACGGGACAGTAAAATGTGTTTCATTCACTTTTTATTAGAGACATCCCAGAGTCGAGCAATGTTTGGCCAGATTATGATGAAGTGTCTATTTTATGCTGTTATGCTATTCAATAATAGTTCAAATGTGTTTAAAGGAATAGTTCACCGTTTTTCCATACTGAGATATGTTCTTACCTGAGCTTAGACGAGTTGATACGTATCTGTCTGGTCTTTGTGAGTGCCCGTGGAATTTGGAGCTAAATTTGGAGCTAAAGGAATATGCTGGGAGAGGCCCATGCTAAAAACATCTTTGGTCTTTTTGCGTGACTGAGGGCACACAGTTCTTCCATACTGTGATATGTTCTTACCTGAGCTTAGACGAATTGATACGTACCTGTCTGGTTTTTGTGTGTGAATGTGGAGGAGCTTGGTAGCTTCCAACTTCACCCTATTTGGAGCTATAGGAATACATTGGGAGAGGTCAAATGCTAGCAACATCTTTGGTCTTTTTGCGCGACTGAGGGCACACACAAAGACCAGACAGGTACATATCTTAGTATCTAAAAACGGTGAACTATTCCTTTAAAGTTTCAAAATATAACCCCATAAAAATAAAATCCCTAGGGATAGCTAAACTAATTCTCATTTTCAATTCTCTTTCTGATTCTGAAAACAAACTGACAGCCTCATTCAGAAGTGTTTATACATTCTCTTTGGCGCTAACAGAATTGGCACTCTCCCCCCTTCTCCTGCTCCTCAGACCGGCTCCTCCGCCAGCGTGGCACAATGGCGAGCTGATGAACCTGCAGCTAACATGCCCTTTGAGCCCGGCACAGTGAAAACGCATGGAGAGGCCTTAATCGTATCAGCGCTCCACAGCAAGCTAACTGGGCACAAAATCCCCGCCGTTCCTCCCATCACAATATCCCCATCAATTTTCTCAATAACCGAATTCAAAAACACAAAAAGATTTTCGAAAGAGATAGCGGGTATTGAGGCATCGTCTTCCGGCAACAGCTTGATATTAACTCAGGCATTTTGTTTTTAAATGAATTGCCGCCTTTCTGTGATTGTGCTCGATTAGATTGGGAGATTAGATAAAGGGGGGGGAGAGAATATTATTCCGTTGCCTTCATGTTTCAACACATATGGATAAGCCGATAAAGGCCGTCTCTGGTGCGACCAAAAAAGAAGAAAAAAAAAAAAAAACAATATGCAAATCTGTCCATATTAAAGATTCCAGAACAGATACGTTGTGGCGCGAGCGTTTCTTGAGAAAAACGGCAAACGAAAATAGAGGCAACTAAATAATTGAAAACGTGTGATAAGGGGAAGGTTGAAGTGTCACAACAAATGAGTGAGCGGCGGGTCGATTCTCCTTGTGAAATAAGACCTCTAAACCTTGATAATTGGATTCTGCAGCCAATTAAAGACTGTTGTTGGTTTTTGAATGTAAACAACGGCTCCGGTTAAGGGCTGGTTCATGGTCAGCTGCTTCGTTGGAACAACAAATTATAACATCTGAAATAATGGCGCTTTCTTCTGAAGCCTGGTCTTATATTGAACACTGACTGCCGCTTTATATTGTGTTATTCATTCACTATGCGAGGCTGCTACTGCGTAACCACAGATGTACCGGGACAAGGTTTTTCGCCAAAGGACACAACAATAGTATGTGGTGGTAAAAAGATAAGATAAGGCTTTATTGATCTCACAACTGATCCCTCATGGCGACGCGTAAACAAGCGCTGACTTTCCTCTCTCTTGGTACAGTGTTTAGTTTTTTTTCTTTCTGCCTTTTTCTGCAAACTGCATTTCCACATTGTTTTACTGGACACTTTTGTACATCTTTGCTGTGTTTTGGTGAGGTTCAGTGGATTTTTTATTTTTTCTGGCAAAGAAGGACCCAGACTTTAGTGAGTAAGTAAACAAGCAGCTAGCTTTTGTGCTAAAGGCTTCCCGGAAAGAGTTCAGTCAGAGCTTTACAATGAGCCCTCCCACTACTTCCTCGACCTCAGAGGAGCGGAGAAACATCGCCGTGAAAATCGGGTACAAGTTATCGCACCTATTTTATGTTTTATGTTGTAGACTTTTATATTATATGTATATCATTTAAGAATCATAAGAGACCGAGACTAACCCTTTTATGTTTTGGAATCTAATGATTTTTGTCTTTCAAACAAGCTCCCTCTGAAGTACCTACTAAATATGAATATATATGAATATATGCATATCGCCTTTAGAAAAACCCACACCGGTCGACCTCTAATATATTTCTGTGATTGAAACCTTTCCTATAAAAATAAATGTTTAACAATAGGCTACTTGAAAGATAAAAAAAAACAAAAAAATGAATTAAAGCGGAACTAAGTAACTTGTTTACCTTAATAAATCCTTTCGTAGTCCCTCTGGGGTAATACAAGTGCTGATGGGATGATTGGGGGGTCTTTCATCTCCCCCTGGTGTCTCTGGCCAGAAAACCAAACTTGCAACTTTAGTGCCTACGGGTCAGCGGCACAAATACACACTAATGGAATCATGAAGAAGCTAACAGGTAAACGGGCAAAGCTAACTGCGGGCTAGCACCACTTAAACAGTATTTACAGCCAAGTTTGAGTGAAAAAAATGATCTTCATTGTGTAATTGGATGTACAATATCCCTCTCTCCCTTTGTCGTTTCTGTCAGCGTAGTATTTACTCTCATGGACAATTAATGAGTAAAAACGCAACATGCTACGACACCTGCAGTGGTGCTTATGGCCTCTAGGGGCATGAGTTACTTAGTACTGCTTTAAATTACTTAAAATATCGGCCTATATAACGGCTATCGGCCATGCCAACCTCTTCACATCGAGATCGGTATCAGACCCCAAAAATCCACATTGGTCGGGCCCTAATAATTACTTGCCCAAACCATCTTTGTTGTTTTTAACTTCCAAGAAAAGTAGGTCCAAGTCAATTCCTCTGTAAACAATTATGGGCTGCTCTGAAACGCATCTGTTCAGCACACGTTAAGGCAACACATTAAAATGACTGGATGTTTTGATAACAATTTGAAAAGTACTTTATAATGGATGCAGCCGTTCGGGCAAAGAAAAGAGCTATAAAAGATTATTCAAAATGAAAACTCAAGTTAGCATTATCATTAAGTAAAGTAACCATTTGAAGAGTGTGTTTCATCAATCAGCCTAAGCTCTACTTTGCTTCTGACAGGAGGAACGATTTGTCGGAAATATTGTCGATATCCCATTATTTGAAATTGTAATGTTTGCATGGAGTCAATCAAGCCATCCAAATCACTTTTTCTCAGACTTTTTTAAACAAAGGCAATTTAGCGAAGGCGATCAGCATGGCGTCGACATAAGCATCCTCTTCAGGCCTCGCCGTGTTTAAGTGATTACATTTTCATTCCACTCCAGTTTCCTCAGCTTTTTTTCACCCTTTTTTTCTGCTCAAATCTGCAGTTTATCCTCTTTGGCCGCCGCTTAATATGCTGATGCTAATAAAGGGCGGATTTGTGTTGTTTTGTGTTTAATTCTTTATCGCACCAAAGCTATCAGCTGAGCCGCAGGTCCGTTCTATCTCCGCTGGACACGAGGGCTTAGCGCGTCCCTCGAAATCATCAAGGTTTGATTACTTCTGTGAAGATTTTTACCGCGGCCCGATAACCCGGCGCTCCCCAATTAATGCTTCCCCCCACCCCACCCCAAAAAAAAAATCCTGCAGATCAGACCTCCTACGTGTCTCTGTTCGCTTTGTTAACATCCTGTTAGAAAGTTACACCTTGGACATCTTTTCAAGCCGTTTTCGCTCACAACTCCATCACGAATCACACTTCATCAAACAAGATAAATTAATCTCCGAGCTTGTCTGGCAGCGAGCCCAGACGTCTGAAAATGGGAAAATAGTTTTTAGGCACTACCACACAGTGTGACAAGTTATGACTGGTCAAACTGTGAACATAAATAAAAGACTGAATGGTTTAGAGAAGTTACTCACCAGATCTATGTTGTATGATACTGTTACATAGAATGGTCTGGTTTGTCAGAATTAAAAGTGGTCCAAGGAAGGAAAGGTGGTGAAAAAGAAACAGGTGACACATACAGGGTTGAAGGCAGTAACTTAAAGCAGGGGTAGGCAAGTTTGCGTCATGAAGGGCCGATTTGCATCATTCCCAAAACACCCGAGGGCCGAACCTCAACATTGTAGCCTAAAGTAAAGAACTATTTTCAGCAAATGCCAATTTTTTACTTAAGTGGTTCCCAAGTGGCAGGACTTTACCCTCTGATGACAAGCCGAGGACCCAAATAAAACTGTAATTTGTCATATTTCATATTAAATATTGTATTTTCCGCACAAGTTGTTGTTGAACAAGCAGTAGATATCCCATTAAGACTGAAATTATGATCAAAACAAGATTAATTTAAAAGGTGCATTATGCAACATCTTATGTGAGAAAAAAAGTTGATATTTATGTGTATTTGACCCAGTGGATGTATGAGAGGTCAGCATGGCACCATTACTTTCTATCAAAGTGGTTTCTAGGACGCTCCAGGATCAATTGTTCGGAAGGTTTTCACTGCTGACGGACCCTCTCAACAGAAAACCTACAAAACAATTGATCCTGGAGCGCTGTAGAGACCAGCTGGGTCACTACAGTGTAAAATACTCACAAATCTAAACTTTTTTAGACTCGCGACCCACTGAAAATGGTTCCGTGACCCACCAGTAGAGAATCATTGTTTAACATTATATATGACCAAGTGGGATGTTCTGACATTTTTTAAAATACTGACACTATTTCTTGCATTTTTAGACTTTAACAGATATTTGATCTCTTATTTGCATATCTCAAAATCATCTTGGGGCCAGAGGTTTTGTGCTGCAGGGCCAGATTTGGCCCTCGGGCCTGAGGTTGCCTACCCCTGACTTAAAGGGACAGTTCACCGTTTTTCCATACTGAGATATGTTCTTACCTGAGCTTAGACGAGTTGATATGTACCTGCCTGGCCTTTGTGCGTGCCCGTGAAAGAGCCTGGTAGTTTCCAACCTCACCCCTGTTTGGAGCTATAGGAACACATTGGGAGAGGCCAAATGCTAACAACATCTTTGGTCGGTTTGCGCAACTCAGGGCACACACAAAGACCAGACAGGTACGCATCAACTCGTCTAAGCTCAGGTAAGAGCATGTTTCGGTATGTAAAAACAGTGGCATGTTCCTTTAAAGTCCTGAAGTTGTTGAGGCTTGTTCTGAAAGATGACAGCCATTCTCAGCGGGTAGGTTGGGACCCGAAAGCGATTTATGGGGTTTATAGTTTTTTATAGTCTGCCTTAAAATCATGGCTTGAAACAACAGATCTCTGAGAGGATATACTGTCCTTTGATAGCAAATATCCTAAAACAAGGTCAAGCTGCAAATAGTTTTTATGGTAAAGTGAAATTAATGTTGTTGCTACAGTTCATTGGAGGAGCATGTGCTCATAATGAATCTAAAACTAAAGAATCACTCAAGAAATTACCTTTCGAAATCAATCATCCTCCTTCCTCAGCGCTTTAACACCTGGATGTCATGGCCACTGGGTGTATTTCTTCAGATCGTCCTCACTGTGGGTCAAGTTCTCATTGTTCCAAAACAAAGGCACCGCTTCTTCAGAAGTCGGCAATCAAACAAGCACAGCACAAAGCCCGTAATTTATCTTCTGCTATTCACATTAAAATGGCTTGGAATTCATTTGAAAATTAAATTTACTCACTAAATTAAAGAGTACGGAACATAATAGATGTATGCGGATTGTCAGAAAGGGTAGAGACTCTTGTAAATAGGAAAGGCGAGATGAGAATTTTTACTTGTGTGAGTACAGAGCAATCAGGCACAACATTATGACCACCTGCACCACCTCTATACAGCTCTTATCTGGACAATGAAAGACACTTTACATTGCATTATTCAGTCACTCCATACTTGGTGGTGGTAAGCTACGACAACCACCACCACCCACTCACTCACTACATTCACCCAGACTTCCTGGTCTTCCCGAACGGTCTCCCATCCAAGTACCAACCGGGCCCTTCCCTGCTTAACTTCCAAGATCTGATGGGATCGGGCAGAGCGAAGGCGGCCCTGATACATGAGCATATTATGCCCAATTTCTTATCATCCATTTGCAGCTTTTAAGGTGGTGACATCACATTTCCTTGTCTCCCTGTTTGACATCTGTCTCATTGGAGATTTTCAAACTCCTCTCCTGTTTGATCACATCAGCAATATTTGGAGAGTGTGATATGACGCTGTACAAATAAATAAGTCATATTGATTGATACATTGGATTTGTGTATGAATGTGTGTGCCAAAGGAGGACTACAACAACATTTGACTAGTTTCTGCTGCAAACCAGACTACAAATGTTATTATTATCAATGAAGATTTACAGATATCAAAAACAGATACGCTGCTGATCTTAAGGGACTTTGAAGAGGATCTTAAAAGCTCAGAGAAAGATAAGGAATACAAAATTGTAGCACAACTAAGGCTGAGAATATTTTCACACATTTTGAGACATATGAATAAGGTTTAACATAGTTACAAGGCATTAGTGCGTTCACATTTCAAAGTAGCGGTTTCACCCTTCCTTCTCACATGAAGCCTCTTTGTCGAGTGAAATTAAAGCCCATCTATTTTCGCTGAAGCCAAATATTATAAAGTGGTGTTAAGGGGGTCATTTTTCCACACAATTAGCCGCGCCCCGTTATGGCCTGAGCGCACAAACGGTTAAAAGGAACATGGGGTTGTAACACCACATTAAATATAGCTTTCGGACAGAGAGAGATTTGAAGTTTCATTACCTCCGCTGCTCCAGTCCGGACCAAGTGACATCATAAATAGAGTGACATAATGAACATCCACTACTGAGAGACTGCCCGCGATAGGGGCCATAAACCTTCTCCACTCCCCATTCTTAGCGTCTGAGAGATTTGTCCCATGAAGGGCGCTAAATTATTATGGTGTCCAGGTAGCATTCTACAACTCCCCCTTGACACCCCTCTCCCCTATCTGCATGTCTCCAAGGGCTTTTGAGTAATGCTTTTCTATTATTGTACCCCGTGTAGTGTCACTTTGGTGGCTTTATCAGAAAAGTTGTTGCAGGGGCCGGGGCTACAGTGGGATGGAAGGGTTATTTCTTTGGGCTCGCTCGGCATTAATCTATGTCACTTGTCCACTCTGATTTATACTCCTACACCAATAGTCTAGTGCGGAGCTCAGCGGCTATTGCGACTTTGCGATAGCACGCGCGGCTTGACATTGAAGGCTCCCAATCAGGGGGAAGTTATTAAAAATAAAGCACGTTGAAGCAGAGGTTGTGTTTGCTGGACATCGAAAAAGAAATATCTGCAGGCCCTATGCATGGGTCCATTCACAAAGCAATTACCAATTCAAAATGTAGAATTCACAGTTTTACTTAGCCTTTTTATAACTTTCTAACTTTCCTATAATCTTCTAAATTTCTAACATGATTTTGATATTTCTGGTAGTCAAAAGAGACTCACAAAAAAGATCTTGCCCCAAAAACCCAAGTGCATGAAGAATACAATCCACTACAATGAATCCTAACTAGGTATGGGCGGATCGATAACACAGTATCGATATATCGACACCAAACGGCTACTGTTTAGTATCGATATTGGGCAAAAAGTATCGATACTAATTTGCATATGTAATAACAAAGCGTGGCAGCAATTTTAGACATAAAAGGACGATTTACATCTTTGTTCTGAGCCAAAACTGTCCACAGCAGCCGGGGATTGAACTCAGCCAGCTAAATCCTTCTGGTTTCATATCCTTTTGTTTCTGATTCTGTTCATCATTAAAGTATTCATTTTAAACTTGTTTGCATTTGATTTCACATTAACATTGTTTAATTGAATTAGTTTACCTATTAATCATATAAAATAACCAGATTTAGAAAATGTATATTGATTGAAATACATTCACCCACATAAAAAGATCAGCATCGGCATCGAGAAAAATGACCCCAAAAGTATCGGTATCAGTATCGATTCCAAAAAATATGGTATCGCCCATCCCCTTTTTTACTTGATTTATTATTTTTTTTACGGAGATGAATATACCGAAATACACTACACTAGGTTCCACGTACTTAACAGACCCCCAAGATGGCAGACCCCGTTCCTTGGCTTCCTCTGTGGTGCATACATTTCCAAAAGTGTTTCATTACAGATGATTTATCGCCGAACTGTCGCCTGCTAACTGGGCCTAGCGTTCGCTGCTCCCCACGCCACTCTCCCGCTGCGCTGGGGGAACTTTCACATCATTATGAAGCAGCTCATTTATATTAAAATGAATATTAGGGGCTAATTCGCTCCATACATTCTGTACACAGCGTGGGCCGTGCGCCGCCGCTTCAGATCGCACCTGCACACGCGTGGCAGTTCCGGGGGCATACATCAAGTGCTTTATTGCAGCCGAGTTAATGCGCGCTTGATCTGGCTGTGATTTGCTATAAAGATTAGAGAAACAGGGCTGAACCTACATCACGATACCGCACTGCCCTTGCAAATATGATAAGAGGACATTAAAGCATAGGCTTGAGTTATACATATCACTAAAGGGACGTTTATGTGGGATATATGGGGCACAGATAACCCCCGGCTGTCAATTTGAGAGCTACTGCCTCGGAGAAATACGGCACATCAAAGCACGAGCACCTCTTTTGACCAGTCGATCAGATTCAGACCTTTTACTCTGACGGAGACATTTTGCGAAAAGAAGGTAAGCAATGTATATTTCTATGTATGTGGTATGTATGTGCTGTGAGTGGGTTAGCATAGAAGTGTAATAGGCTCCATGTAGGCTATGTTTAACCTCTTACCCCCACCCTACCTTAACTGAGCACATTTTCTCCAATTTGGTTTTACCCTAATCTAAAAGCTTCTGGACTGGAGAGTCACCTCATTTGAAAGCTAAAACCATCAAAAGTACTTTTGTCATGTTTACTTGTTTTTTATGTCGTGCTTTTGTTGTTTATTGTGGCACTGCCGTCGACCACTGCTCCTTACGGGTCGCCCCAGCGGCATCGAAGGATGGGATAAATGCAGAGGACAAATTTCCCTACGGGAACAATAAAGTATACAAACAAACATTTTCATCATGTTTTTGTCATTTTTGTGTGTGTTTTCGTCATGTTTTTGTCACTTTTTTTGTAGTGTTTTCGTCACGTTTTTGTAGTATTTTCATCACTTTTTTGTAGTGTTTTTGTCACTTTTTCGTCACTTTTTTGTCACTTTTTTATCACTTTTTTGTAGTGTTTTTGTCACTTTTTTGTCCAGTTTTGTAGAAGAAGAAGAAGAAGAAGAAGATCTTTATTTATATAGCGCCTTTCACAGACATATAGTCACAAAGCGCTTTACATGAGACAACTGTAGATTTTACGTCACTTTTTTGTAGTGTTTTTGTCACTTTTTCGTCACTTTTTTGTCACTTTTTTGTAGTGTTTTTGTCACTTTTTGTCCAGTTTTGTAGATTTTACGTCACTTTTTTGTAGTGTTTTTCTCACTTTTTTTGTAGTGTTTTTGTCACTTTTTTGTCACTTTTTTGTCACTTTTTTGTAGCGTTTTTGTCACTTTTTGTCCAGTTTTGTAGATTTTACGTCACTTTTTTGTAGTGTTTTTCTCACTTTTTTGTAGTGTTTTTCTCACTTTTTCGTCACTTTTTTGTAGTGTTTTTCTCACTTGTTTGTCACTTTTTTGTCACTTTTTTGTCACTTTTTAGTGTTTTTCTCACTTTTCTGTCCAGTCAATTTTTTTGTAGTGTTTTTGTCATGTTTTATTTCCCCTCACTGAACAGGGAGGAAGCTATTCTAGGCCCAGAGTTTTTTTTAATGCTCTTCTGTGGCATTTTTAGTACTTTACCATCACTCTTTAGTTGTATTTTTCATGACTTTTCCACAGTGTTTTTGTCACTCTTTTGCCGCTTTCTTGGGTCTCTTCTTTTGTTGTGTTCTCATCCTCACTTTTGTCGCCATTTTGACACTTTTTTTGAAGAAGCTTTTAGATTTTAGTAAAGCCAAACTGGACAAAATGTGCTCGGTTGAGGCGTGGGTTAAGAGGTTAATAAAACGTGGCGAGCTTTATTTTGAAACAGTACGACTCGCAAAAAGAAAAGGGATATTTGGGGGACGGGGGTTTCCAACATAATTTCAAAACGCCGCTCCCAACAGAACTTAAACAACACACGAGTGAGTTACCTCCGGGCACAACTTAAGTGATCGCTTATAAATGTAACTTCAACACCTGCCCAGAGGTGTACAAGAAGTCAGAAAACACCAGAGCACACGCAGTTATTAAAAGGAACAACAACAACAAAAAAAACTCTGGGCCTAGAATAGCTTCCTCCCTGCTCAGTGAGGGGAAATAATAATGAGGGTATTAAATACAGCCAGCAGATGAAAAATAATAACATATCGATTGTGCACGTAGCGCTTTCCAAAGGAGCGTAATGGCCTGATTCCTGCTATTGATCGCATGCGCGGGCCCAGGGAGGAGCAGCGCGTCGCCCCGAAAGACCCCCAGTGAGAAAGAGATTGGTGAAGCCATCCGAGTTTCTGTTTCTTGTTTCGCTTCCATATGGACGGACCTTTTTTTTTTTTTTTTTAAATGCCTTTTTTTCCAAGAGGATGTGAAATGAATGCTGCAAAAAAAAATTGACTGGAGACATACAATATTCGCTGCGACCGTGCTGCTCGTGGCCTCCCGCTCTATAGATAGAAAAAAATCTGTGCGTTCTGGGCGCATTGGAAGTAATGCGTTTTTCGGATTACAAGATCTACAAGAATGGTATGAATTATTGAGGAGGGCGAAAACAGATCTACATGTCTTGCTGATAAATAATACAGCCGCCATTATTTCGGCGCACATCGGGCATAAAATAGGAGCGTTTATTTATTATTTATGCAGCTTTAAGGGCGTCTTCACACTTGGAGTATGGTACATTTAGTTTGGTTCGGGAGGATAAAGTCTGGGTTCGCTGGGAGTTCGCGTTGACGACAAACACAGGAACAAACGTTAGGAGGCGATGTCAAATGAAGCCGTGTGAATTTGGAAAAATAGGCCAAACTGTATAGAACTGTAAAATAGGAGAAAATATAAGAAACTAAAGTTGAGAATTTGGCACGCATTACACTCGAACAGGGTTTTGTGGAACTGTATTTATTTTTTAAAGCAGAACTAAGTAACTTGTTTACCTAAATAAATCCTTTCCGTAGTCCCTCTGGGGGTAAGACAATTGATAATGGGACGATTGGGGGGTCTTTCATCTCCCCCCGGTGTAACTGGCCAGAAAAACACGCTTACAACTTTCCTGCCTACGGGTTGCACCCACCAATACACACTAATAGAATCATGAAGAAGAAGCTAACAGGCTAACGGGCAAAGCTAACTGTGGGCTAGCACCACTTAAACAGTATTTACCGCCAAGTTTGAGTGAAAAAAATGATCTCCATTGTGTAATTGACTGTACAATATCCCTCTCTCCCTTTGTCTTTTCTGTCAGCGTAGTATTTACTCTCACGAACAATTAATGAGTAAAAAAAACGTAACATGCTACGACACCTGCAGTGGCGCTTATGGCCTCTAGGGGCACGAGTTACTTAGTACTGCTTTAAGTTAGACCAGTGGTTCTCAACCTTTTGGAGCCGCGACCCCCATTATAACAGGTAAAGAGGTTCGTGACCCCCCGCCCGGGTCACACCGGGGGGGAAATAGGAACATTAGCCTACATAATTCTTAAAAAATAAAGAAAAAAAACAAATGGCTGAAATAAAATTAATCAAACTACGAACAAATAATGGCACTCTGGTAAAATAGCAAATACATGCTACAATAAAACATTAGATTATATGCTAATGAAAATATGTATATTTTCTCTAAATGATCTGGCGACCCCCCAAATTTGTCTCGCGACCCCCTTAGTAGTTAGACTATTCTTCTCTCATAGGACTGTACAGAAGACTATTGTGTTTTTGGCTCAACAGCAATAATCTGGGATGGCCTTGTCTGCTAGGCCCACCAGACTCAAGGACAAGTTCATCCACCAGGCTGCAGGAAGCTGAACTTTCTCCTCCTTTTAAAATAGGCTTGGAGGTAACGCCATTTTGATTCTCTGTACACGAGGGTGACAGCAGCACAAATGCTGGAGCGGGTCGTCTCATGATCAGAAGGTCGGGGTTCGAATCCCGGCTCCTTGGGCAAGACACTTCAAACACCTTTCCTCCAGTGACTGTGCACATTGGTGTGTGAATGGGTGAGTGGTTCCTTGATGTAAAGCCCTTGGGATAAACGCGATATACAGTCTCAATCAAAAAATTAAGAATAGAAAAAATATATATTATTTTGCAAGGATTGGATCTTAACAAATAGAACTTCAACATGCACCAAGGGGAAATGGTCCGCTTGTCTAAATCCCACTTCTTCTTGATTCATATTGAAATTTTACAAGAAGAATTTTTCAACTGGTCTCAAACATTTGATCAGAACAGAGACAATTTACCATGCTGTAAAATTGACAGCAAAGCTCACCAAACTGAACAGAAGTCCACAGAAAAAGGGGTTTACTCACTACTCTAGTCTGGTGGCAACGTTTCTGAAATTCACCACCCATTTCAAAGAGCAGGCACTTAACAAAATGTTTCCAAGACGCACATTTTTAACTGGTTGTGGTCGGTGTTTTTTCCCATGATAACCAAACTGCATTAGCACTAAAATCCACTTAAACCAAACTTGCACTGCGCTACAGAGCATGTCATCTGTGCAAAAACACGGACAAAATTGCCTCTTTTGGCTTTACACATGTGATCCCCCAATACCGCCTTACACCCGCAAACTCTTCCAGCGATCTTATTTCCACCTCGAACAGACAGAAAAATCCATATCTCAATTTGGTACACTTCAACTCCACACTCCACAAGTGCCCCGCGAGAAAACTGAATTAAACTAAGACAAGCCGATTTCGAGTGCTTCAAAGACGAATCTAAGTAGTTGTTTCTAAAATATGTACAAGCGAAGGAGGAGAGACGCACGTTTTGAGCTCTCATACTGACGATGTAGTGGAATCATCGCAAAACACAATTCTGAAAGACTGTTTATTTCATTTGCTGGTCCCATTTGGATGAGAAACACTGTCATTTAGTCCAGTGGTTCTCAACCTTTTGGAGCTGTGACCCCCATTATAACAGTTAATTAGGATCGTGACCCCCGCCCGGGTCACACCATGGGAAAAACAGGGACATTAACCTATATGATTCTTAAAAAACAAAGAAAAAACAATGGCTAAACTAAAATGAATCAAATTTAGAACAAATAATTGCACCCTAAAATAGGATGCATGCTACAATACCATAATAATTATAATATTAAAATATATATTTATATCTATATGCTCTGGAGACCCCCCAAATTTGTCTTGCGACCCCTTGGGTGTCCCAGCCCCAGGTTGAGAACCCCTGATTTAGTCCCAGCTTATATGTTTTATGTGTTTAACCAGTATGAACTGTGTTGTTTTAGTGCAGAATGAGGTGACTTCAGCTTGGGATGCTTGTCACACCCAAATGTAGTGAAGTTTTTGTTTGTTTATTGTTTTTCTACAAACTGTATGCTCTTGGTATGTGGAATACACCAAAGAGAGAGAGAGAGAGAGAGAGAGAGAGAGAGAGAGAGAGAGAGAGAGAGAGAGAGAGAGAGAGAGAGAGAGTGAGAGAGAGAAAGCGTGAATGGACTTTTAAGCTGATACAGAAGGGTGTGTTTTCCCAGAGTAAGAACGTGCATGGCTGCGAATACATTAATCATACCACTGTGACAGGCGGCCTGACAGACAAGCGGAAGCGCAGGAACAGATTTGCCTTCTATTCCTCCCCAAAAAAAAACACACACACACGCGCGCACCAACTTACAGGGCAATTAAAGCTAGCCTCGATAGCCGTGTCAGTTGGATTAGGGGCTGGCCGTGAAATTGTCACACTGCGTGTCAGAGGGCTGCTCTGTTAACCACTCTGCCGGGCTTTTTGCGGCGCAGGAACGTGACACTGGGAGAAATAGTCTGCGCGGGGCTGGATTAGATTAGCCCACTGGAACAGGTGGGCTTTTATTGGCTGCGTGATACTGTCAAGGATGCTTGGAAACTGGATCCAGGAGGGGAACACTTGTGCGAAATTTTGAAAAAAAAAACACACACAAAAAACGCGCAGACAATGAACAGAGCGGTCAGGCAACAGAAGCATAAGAAAAATGGAACGCTGTTTGAGTCGTGTCTTTTTTTCTGACTCCTGTACATGGTTATGGGTGACTGGAGTATTATCTCAGCTTCTATCCTTTGGCGAGGAGAAAGTAAGCAAGTAAAACCTGCAGGGTATTCAATGTTTTCACTACAAAATAATTCATGACCACAATCGGCTTGAATATTAAGAGATTTAATTAGGGCTCCACAGTGAGGCGAAAAAATAAATAGAAGTATATGTTTTAATTTCACTGAGATAAACATTTCTAAAAAAGTACTAAGTAACTTATGACCCCAGAGGCCATAAGCACCACTGCAGGTGTCGTAGCATGTTGCAGTTTTTTACTCATTAATTGTCCGTGACAGTAAATACTACGCTGACAGAAAAGACAAAGGGAGAGAGGGATATTGTACATACAATCACACAATGGAGAGAATTTTTTTCACTCAAACTTGGCTATAAATACTGTTTAAGTGGTGCTAGTCCACAGTTAGCTTTGCTCGTTAGCCTGTTAGCTTCTACTTCGTGATTCCATTAGTGTGCATTGGGGCCTCCGACCAGTAGGCAGCGAAGTTGCAATTGTGGTTTTCAGGCAAGAGACACCAGGGGGAGATGAAAGACGCCCCAATCATCCCATTAACACTTCATTACTCCCAGATGGATTATGAAGAGGATTTATTAAGGTAAACAAGTTACTTAGTACTGCTTTAATCACAATATGATTAAAATTGAATTAACTGCAGAACCCAAGTCTGACTAAAATTAACACAGTAAGGGACGATCTAGTTGACTGAAATTGTTTCCAGGTGCCATCATAAAAACAAAAATGTAAAAGTGGGGTATTATGCAAACTCAATCTTCAAAACATACAGAGCTTCAAGCGCATCATTGTGTAATCTTTGAGTCTTCACCGGTGGCTGCTCTTAGAAAAAGCCTCTCTGGTTCCCAAAAAACAGCTCTTCCTCCGGTCGTAACCAGGAGATGCTAACCAGGAGTGAAACAACTGAATATGTAGTTTTCACTGTTTTTTGCGTTTTCTAACCAACAAAGCGTAAGACAGTGACATCATCACCAAATACAAATACAAAAATCATAAAACCCTTCCATAACAGCCCTAAATTGTCACTATATTGTCAATATGAAAGCGCCAGGGATGGCTTGAGAACAAATGGTTTAGAAGATGTAAGGTGAGAATAGCTAAGAAGTCATGGCGGGTTAATGTGCTTTGAGTAAAAAAAAAAAAAAAAAAAAACACTCAAGCGTCTGGGGAGTGAGAGAAAATCCAGGGATCGTCCAGCTGTCTCGACGGCCTGAGCCACCAAAGAACACAATCTAACGAGTTAAAGGAGGAGGGGGAGGCGGAGAGACAGGCAGACAGACAGACAGACAGACAGAGAGGTGGTGTGCCAAAACCTTTTCACACGCTGTATATTTACTCTCGCTTATAGGAACATAGTCACCATGAATTAAACATCTGCTGATATATATATATACCATCAGGAGAAGGCTTATAGGCCGTATTTCCGTATGGGCAGAAAGGTATAAAAATGCAAAGGTATGTAAGCCAAAAGGATAATATACAGCTATAATAGTAGGTTAGTATCACAGCCAATAATGGGGATTTTAAAGCACAGAGACAAAAGCATTTAATCCAAAACTAAGAACCAAACTAAGACCTCTGACAGAACTGAAAACAACGGGAAGCATGGGTCGCCTTGATACTTAGGTTTATTTCCAAACAGATTTTAGCCAAATATATATATATATAGACGTATATATAGACAGATATGTTTCTTTTTG
This sequence comes from Gobius niger, assembly GCF_951799975.1. Taxonomy (NCBI): domain Eukaryota; kingdom Metazoa; phylum Chordata; class Actinopteri; order Gobiiformes; family Gobiidae; genus Gobius; species Gobius niger. The sequence goes on from NC_136872.1 coordinate 14,615,714, forward strand.
ATTGGCCTGCTGTGTCGTGTCTGAGGTTGTTCATATAGACACCTGAGATTGAATATCGGAAAGGCGGATTTCAAAGAACTCTCATTCTGCATCTCTTGTGGGATGAATCATCTCCCATATGGGGGTTATTGGGGATCCGAAACCGTGCCCATTTCCCCACAGAAAATTAGTCATGATGTGAACGACAGCCCTGGAAATACCACAGAGTAAATAGAGGGATGTTCTTTCAGCGGGGAGAGGGAGCTGGAGGTGTTTTGATGTGCAAGTGTGTACTCTCTGATGAGGAGGTCTGTTGAAACTAGGTCACAAGGGGTGCCATTTTGTCAAGAAAGTCTGAGTGAAAAGCGTCGCAAAGAACATGAAGCGCAATTTCTTTTTCTTTTTTTTTTTCTTAGGCAAGGGGGAACGTCAAACTCTTTGCATTTCTAGGACAACATAAGAGTCGGTTCTGAAGGCGCAGTGATAGCTTTGGGTTTGCATTTCAATACGTAACACGGACACTAGAAATACAGAAGTGCTAAATTGGGCCATTAGTCATAAGCATATTGACACCGCTTTAAGAACATTCTTGCGAGTGATTTGCGGCTTGTACCGGAACAAGTTTTGCTGAAATTTTACATTTAAACTTACTGAGAGAAAAGAAAAAGCTCTCAAAGGTACAGATAACGACGTGTCTATTTGAACCGCATAAAAAAAAGAAGAAAAAAAAAGCGGAAAGAGATAAGATGAGGAGATCTTTATTCTCTGGCTCACTCGCCCCAACACAGCACAGTACAAGATATCGAGACAAGCATACAGTGTCTATTTAGGGCAAATACTGCAGTTGGAAATGAACAGTGGAAGCCGAGGTATAGTGCCAGAACAAGAAAGAGACAATATTCAAATCTCCTTGATGAGACTCTTGGCACAAAAGCGGTCGGAATCGGGAGACTTTTTATGGCTTCCATCTAATTGAAGGTGTCCAAGTGTGGTTGTTTTTTTTGCGGGTAATAGTCTTCCCTCCGTGTTGGGCAGCAGAAGGAAGGGGGTGTTTCGGATAATGGTGGCAACTTTTGATGTGCAAAACTGCGACGGAACAATAGGCCGACGCGTTGAACGGTGGGGTTTTTGAAATGTAATGAGGATCGCGGTGATTCTTCAAACGCATAGCAGGTGCCCGATTGAGCTGACGATTAATGGCCGCAATTTAACCGCAAATGGCTTCCTGCACAATATGTTTAGATAAAATGGGTCCCATGCCACTGATCTAGAGAGGCTTTTTCCAACCCCTTTTTTTCCCTTCTTCTTCCTTTAAGTCGGCTATGATTAAGGCATGAATAGGGAACTTGAGATTCCGACTTTCGGACCGGCTGTGTTATCATGGCCCACCTGTTATAAATGAGCAGTAAAACGAGTCAAGCGTTGGTGGTCCCCTGGCTGATTCAAGGGCATAAGCTGGCCACACACACAAACTTCTTCCCCCTCTCCTTCCCTCCGCCACTTGCTCCCATTTGGATGTCTTGCCTTGCTGCGAGGGGAGTACAAGTTGCCGCGGTGCTATACTTGTCGCAGGTCAGTGGGCCAAGCTGCCCTTTTTTTTTTTTTCTCCCTCCTCACTCTGAACATCCCGGTGTACGGGAAAAAAAAAAAACGCATATTAATCACGCAAGGCGGAATTACAAGAATCGCTTTTTTTCCTCATCACGGCAATGCATCACAATTTTGGTCTTCATAACCACCGGACCGAGGGGCCCCCGGGGGTGTTTCTAGCACTGTACACTTATCGCCGACATCTCATACATCTGTTCCGCATACAAAAAAAAAAAAGTAGTGTGGAATTTGGGTCAAACTGTCGATGGGTTTTTCTTGTCAAGGAGCTTCTCTCTATCTACCTGCGGGCTTGCGAGTACATAACAAGTTTGACTTTCATGCACTTTGCAACATTCACAAGTGTTTTTTTTCTCCACAACATCGCCAAGTGCTTACCGGCGAGTGTTGTCCTCGTTTGCGTCTAAATGGGCTTGTTGCGCAAGAGTCCGCGGAGGAAGTTGTAATTTGAGCCGCAGGAGATGGCGAGAGGTGTGGAGAACAAGAAAAGTGGGGCTTGGCCAAGGAAAAAGGGCTCGTGGCGTAACAGGGGGTAAAAGGTGAAAGCAAGCAGTGGGGAATGAATGTGACTTAATGGCGTTTTAATGAATGAGGAAAATATGGGACATCATTTATTAACCAGAGTCAAGTGTGTCAGAGGAGTGGAAGGACTCACGTGGGCATTAATTATGTGTCCGTCGCTTTTGGTGGACAGGGATGAAAGGCACGGACCGGGCGGTAGTGACAACCCCAGAACGTACGTCAGAAATGTCCAGACAGGGGGGGGAGGCGTCACGGCAACAAGGTCTTGCTTTTCATGTGTCCGAACCATCGTCAGGAAATGTGGACAGAGGAATCCGCCTGTTTGTAACTCGAGGTAATTTTCCGACAAGTAAAGAGGGAAATGCCCCTCTCGTCTCAGCGGACTTGATGTCCCACCAGCAAGATGTGCAATGTTATTCATCATACCTGTCACGGCAGAAAGGAAAACGATCGGGAGGCTTTGGTCATATGCGAGCCATCGGTTATATCTTGGGACTGGAGGATGGGATAGGGGGAAAGCCCCGTCCTCTGGGTGAGAACACATCCATAACAACGTCATCTCTGAGGTGCAGTTTGGTCAGGACGCCACATGGGACCAGGGAGCAGTGGCCGCAGGGGAAGATTCCTCTGTCAATTTGATCGTTGTCAGTGCTCCCAATCTTTTAGGGACGACGGATATCAGGGGTTACGAAAAATTCAGCGCCAAGCTTTACTGTGCTGACGTTTGAGGTGTTGGAATCTACATGGGCTTTCAATGGGGTTCATATTTACATACACGAATCACTATCACATTCAGAAGCGAGTGCCAGTGAAGACAAGGAGTTCACCAAAGACATGGATGGTCGATGGAAGCAAGGACTATCCAGAGAATTCCGTAGTAGTTTGTGTTCTTTAGTTTCAAATAGTATCCAGGTATTTGTGAAGAATATGCCAGATGTAATGGTGATATCATACTGCTCCTTTATAATGCCTGAAAGCTCGTGCATCCATGGACCCCTGTTGTTTTCGCACAGCTATCAAAACTGCCCGAGCAGCTGCATCTTATCATCTGCACATCAACATGTTTACCTAGCAGCCAACAGAGAGGGAAAAAAACACTTCTGACTTACATATTTTATCAAACTGCAGCAGCTTTGCCAGCGCTAAAGACATTACTTTGTCACAGATTGGGAGCTTTGAAGCGGATGTATTTCTAAATCTGAAATTATGTACATATGTATGGCTCTGTGCAAATCTGTATCTATCTCCAGCATTGTCCGAGGCGTATTCCAGCTCCCTGCACCTGTTCAAATGCGTATGTACTGATACATTTCCGCAAACAACTGTGCGACAGCCTGATTTTTCAGCAAATTGGATAATTCCACACACAATGAAGCTGCCAATGTCATTTGAAGGAATATTGACCAACCAAAAGCTCATCGGCGCTCAGTGAATCTACAGCTTGGCGGCCATATGTTGTTGTGGCCATCCCAGCTCCTACCCACGTACATAAAGCCTGTGGCAGCCAAGTGGTTCTCTTCTCTTCTGCAGCTTCATCTCGACTTCGTCTGTCAGCGTCACGCCACTGGGATCCAGGGTCATTTCAGTCTGTGGTCTCCAGAACTAAGACCTAGTAGAAATAGATTATGACGATGCTTGCAGAAGTGTTAATGCTAATGAGTGAGTAGCGCATTTCAGGGGTTACTGGTTGTTTGTTTTCTCAGAAGCCGAATTATGATCAGCTAGGGTTTCAAGAACAAATGGACAGGAAGTATCAGTCTGACACACTCTTTACAGATGTTAGACCTATGTCAATTTTGTAAATTACACTGAAAATCTTGACAATTATTAGTGACTTAAGACCAGCCTTTGGGCCCAGGGAGAATTAAAGGAGAAGCTACAGACTCTGTCTTCAAAGGCAATTAGTCTTTATATTGTAGTGTGTCCATTCAGCGAGTGCTGCAGCCACTCAAGGGACTGCACATGTGGACATGGCTAATAGTCTCTGTTAATGAGCCAATCGTTCATTATCAATCTTCTGGGAGGCACAGTGTGAGTGGAGCATCCTGTTGACACATTTAGAGGAAATGGCCGCCGCATGGCATTTTCTACGTATGCACCGCGCTGCAGTGCAACTGTCGCTGTAGGCTGCACACCAGCGTGACTCCACTCGTCCTTGTGGAGACAGCTAAATTAGATGCACATGGATTTACATACGCGCGGATACTATATACACAGCTTGAATCAGGCCTATAATGGTGTGGGAGTGCCCTTTTGTCCCTGCCACCTGGTCAAAACACTAACAGTGGACTTGTTGCTGCCCACAACGGCAATAAATCACAGCACCTCCAGCACAACGCAAAGAGCCACACACCGGCAACAGCATCAGCCTATTCCTGTTCACCACGCCAGATATAATCTGATTGTTTTTCTGCAGGTCACTTCACCTTTTTCATCTCACTTTGCTATCTCTTGTAGAGCCGTAACAAACTGTGGTCCACTGCTCATTGTTGGTCTTTGCATCAGCTGATGTCAGTAGAACAGTCTAAATGCTGTAGAAGTATCCTGTCTTTGCAGATCTCTATTCTCTAAGTGTCTTGACTTCAGTGTATTTCATGTCTAACCACACAAGTCTATGCTCTGAGTGCAGTTATGAACAGAAGGTAATCTGAGCTCGAAAAGCCTTGAGCCTTCCTCTCTCACTCATTCATTCTCACTTTGTCTCCCATCAGGACAAAGTGCATTTTAGCAGTAGTTCAGCGTTCTCCATTGACCTTAAGGTACTTGATTAAGGGCATGGGGCCTCTGGCGCCACTCTGCTTCCTCCATGTTTAATTAAAAGGTGAGGAAAGTCCTCTGTCTTGTGATGACGGCCCGGGTACATGATTCTGTCTCTGCCAACCAAAAACTCCTCTCGCATTCATCTCGCTGAGCGCTTGGCTTACATGCCCTGTTTACTTTAGGACCTAAAACTTCTTTGACCTTACCCAAGGTAGCTGTCCGTCTTTCAGTTCCTGTGTAATATGGCAAACAGCACAGAATCAGATAATTCTCTGTTTACTGACAGAATGTCTTTGCTGCATTGCTGAAGAGGAAGTCAGGAGTCTATATCATAAGTCGCCTTGTCAAAACCTGTTTAGAATAGTTCCTCAGAGGAGCCGTGCAGTGCGAACACAGGGGTGCACTTAGTGTCATTGCCGCTGGGGAGGGGGCTGTCGCACTGGAGCGCAGAGGAGGGGGCTGCTGTTTCATATGTCTGTGGCAATTAACGCTGATGTGACACTTTCAAAAAGGTCCCCTGGGATTGACAAAGCCAACAAATTGACTTACCGTTTGAGTAGGAGACGTACAGTGGAAGAAGGGGGAGCGAGGCAGCCAGCTTCATCTCGTCATAATGAATCCACTGCCTATTTCTGTCAGGTGCAGTGCTGGCGCCATGATTGCAGTTTATTTCCTGTATATGCCATTACGTACCACTGCGCTTACAGGGACATTGTGTATTTTTGACAGAATGGAGGTGGGCGCCCTCAAGTAATAACTTTTGCGTGGTTCAACTTACATGACAAAACAAAAGTGGTGCTTTGCTGCTACTATAAATGTCTGCTTAGGCCCTAGAGCCACACAGGGCGAAGACAGATGTTTCCTTGCATGCCATGTTTCCGAACGAGCAACATGCACACTTAGGCCTTTTGCAAGTGACAAACTCCTGCCTTCTGAGTGAAGCAGCTCAGCCCATTCTCCCCACAGAGCACACAGTAAGAGCCCGGTGTCCATGAAGGTTTAGCCACAGATTCGCTCTTCTAAACAGTGTTCAAAATGACAGGAGTCATTGGTCAGCCAATTTGTTTTCTCGCGGGGCGCTGTGTTTGTGGCGTTGGGCTTTCCTCGGGGAAACAAGGGCAATCAGCTGCAACTTGTCCCGGACTATGAGAGCTGTGACTTTTGACCTTACAAAGGGATCACAGGAGGTTTCTGGAGGAGGCGGCCGAATTTGCTGGCTGCCGGGAGATCCCAGCACCTCCTTGTTTCATTATACGGAAACAAAAGCTGGACAAGATGCAATTTAGAATAACACAATTAATTAGAGTTTTAATTAAAAGAGAAACCAACTCCCAGATCATGTAACTCAAGTGTTTCATTTCAAAGTGACAGAGGCAATAAAAGCGCGGTCCTGTTGGGGAGCAATAACATGTGCAATGGCGGGCAGGGCCTCTCTGAAGTGGTGTTTTGGGGTCCGATGCCATCTCTGGGCGCCCATGCATACAGGCACCGGCTCAGAGGGATCACAACCCACTGTGCATCAGGAGCAATTAAACACGCCTCTTACTGGAGTTCACTGACGCACAGAGGCCATAAAAAGGAGGCACACAGACACACACACGTCTACAGTAGAGGAACGAACAGAGACGCTGAGTTGATTGGTAGTCAGATTGGTCAGACAATAGCTCACACAAGGAGTCTCACATTTATTCCTAAAGGTTAGAGAAAATTATATACTGGACATAATTTTGGACTGTGGGAACAGGTCATTGTTAGTTCAATAAAAAATGCTGTCATTACATATATGTCCTGTGTGCAGCACTTTGGCCCACTGTGGCGTTCAAGACCTTTAGAAATAAACTTGGTACAGATTCATTCATGTGCCTGTATTTCTAAAGTACAATCATCAGCAGTTTGAATTCACTTTTCTCATTCAGGCCAAATATCAAGAGTTCTCACGAAGGATTTTAAAGCAGTACTAAGTAACTCATAGAGGCCACTGCAGGTGTCGTAGCATGTTGTGTTTTTTTACTCATTAATTTTCCATGAGAGTTAATACTAAGCTGATAGAAAAAACAAAGAGAGAGAGGAATATTGTACATCCAATTACACAATGGAGATAGTTTGTTTCATTCAAACTTGGCTGTAAATACTGTTTCAGTGGTGCTAGCCCGCAGTTAGCTTTGCATGTTAGCCTGCTAGCTTCTTCTTTGTGATTCAATTAGTGTGTATTGGGGCCTCCGACCCGGTGCAGGGAAGTTGCAAGTGTGGTTTTCAGGCCAGAGACACCAGGGGAAGATGAAAGACCCCCCAATCATCCCATCAACACTTGCATCACCCCCAGAGGCACTACGGAAAGGATTTATTAAGGTAAACAAGTTACTTAGTTCAACTTTAACGCCATATAAAATTATGACTCCATCACTTTCAAACTTTGAAGTTTCACTAAAACCATTATGTGTATCCTTCAAGTACACCCACCCCACACCCCCAAAAACTAACAAAACAGACAATTGGAAAAGTGCTATACGGTTCTCTTTCACATTGAGAAGGTTGAAAATCTAAACTGCTGCTCATTGCTTGCGGCGGGACCAAGCTACATTTTAAATTAGGCCTCTTAAAGTATAATTTGTTAAACAGCAGGGGGTATATAAAGCCAGTCTTCAAATAGAGTCAACAGCTCTCACCACTCAAACATGTTCAGCAGTGTTTAAACCAATTCATTCTCCCACCTCAAACTTTTTCGCCTCATCTGTCACTTTGGCGCTCTTCAGAGGCATCCCAAATTAATTCAACACAGTTATAACTAGATTCTGCGGCGTGCGGGAATAACCAAGCGTTCTACGGCTAAATCAACATCACACGCTAGGCTGGTCCTGTGGGGGGAAAGAGCCGTGCAAACTGTCTCACTGTTTCTCTCTGTCTCTCTCCAATTCCCCGCTCGAGTATCAGTCCGTGACGTAACTGGGGTCTTTTTTTATTTTGGCAGATGAAGAAAAGAAAAAAAAGTATATTTTATTTGAAAAGGGGGTGGGTGGGGTGGCGACCAGCAGAGGAAAGCGGTGTAAGCTGTTAATGCTATGCTAATCCGTGGCTAAAAACAGCTAAAGGTAATGCAAAGCTGGATAGATATAGTTGTAGACTGTGGGGAAGGAATGGGGTGTCACCGAGTCTTTGGAAGCAGCGGGAGGTGAATTTCGAGGCAGGTTCGGATTCACCAAAACGTCACGCCTGCTCCTCTGTGTTACAACAACAGACAAATAGCATTAAGTTCACAAGCCGGCAAATCTATTAACCCCGACAAAATGCCAGAACAAATTCAAATAATGACTTAAGCGCAGAGTCGTGACCAGGACGCCCGCACAAGCCGAATTATTTTTTATTTGCTGCATCCGCAAGTGCTGAAAGGGTTCGGTAGAGAAAGCAGTTGGCATTATTAGCATCGGATTCACACTTAACTGGCAAAAAAAAGTAGCAAAATAAACGTGTAAAGTATTCCTTCACATGTCTAACCAGCTGCATAACCAGTGTTGCAGCAAAACAATGGGATCCTGCAGGTGCAAGACAAAAATATAAACTATTTCTGTATTTTTTTTTCTTTTTCGGGAGCCAAGCGGTATGGCATGAATATTCATATCCACCACAACAAACTGTGAAAACGGCTTTGTTAGTGAAACCAAATCCCAGGCTGGTGCTGGAGAAAAGGAGCGCAGCCTCAGGAGGGGGCACTTGGATCCCAGCCCCGCCACCAGTGGAGCCGAGTGATGCTAAACAGGCTGGCGTCAGGCAAACACTATGGTGGGGATGTTGTTTACCTCTTTGGCGCGAACGGAAGAGGGATCCTATAAGTTCGAGTATCAAACGCGGGGCCGGGGAGATGCGGCGAGGTTTGGGATCTGTTAAAATATGGCGGTGGTGATAAATCGTGTGTCCCAGTGTTATGGTAAACGTCCTTGTGAGTGGGAAAACAAAGAGTGCGTTCCCGTTTGTGAGTGGATGTCACATAAGAAACATGGCTTGACCTTAAACGGAGATATGTTTGGAGTATTGTGCACAATGGTGGAGAGAAACAAAATAGATTTCTTCAATTTAACTGTTTTTCATTTGTGGAAGAACTTTTACTTTAATTTAACATTATGCAGGTTAATTTTAGTCAGTGAAGATATAACAGAGTGATAGAATAGGGCCAGATCTGAACAGGAACCTGGGATATTAAAATATGTTGGGATTCAGTCTTTATATATGGCCTATGGCACCGTTTACAAGGCAATAGTCTCATAACAGTCACCTCCAGTCTCGATCTGCTTTTATATGAAAACTATGAGATGTTAACAAATCCACTGAAACTGCAGTGCACGCCTTTGTCCAGCAACCAGCGCTGTGCTCGCAACACATGCTTTTGTCTACGCCTTTGAGAACACAGAGGAAGGCAATGTTTCTGCAGAAGCTACCAAGCTGTTCCACGTTTTCCCTATTTAAATACAGTTACGTGAAAAGCTACACGATCCAAGTATAGTTACACAAAATTACACATGTTGATTTTCTAAGTGGGTAGAAAGGGGGACTATACAGGTATTGTAAGTACCTTAGAACCACTTCGACGTCTGCGCAGTGAAGTCGAAGCGCTCCTAAGGTGTTATTACGCCTTACTATATAGTCCCCCTTTTTATCCACTTAGAAAATCGACATGTTTAATTTTGTGTAACTATACTTGGATCGTGTAACTTTTCACGTAACTGTATTTAAAGCTTGGTAGCTTTCAACTTCACCCCAGTTTGGAGCTATAGGAATATGCTGGGAGAGGCTAAATGCTAACAACGTCTGAGCTAAGGTAAGAACATATCTCAGTATGGAAAAACGGTGGCCTATTCCTTTAAGGCTGGTGCTTTCTAAAGTAAAGTGCATTTTTATGAATCATTTACAGGCCGTTATTTGACTGTACATAAATGTGAGGAGCTTCACAACACAATAAGTGAATTTAGCCAATCAGAGTTCCGATTGGGCTGTGACATGACGTAGTTCACATGAGGGGGAGCGGCTAAGAACGAACTACCTCCTCCAGAGTTTTCAGGCGATACGAATGTGCTGTGTGCCACATGTGTCCTGGGTTGGCCCCTGTGAGCTTAACATGGGCTCTGAGAGGGTTACATTTGGAGCCAAAGTAAGTGAATTGAAGTCCCTCCCCCCAGGATATGTCAATGCATGTGCTTATCAGATAGACAATGAAAACAAAACCCAAAGATCTCCTTAATTGCATGATTACCACGCTGTCATGTTCATTCCATTTACATTTTCTGTCGCCTATACAAAGGGCCAAGGAACCATAATTGCCCAAGTGTACGATATAATTCTAAATGTCTATCCCTGTGTATTGTTTACATACATTTTAGCGGCTCCACTGTACACTCCATTGTGCTCCAGCGTACAGTATGCACACAAGCTGCCTTCAGGACCAATGTGTAACTGGGATAAGCTCTTTTTCTGGCATCCATCCGCGAGCCACATCTCATCCAGGTGTGTGTGTTTGTAACCAATGTTCAAGGAAAGAAAAAAAAAAAAAAAGAGAGAGAGAGAGAGAAAGAAAAACAACTCGCATGCAGCGGCGCCAAGACGAGAGCCCACTGCCCAACATCTCTATCAGGACTACAGCAGACACCAGCCGCCACGGACATCATTATACCACAGTGAGCTCCCCAATTGTGAAAGCTGCCAGGCTATTCTATCATTCAGTATAAAGACGCTGAAGCACACATTATGGAAAGCGAGCTAACGCGTGGCTAACATTTTCATTTGTATCTAAAAGCTTCAGACAAATGCATCATTTCAGCTTTTGTTACCAAGCACTAAAGCTGTGTCTTTTTTTTTTTCTTTTTCGCCAAAGGTAGCGAGAGGGAGAATGGGATTATGGATAGTGATATTTTAAAGCTGATGCAGCACAGAATGGAGTGAGAGGAAGAGCTAGAGATGGCGTTAATACCAGGATTTCTGACCTTGGATCACCCCCGCTAAATCGGTCATGCGTGCACCTATGAGCCTATCGCCCCGAAGCTCTGAAAAAGATAAGCCAATGGGGGGAAAAAAAGGCAGTAGGACGCAGTAATGGGACTCGCAAAAGACTGTTTACTTGCATTGTTAATTTCATTAGGCCTCAAGCAATCGCTGCAATATTTAAAATTCTCATTTTTCCCCCCCTTTCATCCTCTTTTGGTGTTGAACATTCTTACTGCCGATGTCCAACAATTAAACGGAGTGGCAATGGGAGTTCTATGAGAATTAGCGCTTAGCATCGTGGCGCACTCGACTGGGGGAGGCCAAAACCTTATAAAGGCCACAATTCTGTTAAATGGGCAATCAATTTGGCAATGTGACTTTGCACAGATTTCCATAAAGTGCTGTGAGACTTTAGAAACGGGCAATACCAGTTTGAATCAGTGCCAGGGCCATGGGAAAAAAATCTTTTCAGAAACTAGCATAGCAATAAGCCCCGTGCATTTGATTTTCTGTGTAAAGTTGTCTTGCATTTTGGTGACAATTTAAGTTGCTCATTCATCACTTCAAGTTTGTGTATCCTTATGCTTCTATGCATCATAAAATGGTGCTTGAGAGTGAAATATTCAGTTTGTGCCACACTTCAAAACCCTGCGTGACAGCGGCACATGTTGACAGTAACTTTTTACGCTCATGTGCAAATATACATATATGACCTTTGCCTCATGCCTATAAACCAGAACTGACAGGGCGTAACTTTTCTTCTTTGTGTCTCCTTCTTTCTGTCCATAAACGTCAGCCGGCCATCAATCCGCGCAGATTTTCACAATCACATCTGGCCCTCAGTCACTCAAACGACATACTACACTAAATATACTTTCAGAGGTCGACGCCAAAGTGTTGCAAGCTAATCTGGTTTTGTGAATGTGAGTGTATTAGCATTAGCCGTCACATACACAGTGCGCGCTGGAGAGTGTGACAGCCTGCTAATGGCTCTGTCACAAAGGGGCTGCAGTTTAGACATAGCCGTAATCATGATCTCAATAAGCGCGCCGCCCGACCAGCGCCCCGGCTCAGCCCCGTCCCCTGATAGCAATATAACGGCGTGCATCATAGCGCAAGCGTGAAATCAAGGGTCTGAAAAAGGCAGCTTTGCATACTGACATGCTGGTGGGAGAAAAATGCAGTAGAGTGCCATGTCGAATACGACCACTATGCTGGTGCTGCAGACATGACAGTGTGGTGTGTCCCCCAAAAAGCACCCATTTGCACTAAAGTCAGCAGCAATCCTGGCTTGTGACATGTTGAGTGCTATTAACATGTAAGGCATGTTGTGCAGTTTGTTTACAGACATTTTCAAAAGTCCCATATCAGTGTTTCACCCTTATAGGAACAGGCCCCCGTTTTTACATACTGAGATATGTTGTTATGAGTACTTCGACATCCGCGCAGTGATGTCAGCAGTAATACGCCAAAGCACTCCTGGTATTATTACGCCTTACAATATAGTTCCCCTTTTTATCCGCTTAGAAAATCCACATTGTTTAATTTGGTGTAACTATACTTGGATCGTGTAACACTTCATGTAACCATATTTAAAGAGGGAAAACATGGAAGAGCTTGATAGCTTCTATCTTCACCTCATTTGGAGCTATAGAGGAGTAGAGGCTAAATGCTAACGCCGTCTGCGCTGTGTTTACGTGACTGAGGGCACGGGTGAAGACCAGGTACAAATGAACTTAAGCTAAGGTAAGAACATATCTCAGTATGTAAAAACGGTGGCCTATTCCTTAAAGTAAGTCAATTTGGTGACATATGGCTCTAACACTTGATTTCAGAATGACTACCGTATTTTTCGGACTACAAGTCGCTCCGGAGTATAAGTCGCACTAGCCAAAAAATGCAAAACGAAGAAGAAAAAAACATAGCAAGTCGCTCCAGAGTAAAAGTCACATTATCTACTTGGTCATGGAGGCGTAACTGCACCGTTGACAAGCCTCTCCCGGCATCACGTTGTGTAACGTGACCTCCTCTTTTCGCCAACCCCTCACAAGTTTCTCGCTCTCTTCAAACCTTCTTTCTGCTGCTCAATTACCCTTTTTTAAATCTTCAGTGGTACAGGAGTAGCAGATACTGGCACACAAGCCTAGAGTGCCCTCTAGTGGCTGTCAGTATGAAAATAACAAACATGTGAAATTATAGATTTTTAAAATATAAGTCGCACCTCAAACTATGAAAAAAAAGAGTGACTTATAGTCCGGAAAATACGGTATATAGACTCTGCAATCGAGTGTGCTTGATTTCTGACTTAAAACTAGTTTAATTGCTAGCATTGTTTGAGTTTTTTGTGTAAAAGACAATAGAGGCAATTAAACATCTCAAGCTTAACAATGCCTCAAGTTTAATTTACTTCGGAATAAAGCCTTTTTTTTTTATTGTTCACCAATGAAAGCAGTGGCCAGAGAATAAGTCCAACCTGTAATCAAACAATTATAATTACTGCTCTGAACTGTTGAAAATGCATCAGGAGCCCACTTGCTCTAACACAGGGATATTTATCTTCCTTCTTAAACAAAAAGGCCGAGGGGAGGCGCGCGCAGGCGGGTGGGATCCGTGTTTGCTTTGCCTTGTGCCTTTTGCGTGCGCGTGAGTGTAATTGGGGTCTGTTATCATTAAGTGAGCTGGAGCGATGGGAGGATGCACAACAGCCTATGAAGGGCAAACCTGGGGATATTGTGCGTGACATTGGGCGTCTGTGGGTAAGTAATGATCAGAGCAGCGTGTGACGGCCTGCGCGGAGCTCACTGCTGGCTGCCCATATTCCTGCCCACCTCTTCATTAGCACCCTGTATTCACGCCTATGGAAAACAAGTGCCATCAGGAAAGTGCAAGACAAGGTTGGAAAGAATAAACAACAGAAATACACAATGCATTTCAATTGGGCATGTTATGCAAAATTACTTTATTGACCATAGTTTGTTTTTTTTAATGTTTGAGCAATCTTGTTTATTTATTATCTTTATTCCACTGCAGAAGCATCACTGTTAATCTGGCTTGGATTTTGTTGCATAGTAAGTAGAATCCAGAAGTGTCCTCTGCCATTTTAACACATTCCGCGCAGTAAAAGAATAAAGAATATCTGACACTACTCACAATGGTACAAACCAAAGAAAAATGAAATAATCCTGTATCTATATGCAGCTTTCTGATCCGCATTTTCCTATAGTACAAGTGCTAATGTTATTTCAGCGAGTAGCTATTTTTACACCAAACAAAAGAAGCGTTTGTTCTTGTTTTTCTCTCCGGGGTCATCCTCCCGTTTATCCACCAAGAGCTCAAGGCGGGTTCACACCAAGGCCACACCACTCGACTAAGAGGCCGAATAACCTTTAATTGAGAAATAATCCCAGGAATTGGATTGGGAAGTGGTAGATAATGAGCAATTGTCCGTTGGACAATTTACATGGAGCGGTGACATCAAATGGTGCGAGTGAACAGGAGACTCTGGGAGACTAATGAGAGCAAATACTATATAAATCCTCACAATGGACTATTGACACTGAGGGGGGACACGTAATGGATGTACACATGTATGTGGCTTTAAAGGACACGGCAGCGATACGTCTTCTGGTCCGAGAAGATCTAAGAGCGTGTCAACACAGGCGAATTAATGAGAAGACATACTTTTGCATCTGGGAAGGTAGTAACCTGTTTTTCATTCATGCAGATGACACATGTGAAACTCAAGATGTTTAAATTTAATTAAGTGACTTTATAGTATTTTGCCACTGAAACAGATCTGATATGTAATGTGTAATCTGCAAGCATACGTGGAGTTGTTTTGTATGGCAACACAGTAGCTCAGCGGTTCAAATACAGAGGACGAATTTCATTGTATGATGACAAACAAAACACTATAACCTTTTTCAATGGCACTTATCTGTTTTAAACTCTTCACATGATTTGATTTTTGAGCCAGCACAGTGGCACAGCATTAGAAGTAATTTGAGTTGAGTAGTTTGATTTATTGTAGATAATGAAGCAATCCAGAAATCTAGCAACCTTGACCTGAAGGTTCTGGGGCTTTCTGTGTGGAGTTTGCATGTAATATCTGTGTGGCTTCCTCCCAAAAGCCAGAAAAAAGGGTTCTCTCTGGGGCTAGAACTGGATCTCAAAGAGATGTTGAATGCAGAGTGCGTCATTATCCACAGTGAAACAAGTACAATACCGATATGGGCTGAGAGGGTAATCTGCCAGGAAGAAGCCCTTACTCCAAAAGAAACACATGGATAAAGACTTTAATTTCTAGAGACATTTCCTGTGGTCCATGATGACCATCGTTACCTTTGGAGGGAAAAGCCTGAGAGCACTGTCCCAGCTGTGAAATAAGGGGGTGGCAGCATCATGCTGTGGGGTTGTTTTGGTGCGGGAGGGACTGCTGCACTTCACAACATAGATGACATCATGAAGAAAGAACACTATGTGGAAATATTGGAGCAACATCTCAAGACATCAGTCAGGAAGTTAAAGCTTTGGAGCAGATGGGTCTTCCAAATGGACAATGACCCAAAGCATTCTGCCAATACTGGTTACAAACTGGCTCAGTCGTGTTTCCCTGATCAAACAAAGGTTAAATCCATAATTTGGTTAATTATTTTATATCATCTCCTGTCCCTTAAACCAACATAGCTTATAGTCATGTTCACTGGATTGCTTTGAATATTAAATATGCTCATAATTTCAGGACCATTGCCATTTATTTATGCTGGTTATAACACAAATGTAATTATGTACATAAGGATTAGGAAGGGCATCTGAGACAAAAAGACATCAGATGAATATCATTGTAAACCCGGGGAAAGACATTTGGCAATGGCACCTATACTGGATAAAAAGAAAAAGAATGTTATGGCATTTCTTTCACGGCTTTTTACAAATGTCTGTAGTCTCCAAAGAGGCGAGTGTTATTTATCAAGTGCACCTGTATGAAAAATAGATATTTATTCATGTAATTGGGTAAAAAACATGTTCGGAGGAGCCTCATGCTTCACTGGCTCAAAATAAATTGGAGTGCAGGTTTAGTGCCATAAAGGAAGTTGCCACCCGGCGCAACCATAAGACTCATTGTTGCATTTAATCGTTTCTGGACAGTGCAACGACAGAAGCGGCTTGGCGACGGTTTTAATTTCACATAAAAATGGGCCCTTTTTTATGACATTGTTGACAATAAAGAGACAAATGCCAGGCTTATGTAAGAATACTTTGTTATGGCTTCCCCAGATAACGAGAGCTGCTTTGTAAACATGTCGTCACTGCAGGTAACGCATCCATAAATGTCACTCAAGAGCCGCTGTAATTTCATTTTGTTTGGTATAAATAAACCTTCGTCCCTCAAACTGATTACGCTCCCCCCGGAATCTTTTCGGCTTGACTCGCGCTTTGATGAAACAGTGGCCTGCTTAATGATGTAGTTGATTCATATCCGCCGGGTGTTGCAGCATGGAGAAAGTGCAAGATAGACAAGAGGAGGCTCAATACCAGAGAAACCATGTCCAGATCTAAGGGGTATAGGGTTAGCCAGTATGTGCAGGTTTTGGGTTGAATAGACAAAAGATTGATTCAAAATGTTGGATTACCACATTTGTCACAAGTGGTTTATGGCAAGAAATATGTAGGGAGATTTATTATGAGATTAAGAATAAATTGAATGCCAAGAGTGAGTGTTGGTGGTGGTCGTGGGGGTAGAAGGTGGAAATTAGCACCCAGGCATCCGTCAGCACACCTCAGGGCACACAAAAAGCGAAAAAATACATTCATAAGATCTTTAGCACAGTGATAGAGAGAGGAAAAGCCTCAATAGCTGTTTAGAACATAGAAATAAAAAGGAGAAGCATCGTTCGATCCCTACGCATGGGACAGTTAGCAAATAAGCTAGTCCGGTAGACTTTTCAGGTTCTGTTCGCCTGCTCAATGTATTTCCTCTATAGCCGTTAGCATTAGCCACCAAACATCTGAAATTATGAACAATTCAGATGTATTCAGCTGTTGTCAACCCATCGACCACATTAAGGGGAGGCCGAAGACTAGTTAGAAATCATTAATAAATGTACAGACCTTTGGAGAATTAACTTTAGATACAAATTAGTGTATAAAAGTGTCCTCCGAGCTACACGCAAAATCACGTGCAAGTTTCTGCTTTCTGTGGGTCGGATACACAAATACACATCTAATGGACATTAAACATAATCATATGATATGTAAAGAAACCACAGAAAGGTATATATAGTATAAATACAGTGAAATACCATATGTCACACTTCGCTGTAATGTAGGCTGCCTTTAGCCTTCAGTTAGCGGTCGTTAGCGTCATGGGGTTTACACTGTATTAAATCAAAGGACAGTCACTACGAAACCGTAGGGAATTACCTTTATCAGGTATGAACTATAATTTAAAGTTTGTAGTGTTTATAGTGTTTTTTTAATGTGGCAAGATCATTGCAAAAATATCAAACTGTGATGAGTAGCAATCCTTAATCCTTATGATCATACTTGCAGTTGTTGTCATGATGGGTTTTATCAGAAAAATGCCAACAGCCATTAAGCCAGTGCTGTTACATTACATTGGTGGCATAATAACACATGCTGGACCAAGATGGCGGCGTGCCATCCGTAATACGCCAATAAGGACTTTTTTATTTCTATGGTTTAAAAGTGCAGTGTGTAGCATGAACAGACAGCCGTGATTGTTGTTTACCCAGTCATGAATAAGTTATATCAACTGTATGAGTCTGCATGGGGGAAAAAAGTCATTATCATATTCTCTATTAATATGAACAGAAAAGTTTGTGTTGAAGTTTGCAACTGCAGTAAATTCCGTCATTATGGGCCTTTTCTTGTTATTCTTGTTTGGTGAGACGGGTGAGCCACAACGAACAATATTGAGTGGATTTATAAGCGCCCGGAGAACTCTGGCTGTGAGCTGATAAAGGGGGGAAGCCGAGATGGTTCGGGCCGCTCTCGAGCTAAAGACAGATTTTTAACGGTAATAGAAGGCATTTATGTGAAGCAGAGACCCCTATTAGAAAAGTTAGGACAAACAATAAAGAGGGCAGTTAAGGCGCACCGGGCTGTAATTGCAGGGAGCAGCTCATATAGTGGTATCAAACGGAACACATCTGGAGCTTATAGGAAACACAACAGATTCACCGAGCCAATATCGGGTCCGAGTAAACAATCGGAACAGGAAATAACGTCCTGGTCGGGAAAAGAAATACTTCAAGGTTCAGTGCCCTCAACTAATATCAGCGCACTGATTAAATTTCTGGTGACGTTAATGACTTTGCTATGAAGTTTGGGATTTTTTCCAACCCAAGAAACAACTTTTGCAGTTGTCAAAGCCGCTTAATGACATTTTTGCTGTGCAGAAAGGCAAGGATTTTTAAACAAATATTTCTTTGCTCAAGTCATAGCAAAAAGTTCCCAGGTTCAGTCCATTTTAATCAGGTCCATTGACATTTTACTATTGCCAGTTACTCACTTTTGTTACTTTGAAGAAAAGATTTTTAAAGCAGCCCCTAGAGGCCATAAGCGCCACTGCAGGTGTCGTAGCATGTTGCAGCTTTTCACTCATTAATTGTCCGTGAGAGTAAATACTACACTGACAGAAAAGACAAAGAGAGAGAGGGATATTGCACATCCAACTACACTATGGAGATCATTTTTTTCACACACACTTGGCTGTAAATACTGTTTATGTGGCGCTAGCCCGCAGTTAGCTTTGCCCATTAGCCTGTTAGCTTCTTTTTCGTGATTCTATAAGTGTGTATTGCGACTCCGGGCCTGCCCAGGGAAAGTTGCTAATGTAGTTTTCTGGCCAGAGACACCAGGGGGAGATGAAAGACCCCCTCCCCCAATCATTTCATTAACACTTGCATTACTACGGAAAGGATTTATTAAGGTAAACAAGTTACGTAGTACTGCTTTAAAAAATACAGCTTTTCCACTGTACATGGCCAAAGTTGCCGATGTCAGTGTAACTCCGTGCTTTACAACCGTGTCACAGAACTAAAGAAAGACATCAAGAAAAAGCTCCTTTGTGCATGAACTTAGAGTGACTCTCCTCTGGATTGAAAATGCAAGTTTGCCGAGTTCCAGGAATGGGGGGGGGGATTTTCGTACACTAACCCTCGCATCGATCCAGATCAAGTTGTGGCAGGAGGCGGTGGGCGTTTGGGACTAGAGCCCCCTTTGATCAAACAGTGGTCATGACTTCTTCAAGGAGCAGCCATCTCCCGCTCGAGTCTGGGAACAGAGCGCCGGTCCCACAAAGGATTAGGCCCGGAGTATGTCAATTATAGTATGTATGCAGCAGAGCGACTCGGGGGGACAGTCCGCCAGTCTGAGCAGCCTTTACATCCGATCCTCGCCTTGAAATAGACAACTTTGTTTTGTCTGGGCCGGGAATATCCGCACAGAGAAACATCTGGAGAGCACCGCGGACTTGTGAAGCATTTCAAGATGGTTGAAATCTACGCAGCTTGAATATGAAAATGATTAAAGGTGAAGCAGGTCAATTCTCATGGAATCAGTGAATTCACAAACTCACACAACTCCGTCGTGTCAGGCTTCTGTTGAATCCAGTCATCTCCCTTCATGGACCAATGGCATGCCAGGAGTGGTTGCAACACTCTGCTTTGAAAACAGATATTTTCCTTGATAAAAATCTTCAGAAAAGTAAGCAAACGACAAGCTAAAATACATCCCAAAATGAGGCCACAATATGGAGATATTTAGGAACCCGAACAGGCCAAAGATGTGTTTATTTTCGTGTATAATCTTTGGCAGCATTTCCACCCACAGGTTCAGCTCAGTGTTCCTGAAAATATGTCAAGTCACTGTACATTTGGAGTCGATCCAAGAGCAGATTAAAAAATGAAATGAAGATCTTTTTTTTTTTCTCCTCCTCCTCCCGCTCTTTCCGAGTAAACACACTAATCCGCACACTTTGCTGCTTGTTACTCAGGCTCTTAATTAAAATGCAAGCACTTCTCCTTCAGGCGGTTACCAATACTTGATGCGCTGGATTACCGGCGGTGAAGTCGGACATAATTTGTTTTTAATAAAACATCGCAGGGATTAAGTCGATGGAGTTTACTGAGATTTGGCTGCGAGTCTTGTAAACGCTCGGCACAAACAAGGCAACAAATGCTTTGGCATAATTAATAAGCAGTTAATTGCTCTTAATATAGAACAAATAATTATAATAACAGGGATTCCTTACAAAAACGCCGCTATTGTAAATAGAGAAAAGGCCAGCGCTAATGGGAGGCTTACCTGAGCATTTGCATTTATTCCGCCTGATTCCGATTCAAACGGCTAATGTTGGGAGGAAATGGTATTAATTTGTAGCCTTAATTAGGAATTTTATGGTTTGCCGGAGAAGGGAGCACATAAAACGACAGCGTCATCACTAATTCAACATGGCAGGCCTGCAGAACGCCAGCTGCTGCCCAAGAAACTGTTAATAAAGCCACAATTATCTTTTTGTAAGCACTTTATTGAGAATAAAATTTGCAAATTAATTAGCTTCGAGTCCAGTTCTGCAACGAGGAGGAAGAAAAAAAAAAAGAAAAAAAAAAGAGTGGAGGAGGATTCACCCAAGGCAAAGGCAAGAACTGATTCGAGAGTTACCAAACATACCCACGGCAGTAATGATAATTTTGGGGTTTCATTGGGCATGATTTGAAACAAAGGCTTTTTTTCTTTCACTTTTATAATTGCACTTCACAAACACTTACATGCGTTCTGTAATTGAGAACCACAGCCTCCATTCTTTCATCTCAGCAAAAAGAAGAAGAAACACACACACACAAAAAAAATCATACAAGGCTGTTGGGTAATTGTGGCGTGTAAACATCTGGCTATCAAAAGGCAGCCGGAGAACACAGGGTTGGAAAAGTTTTGAAAAAAAAACCTCTAAACCTATGAAAAATACCTAAACACTAACGCCTATTTCACCAATATTTTCCCAGGAAGTCCTCGGTGGTCTCTACATGAGAAGCAAAAGCTACTTCAAAGCCTGCACTCTGTCACTGGATGTGCCTGGGAGCTTATAACATCCATGCCTCACAGTCCCCCCTTCTCCCCGCGCTGTAATTGGCCGCGGATGGGAAAACGGTGGGTCTGAAAACGGTGCTGCGGGGGTGAGGGGTAGAGGTTGGGTCATTCCTTCAATCTCTGTCTGTGAAGCTCTTATCAGTGACCCCCAAGCAGCTCGGTGGCCTATAACCCGGCGATCAACACACGCGCCACCTCCCCGTTTGAGCCGACAGACTGACAGCCCCGGCAAATATCAGTGGAAATACAGCGCGGGACGTGACAGATTCGGACGTTAGGAAAAGAGTATTAGGTCGGGGTTAAAAGGTTAAGTCTTACCAGTCTGTGATGTGTGTAAACATCAGCATTGATTGTTGCTTTTCTTTTTCCTAGTAGGGTATTCAAGATTCTGTAGCTACTTCGTTGACCTCCACAGAAATGGGATAAACATATTCAAATCACTTATTGATTGGCTCGACTTTTCATAAACAGCTTAAAGGGATATTTCAGGATTTTTGACATAGGGCCTCATTTCCTAGTTATCAGGAGTGTTGCTGGTACCTGGAGATATTTTTCTTGTAATTCATGCAGTTCTTATGTTTGAAGAGTTTTGTGGCGCTAGGCTAATGCAAGGCTAGCGCATTTCTACGATGTCCGCTAGCCTGCATTAAAAACAGTCTTACGCACTCCACAGTGCACCTGAGTCAAATCACTTATAACACCAGACTAACCATATAAATGTCTGTGTCGATTTTTGGAATATAACTGACCTTGCATCACATGAATTATCACATTTTGAGGGGCCTATTTTCTAGCTCCGCCGCTGCGTTATACAAACACGAAGCAGATGCTGCTCAAATATAAGGTATTTTAAATACAAAATGGTTAAAATTACACAGACATTTATATCGTTATATAATAACTGCATGAATTACAAAAAAAAATATCTCCAGGTACCAGCAACACTCTGGATAACTAGGAAATGAGGCCCTATGTCAAAAATCCTGAAATATCCCTTTAAGGCAGCCCAGACAGTTGTGGTTGACATTACCTTTAAGATTATGATATCTGTATTTGATTGTTGTGAAATACCGGTCATGCTTTTAGGACACACTCAATATATATATATATATATATTATTATTTTTTTTGGGAAATTCAGCAACAAATGATCCCAATGCAGTGTTGTTTGTGTTCTTCCCAAGCTGTAATAAAGAGTTGTGTCATACTACAAAAAGTTACTATCAAGCATGGGTTATAATGTCTTGAATTGAGAATATGTATCTTGTTTTGAGCGGTTTTCACTCATTTAGACTTTTCCCCCAATCAGGCCAAGTATACTTTGCAAGCTGGAGGACATTTCAGATTGGTTTGAGACCTACTCATTTCTTCTTCTGAGATCCTGAAGAGGTACCAAGAGCCCTCCACACCTTCAGCACAGTGGAGGCGTCACAAGCTGACAGCTACAGAAAACAAAAACAGGACATACAAGGAGGTATCCAGGCAAGACACACAGCTAAGCCACACATTCTATTGTTCTGGCTAATGGACGTTCACTGGAGAATAAAACGGATTAACTGCTAAGCTCCTCCCAGAAGATGGTGAAAGACTGTTGTGGAGCGAAGGGAGCTGCGCAGGAGGAAGGAGGAGGTGATCAGTGCAGGACACCACGCTCTAAAACAGGATCAGAGGAGCAATGAAGGCAACCAGCCCGGTTTCCTCTGAGTGCTACGGTTTCCCCGACCTCGAAAAACATGTTGGTCAGGTTGACCCATAGGGGTAGCGTGATTAGTCGCAGCAGCTTAGGACTTACAGCTGAAAGCTATTTAGTTGTACGCTCGTATAAAATAAAAACAAAATGTATTGAAACGAGTCAGAAATATCTAAGAACAGGTGAAAAAATCTTGGGATAATGCACAATCTACACTAGTTATTTATTGTTTGCAGTGCAGGAACATCTACAAAAACAAAACAAAGTATTGATCTTGAAGACAATTTAGATTTTTTTTGATGACCGTAATATAATTTTCTTATTTCGAAATTCAGCCGTTAAAACATACTGATACACATTTTATTCGAATACTCAACTAACAGCTGAAATACCTCGTCATTTACAATGTCACCTACTTTATGACACAATATTAAATTTCCGCTCAGCCGGCATTTCCACTGAAGACAAAGGTTAGAGAAAAGGCCCATTTTAATTCAAATGTTAATTTTGCTTACCTGAACGTGGCAGGCAGGTTATTGACTCATATGAGAACACCAGGGTAATCACCCCAGTCTCCTGTGAATTTTAATGAAACGCACCCGACTGGCAGTGCCTAACCAGATTTGCAGGAAGCAAGTGCACAAATTAAGCGCGCCCATCGCTCAGACGGAGGTACCTCCTAAGTGGCATTTGGAAAATTACCTCATACATTTCGGTTGCAGGCCCGCGCTTTGTTTCGTGGAGCGGTAATTGACAGCGGCGTAATGAAATTGCAAGTAGAATCGCTGAATGTGTTTTTAAAGTCAATAATACAAAATGCAATGCCCCACTGAGTCAGAGTTTGGGAATACAATTAGGATCAATTTGAGTGCTGGGGGCGGCCATTTTGAATCAGCCTCATACAGAGACAATGGGTGCCTCTCACTCAGCGGGCTCATAAAACAACTTCATCTGTGTTTGTGCTTATGGGGAGACTGAGCACAGACAAACAGATGCATGCTGGGTAACAGCCTAACCTCCGAAGCCATCAAAACACCAGATACAATAAACAAGTCACTCGTTCTTTTGACAGCAGGTATTTTCAAATACAAAACAGACAGTTTGCCCATTTTTGGACAGGGCACATTTACCACGCCTCTAGATATCGTTTTAGTTTTGTGTAGGTGAAATGAAATGCTCAGTTGATTCACAGATGGGGAGAAGCACTGTGGAAAGAATGTTGGAAACGGGTGGAGGTGGTTTATATAACAGTATTTGTAAATTGAATCGAGATACATTTTCTGCCACCTTCTCTGTTTAACTTTTTGCAAGCCACTCCTATTGAGCGACAAGCAGCTTTCACCAATTGAAGTGAAGTATGAAGAAGCAAATAAAGGCAGTTCAACCTGAAAAGACTCACTGAAACAGAGTGCTGTTAGGAAAGTATTATTGGCCATGAATCGTAATTGGGGCTCAGACCCCGGCGAAAGATTGCATTAACAATATGAAATACATGGCGATGATGAACGTTAGACAGAGTCTGGGCACTGGTTGGTGGACGAGACCCGGGGCGGCTAGCTGACAACGACGAGCAGAGCCGAGGAGAGGCCAGGCGGAGGAGGGGTGGAGGAGGATTGCAGCACAGCTGGGAAACGGCCGAGCGATGGACGAGGAAGCTTAAGAAGGGGATCTTGGGCAATGAATGGCTGAAGCAGGAATGTAGAGCTACAGTGATTGGCTGACGCGAAGGTGCGGCTTGAGATGGGACTGTGATTGGATGATTGGTGAAAAGCTGCCGGTGATAAGGCGATGAATGAATGCTGCAGGTAGGACTGGTTCAAGATACTCAGTGGGCATCACTCATTATGAAATCAATATCGTCATCTAGGCTCAAGACCTTTTCCTTTTATTGGACCTAAATCCTGGGAATGCATGTGCAATAGAAGTCACATCATTGTTGATTTTGTCTTTTTTTTTTATGAATATAACCATCATTGTACACTAATATGATTGTGACCAACACTACACTGTACAACTACATCAACACAATTATAGGTCACTGCAGTGGTATTCCTAAAGCTAGAAATTATTCCCTCAACTGCAAATGATAATCTGCTGCTTGTTCTTGCATAATCCCAACAATCCCAATCCCCTTTGAAGTTCTTTCATTATAATCACAGCCCAGAAGGAGCTAAGAGACCCTGCCCAACTTGCTTCTTTCTGAGTGGATAAGTTGGATGTGCCAGCTCAGCCAGTGGTCACTCACTGACAGCTTGTGGACACAGAGAAAAAAGGAGCCGTGCGCTGCAGCCTGTCGTACAAACCACTCAAGCCAGAATCCAGCTCTGGGCCGTGAAGTGTAGCAAACGACACACTCCGCGAGCTGGATCTCCGCCTCAAAAGGAGAGAAGAAAGCGCCTGCACAAAGCCTGGTGACAGGGGGGGGAAGTATAGGGTTGGAAAGCGCCGCAAAAAAAGGGAACATTTCTGCCACTGCATGAAACATTTGGAGCTGGGAAAGAACTTCTTAAAATGTAAAGAAACTGTAAGCGACATGGATTCTTTACGGAGCGGCCTTAAAAGTGCCGGCTCATGATTGATACAAATAGCGTGTTGTTTGCTGCGTGATTGAATTGGGGGATTTGTGACCTGAACCGGGTAAACCCTGACCTCATCGCCATGGTCACCGCTGTTGTTGTTTATCAGATAGAGAAAATAGATATGCCACGCTTGCACTGTGGCACGTTATCATCTGTTTGCATCAGTAGGGGCAATCTGCGGCTTGTGTAGTAGACAGCAAATATGAATGCTGATGAGTTCAAATGGCATACGGGCATGTGGTGGAAATGTTCTGCGAAAGTGCATTTGGGATTCCAAGATTTTTTTTTTTTTCCTGGCTTGTGTAGAGGTATGTTGTCAAAACCATAGCAACAAAGACATGACTGGAAGGCTCCGGCTGGTGTATACGTAATTGGTGATGACAATGAATGCTCTGAAAAGGGAGAAAACTAAAACAAAAAGGTTTGTTGTTAATATGCTCAATCGGGTACAGATGTTTAAGTCATTTAAAGTGAAATATTATGAAGATCGGATAGATGCTACTGCTGTTATGTTCTGCCACACATCTGTGATTTCTTTTGTTGCTTGATGTAATTCGCTACAACACTGCAAAATCAAAGAAAGAGCCAAAATAAGACAAACATGCGGGAGGGGAATTTGTCCCAATCCGTGAAATCCTGTTATGATAAAGCGTTTGCAAAACTAAAAACATTGTTGTTTCAAAGCTCCACATGTGGAAATAGCTTAGGATGTCTTAATAGAGTGAGATAAACAATAATTTTCCTTGGAATGGACCAATGAGCTGCTTTTCAAAATGCATCTCTGTTATGTATAATCTTTTAGTCCCAGATTCAGACACACCTTTGCGCAAATGTATGCGGGATGGATCCATTTTTTTTTTTTCAGGGTGTCATCAACGCAAGCCGATTCATTATGTACGGATTACAGAGTGCATTAGAGAGATTGACGCGAAGCTTTTAAGGTATCATTGCCAACCAAAACAACATTATTGGAGCCCATACTAGCTTGTCATCTATGCAATTTTCACCCAGTCTTCTACTCAGTGTACGGGCAATATACGGCCTACAAATTAATATCAAGATAGTCGGAAGATATGGAAAATCTCACTATGGGGTAGGGTATCATCAAACAAAAAAGTCGATTATCTTAATGAGGAACATATTAGCCTTGAGTAAATTAGCCTAAGTAAATTTCTCCATTGTGAGATCAATAAAGGCTATCTTATCTTATCTTATCTTATCTTATCTTATCTTAATAATTGGTGCCAATTTAGTGCAAATACAGTCATAATTGTAGAAGCTAATAAAGAGTAATATCCACAAATTTTCATATATTGACATACATTTCAAAATAAATGTCCAGATCCAAAAAATAAAGGTTAGTAAGTTGCTAGCATGATAATTGGTAACTAGCGTAAAATTTTGGTGCCACTACAGTAAAAATGTAGAAGGTATTGAAGATTATCCATACATTGTCAGATTTGAAATTTAGAAACATATTTGTTGATATAAATTTCAAAATAAAGGTCCAAACCCTAAAAATAACAGTTGTAGTAAATTGCTAGTATTAATAATTGGTAACAGTTGTAAATTTAGTGTCACTACATTGAAAAATGTAGAAGCTATTGAAGGGTAATGTCCATAAATTGTTATATTTTGACATAATTTTCAAAATAAATGTCCAGATCCAAAAAGTAAAGGTTGTAGTAAGTTTCTAGTATAATCCATACATTGTCATATTTGAAATTTATATAAACATATTTGTTTACATACATTTCAAAATAAAGGACAAGACCTTAAAAATAACGGTTGTCGTAAGTTTCTAGTATGATAATTGGCAATTGAAGCAAAATACATACATTGTTATATTTTGGTAGGGATTTCAAAATAAAAGGCTCAGACCTGAACATTGAAGGTTGTAGTAAGTTGCTGGTATAATAATTAACTAAGACATTTGTTTTTGAGCATATTGTTATGAAAAAAGTGTGCATTTTTGTCAACATAGCCCATCTTTGCAAGCCTGGTGCCTACCTTTTCCTCTACTTTTGTGCGATAGCCCGCTTTGTCCTCCTCCTGGTCACCCCCTCTCCGGAGTCCCCTACACCTGGACAGCGCCATTAATCTTCCCCCGGCAGCTGTGGCCCATAGCTGTCTCTCTTTGTGTAAGGTAGATGGGAAGTCATTTTTAGTCATTATCTTCCCTCTGGCATATGCTCATTCCACTTATCGCACTTAACCTGCTCTTTGACGTCCGGAAACCCCAGCCACTTCCCAAACCTCCTCCAACAGATGATGACCGGCGAGATGTCCGTGCCATTGGTGCCATTGGACTTGCGAAGGAAAGTTGGGAGCATTGGTAATTTCGTCGAGAGAACACCAGGTAGCTTGGGATCAAAAGACTAACATTCAAGCTAATTAAAAACGTGTTGTAAATGTAACGCTGGTTGGGTGAAGATTCTTGTAAGTTGTCAGATGGAGACAGTGGACCTCAGGAGGGCGGAAGGACAGCAGCAGGTCTATAAATAGTGACACGTGGACAGCTGGGGGACCAAGGCAAAAGTGCAGGAAGTTGGCAGCCTGTGCTCTTTACAGTATAGTTGACAAAGGGGTAAACATGTGGTGGGAGAAGTGGCCATCTTGTCCAATTGCTTCTTTGATGTGTCTCTGGGCTGGCTCTGTGTTAACCGCTAATTAACTGCTGACACTGAGGAGAGGGAAATGCAGAGTCCGTGAACTTGAGCAAAGGCTAAAAGGCTTTGGTTGAAGGATGATTAAAAACGGAGGGAGTTGTGGATGATTGCGCTTTTTGGCAACTTTTAGTTAGGCTTCCATTCTGAATCTTTTTTTTGTTTTTGTTTTTTTTTTCTTCAGTGAATGTTGGGTAGATACAGTGAACAAAAAAATGCTTTATAACATCGAATTTAGTCTTGCAAAATCTGTGGAGTGGACACAGATGATGCCTCAGAATCAGGCATGCTGAATGAAAGTCTATATTATGCTATAAATTAAAATTGAACAATGCAAAAAAATTGTCTGGATAAAGGTCTATACCAATGATAATAATAAATAATAGACTACCATAATGGCCATGTTCAAAAGGGAAATCATGGCGGATTTACAGACCCTGCTCTGTCGGAGCATGCTCCTAAAAAGGGCAAAAGGCTTAGTTCGATCGTAACTGCGCCATTAGCTCTAATACTAACCAGCCTGGTTTCTTTAATTGAAACTAACCCAGAGTTCAAAGTTCAAAAAAGCCATACAGTTGTTTAAAACGTGTGTAAAGTGCAGTGCTTTCTAATGGAAAACTAGCTTGTTTTGCCGCTTATACTGTATATGATGGTACTGCAGCAATGGCGGGCAATGGTGGCCCCCAGCATTGCGGTCATAAAGCAGCAACTCATTTTGGGTCACTGTCCAAAATTCAACTCCCACAGCGGGTCGTGGGCTGCATATAATAGAGATTTTTTTTTCCAATAAATGAATAATAATAAGCTGTAATTTGGTCAAAGCCACAACTTGACTGTAGCTTCATTAATAACAACAGCTTACACTTGTATTGCACTTTACAAGCCTGTGTCACAAGGTCCTCAAAGTACTACATAGTCATTATTCATTCACTCCACACTTGGTGGTGGTATAGCTGTTATTGACGCCACAGCCGCCCTGGGGCAGACTGTCCATTTACCACGTGGCTATATAATGTGTTGTTCATATCCTGAGCTCAAATTATGTCAGTGCCCTCTGCTGGACACGTGTGGAACTCTTTCCTTTTTTATTATTTAATGCCCCCTAGTGGCTAGAATGAGCCTTCTGGTTATTCTTTAAAAATTCATAACTCCGCACAGGAATGGGCAAGAGACTTACTTTTTTGGGGCCGGATTAAATATTCTCGTGCGCCGGATCAGGTCTGTAGGCCAAATGTTTGACGCCTCTGGTCTATACGCTACCATACATAACTTGGACCCAAATCCAGATCTTGACCCAGGACTGTGGTCTTAACTACCTTGTTTGAGGACTAGCCAACAATGCACACCTTTAGTTGATGGGAAAATACATCCGGAGCAAATTCCACACAGAAAGCCAGGAACTGAACTTGTGACCTTCTCGACCACGTCAATTGAAACAAAATACTTGCAATTTATCAAGATAATTAATGCGAGCCAAACGGACAGAGGGAGAGAAGAGAAATCTGAACTAAATCCTGAAAGCCCTTGTGCCAAATCTCTGATGCACAGACACCGGCTCCTTGTTCTCCGCACACACACAGTTTCAATTACATGCAGTTTGCCCTTGGTTGGGCTATTTCAATATTTTATGTTGATACATTACCACCGCAACACGCCTTCATTCATTCTCATTCAGGAGTGGGAGCTTTGAGCAAAAATAGACTCTTTATCAGGCCGTGCTGTGTGTTACATTATTGTGTCTGTCTCTATGGAGGATAGATCATAGAGAAGACAGAATGCCTAATACATAAAAAATGCACAATTATTTTTCACATGGATTCCTGGGGTTGCTGGTGCGTGTCTCGGGTGATATCACATGACATGCCTAGTGAATGTCAGCAGGTAATTGGTTCGGCTAAATGTACGGCAATGCATGTGCGGCCGCGGTTTTGGCAATTTTCAATAATCCATGAGTTGTGACAAGATGGAGGGGTGTGGAAGACAATGAGACCAGAGATGACGTGTGTAGAAACAAAGGCACTGAAGATGTTGAGGTTTTTCTTTGATGGAGAGTGACGAGAGCGTTTCTTAGATCGAGAAAATGTCAAAGTTGTGAGGCTGAAATTCTTTGGACAGAGGAAGTGCTGATGAAACGGTGGTTGGGCATAACGCGACCACCGGCAAGTCACGTGACTGCTCATCCAACCGGACTGAAAATGTATCATGCATTTAGGGCTGTCACGATAATTACTATATCGACTTATCGTTCAATAAATAACGGAAAAACGATATATTTTTGGGCTCGATATTTATTATCTGTACCTTTTATGCCTGAAAGTTGACAGTATCCAGTATCGTTCGAGTCAATAATATCGTTTATCGCGATACTTTCCTGCCTCAATATATCGAACTTCAAATTCAATGAAAACGGACAAAGGAAAGGTATCGTTCCTTCATTGGACCACAGACATTTATCCACACAACGGTGAACAAGTGATAAAGCTTGATCAACTTTTGCGGCTCCAATTGTTAAAGGGAAAAGCCGAGGACACACGCGAAAAGATTCAGGCAAATTTCGAGCCTGACCCTTTTGTTTCCAGAATTGTTTAGTCTGTGGCTTCGTACTAGTGTGAGGTTATAGATAGTGGAAAAAATATCTTCATGTCTATAGTCTGTGCACTTTCATGTATTAGCATAATGCTTCTCATAAAACGCTGTCAGAGTGACCACTTATGTAGGGGACCATTTCACATAACATAATGGCCCCAGATAATAACCAGACGTTGTGACTAATTGGTGCGTTTAGGTTAAAGGATGGATGCGTGGGCTACAGCTTCCAGGTAAAAGCGAAACGGCCAGAAAGAAGAAGAAGAAGAAGAACCGGTGCGGGCTGTGATACGTCCAAGAGGTGCTGTTTATAAAGCAGATAACAGAAACAGGGGGGACACACACATTGAAAGTCATTGTACATGGCGCCGCTGGCATATATGACAAAAGGACGGGCCAAAGAGGTTAGCACCTGCACAACATAGAGCGGGGTGACATTTTCTCTCACAGGCCACTCGACATGCGATGACAGATGTGTCGGAGCAGGCCTCCTGCGACCTTTACAATATAAGAGCCGCTGCAAGAATTTTAACTCCAACCCCCAGCCAATGCGTGGGTTAATACAGCCCTGACTTTTTGTATTCAGGCAGTTCCCCCCCCCAGACTCCGCTGTTTCATTAAGCTCCTCAGCGAGAAGAGGAGCAGATTGATTGGTGGCTGGTATTTATTGGGCACTGATGGCCCAGGTGCCGAGGAACGCGAGTGTCAAGCTTTGTTTTTATACCGGCTTTACGGCACAGCTGTTTCTGCTGAGCCAACGCCGCGCGCATAATCACCGCGAAGACACTCCAATCATCATCACAGGCAGCCAAAATCCAAATAATACACAGGGAAGTACAATCAGCGGGTAGTCCTTGTAACTCTTGGGTTAAACATCGAAACGAGTCCTTGAGGGAAGTTTCCGAGGCGAAATTAGGAACGATTCAACCTGCCAAGTCGCGACGAAACTTTGCCGGCTTCAGGACACCAACTGGCTCATTAAAAATATTATATGCCCCCTTCCTGGGCCGACACCTTGCTTAGTGGCTAAACATCGTCAAGAAACATTATGGGAGCACGGGGCAGGTCTGCTGGAGTGCCACTCTAATCATTGTAATGCATCTCTGTTCTTTTAATTAAGGGATAATGTCCAATTTCATGACGTTTATGAGGTTATAACATCCATTAGCCTGCAACAGATGCTGTGGCTGAATAGCTAACTAGCCTCGAGCTGAGCCACATGAGTCCTCCCCAAGCCAGGAAGCCCAATGTCCAGTTCCTAATGGCAGAATACTTTCATGCCTTTTATTCCCTCTGTTTTAGGATCCTCATTTTGCATACTTTTGTCCCCTTTTTCCGGGCTTCTGTTCGCGCTTGTTGCCTCCCAGCGCAAATTGGAAAGAGATTTAAAGAGTACAGCTATTGAACTTTAAAACAGCTTATAGCCATGGAACATAAAACTGGCATTTAAAATTTGTGATTGCAATTAAACGCAAGTTATTCGCGGCGAGAATGTCAAAAGCAGTTCTAATCATTTTTATTGTGCCTCTTAATTATTGCGTTGCACTTTTTCTTCCGCGCGCCAAATGCTTTCTGGGTGCATAATTTCAACCTTTAGCTTCTCTCCTCGTGCTTATGCCAACAGCGAGATGAGCAGTCTGTGCACTGGCCCCTCAATTCCAACTAAATGAGTCTGCCTCAACCTCCACAACACTATATTTTTTGGGCCTACAGCCAGCGCTCCTCTCAGTAGTGACCTCAATTTTCTTATAATACCTTTCCATCTCAGTAACGGGTGAAGGACAGTCGACTCAAAGCATCAATTGAGATATTATTTCAATCTTTAGATGGATTCGGCTAATATATCATTGCGCCTGCCTGAGAATGCAAAATCCTAACCAATTTAAAGCTCATAATTGGACAACATGACAAGAATGTAAAGATATCTGTTTTTCAGTGTTCCTCGGGCCACATTGCAGTAAACCAGGAGTTGATTAGAAGTCTATTAAGATGTGCAAACCACTCTAATTCCACATGTCCTATTGCCAGATCACAGTGACTGGGAGTACACCACTAGAGCCAGGTCTCAGGAGCAGGCCGGAAGACGGGGGGGTGAGATGGATGGCGTTCCCCAGGGCAGGTGAGGGTCTGTGGGCAGCTGTCCGGTAATTATTCCCCTCCCTCGTCCTCGCCCCCTGGCATCTGTCGGAGCGGCTAACGCGTGGCCCACGTCCAGCTCTCAGGACGCTCTTCAGTTAGACGCATTAGCTTTATTTAATCACAGCAGTTAAACACACACCTGGAGGAGTCCGGGGACACGTTTGGCATTGGGAGACGACATGATCTTGTGTACCTGCCTTCCACTTTATCATGTTTCTAAATATAAGCCATAAGGGGCCGACTTCTCCCCAAACCATTTCATTAGGAGAGGCTCCAGTGGGACGTCCCATGTGATGACATTGATACGACATGCTCTGTTCACTTAACAACACACGCTCGACATCTGAAGGATTTTCTGAAACAACATAAAACTTACAAAACACACCTCTCCCCAGAGCCCTATACTTCAGACGGTCTTTAAAAAAGTCCTCTAAATGAAATGGATGCCACTCACCATCAATATCTCAATATGGATATGCAGTAAAACATGCCATAAGACAACAAAAAGCACTTCACTTTTACTGCACTTTGTGCTGCTGCCTCTGGCTTTCATAAAGCAGTTAGTGTTTACCACACATGGCTGAGTAATAACCCTGTCCTAGGACAAACAACTGTACCCGCAAGATAGAGCTCCACAAATCCAGCCTCTGTATGTCCCACTCTCTCTCTCTTCAACTGTCCTTTCTCTTCATATCTCTCTTCACCTCTTTCTCTCGGCTTGTTCTTTGTTCTTATTTACTACTAAACGATTGTACACTTATCTTCTGCTTCAGTCAGTGCATGGCTAATCTCAACACATGCCAAAAGCAGTCTTAAGCAGAGTACTTGCTCGTCTTTGCTCTCATCCTGCAGTGCCATCCTGTCAGACATACTTCAACTGAATAAATATGGACTGTAAGTGAGAAACTGGTGCATGACTTGTTCCAAACCACGTTCATTTTGTTTTACATTGAGCACAAACTTTGCTTCCTACTTTGAAAAGGCTGGTAAAACGCCCGCTTCTAGAAATCCTTTTTCCTAGTAGTTTTTGTGACAGCTGATTTGAGTGAAATTTGACACAGGGATAGCAGATCAAATTTAGCTGTCAAAATGGCTCTCTAAACTGCAGTTAAATACGGTTCGATATGGTCTAGCACCTTTCATCTCTGTCAGACTCTCGCTCCATCCCTCCGTCTCCAGCGCCTCGTCAGGCCTCAGTCGCACTTGGAGAGAGCGCCTAAGTGTCCTTGGGTGAAGGGGGTTCCTGAGGAGCTAATGGTTAGCGCGCTATGACTAACGAGCTAAAAGCGTGACAAAATAAGACAAATGGTTTGGACCAACTTCATTACCTAAGTGACAGCTTGACGTCGCGGCTGTATTTTTCATCTGTGACTCATTTGGCAAAAGGAATATGGCGCGAGAGTGAACTTTTATGATATCAATGGATATTTCAGCCCTGCCCACGCTAGTAAAGCCTGAAGAAGCCGTTAGAGTCTGAATTAAGACGGTACATTGAAGGAATCGGTGACAGAAAGGAAGGAATGACAAAAATATTTCCAATCAATCAATCCATCACTAGTCATTGGCCAGACTTTGATGCAATGTGTTCACCATCAAACTCATAAGACTCCAGAAAGGCCAGTGCGACAGAAAATACCTAATATCAACGTTGGGGTGACAGCTTGAACAGTGGAGTCATTTGCCAGAGATATGGCCACGCAAACTTTGAATACATCAATGATTTCCCAGGCAAGACGTGACAAAGTTTAGAATTGGTTTTAAAGGCGTTGTTTGCTCTCAGAAACAAGTTGGATTCTGAGCCGAGATACAGTATTTTGATGCCTCGGTGAGTGTTTTCCCCAACATCAAATCCAAGGCAGATTGGCACCTACAGGCTAGTGCAGGCAGACTGTTTACTCGCCAACCTCGCTTTTTTCTATTATACATCTGTGGCTGTATTTTCAATGGAGGGGAGCGCCACATGGAAAGCTTTCTAATGCACCAGTATTCGGCAAAAAAGGGGCTAAGAAATGAGGAGGGGGGGGGGGAGATATCGCTCTGCAATGCATGACAATTTTTTGAAGGACTGATGTTTTTTTGTTTGTTTTTTTTTTTAAGAAAGCAGAATACGTTTCTCTTCGGAGCTTAGCGCTAAATAAAGCTTCATCTGCTCAATATCAGACAGTTAATTTTTCATGAAAGAAAAGGTCATACGGGCCAGTGTAATCTCGCGTCTCAAGCCCCTGTGTATCAGCAGCCTCCGCATCCATTATTCAACGTGCGCTTCGACAAGATTCCCCGCTTTCTGCGCCACTTTCGGTGGAATTACACAAATTCCGCCACAATATTACCAACGGTGGCCTAAATTATTCACGATTTGCTTTGTCTTCCTTTGGAAAACACAAAAAAAAAAAAAAAAGAGTCTGTTGTTTTTCTGAGAAGTTGTGACAGGCAAGTGAAGAAAGAAAAAAATGATTACCACAGTGAGCTGAACATTTCAAGGTCTAATTCTGTCTCTTGCATGGAATAGAATTTTGCATTCTTTTGATGTGGGTTTGTTGGAACGATGTTTTCCCTCATTGAGGCGGTGAGGTCACTATCAGCAAGTGGGGCGATTTCCGTTCATTTTCTTCAGCTTTACGGCCACCAAGTCAAACGAAGTACACATGTTCAGCAACCTGATTTTGAGTTTTTGCTACGAATGCTTAATAGCGGGTAAAGTGAGACAGAATAGTTGACTTTTTAGGGGAAATCAAAGTGTTCTGTTGCTGAGAGTTCCCTGTTTATTTCTGCGCTGGTTGGATGTCTTCCGTCTTCAATAGTCTATCTTCCAGGCTCATCCCTGTGTAAACGCTGCTGGGCCTCGACTTGCTGCACGCTGCGTTAAAGCCAAGAAGTCATTGCCTTTTCGGAGCAGAAGAATCCATCAAATCCACCGGGGAATAGAGAGCGCAGCGTCTGTCTTCCGTACGAGAGGCAAAATGTGCAGATTAGGTGTTGCTTGTACCTGCTTCTCTTTTATCTGCTCCAAATTCCAGCTGTTATTTTTCTTAACTCATGTCACATACAGTATGCCTGACTATTATGTTTGCCTGTGTGTAGCGGTGGCAAACTGAAAGCAGGCAGTGTTATAATGGGAAAGCACAGTCTATAGATACATCCTCAATATTTCAACATTATCAGTAGGCCCGGCAAGTTTACCAATCACTATAGGAATCATACAAGGAAGCTGAACTCTCTCTTTTATTGTATCAAAGGCGTAACAATAACACGATCCAGCTTTTATGCTATGATACCGATACTGGGTTTTGAGTATCTGCCGATATCCAATATTTACCGATACCACTTTCTTCAAGTGGCTTTGTAAAAAATTGAATGGGCTATATGCACAGTGACCCCACGTGATT
Organism: Gobius niger; assembly: GCF_951799975.1. NCBI lineage: Eukaryota > Metazoa > Chordata > Actinopteri > Gobiiformes > Gobiidae > Gobius > Gobius niger. The sequence goes on from NC_136872.1 coordinate 14,651,711, forward strand.
TCCGCCTGGACAGTCAGCCAGAGGCTGTCCTTCCTGTCTGTCATCTCTTCCCATTAAAAATTAGCAGGTCCCACAGAAATGAAGCAATAGCTTAAGATTTGGTAAAGGACAGCGAGTAAAAGTTCGGATGTGGCTGGAGCAGGTTAAAACATATGACGTGAGACGCAACGACTTCACTGGAGGAAACCTCCGTGTTCATAACGGTGGATGTTTTTGTCTTGAAGCTAACGCGGCTAACAAAATAAAAAATAAAACTAGCGCAAAGTTTTGAACGAGCCTGCGCAAAAAAGAATCGTCCTGTTAGTAGTTTAAATAATATTTACTTGTTTACATGTTATATTATCATTTTTCAACACTAGCCTTTAGCTCTAAGATAAAAGCTCCTACCTTACGACAGCTGGCGTTTCCTTTGGGTGCTGGATTCACAGCGAACATGATGTTTGTAATACGTTGCTGTGACTGTCCATCAGTAACTCGTTGTCCTTAACCAGATCCTGAGCTATCGCTATTTTTGTGTGGGAACCTGCTAATTGTGAACGTAAACGACCAGCGACAGGAAGTGCTGCGTCTGGCTGACTGTCCAGGAAGACGTCACGTGGGGAAACTGTGCATATAGCCTATTGACTCTTTTTCTCTATTTTAAGATCAATGCAGTCATATTTTATTGTCATGATATTACAGATCAATTATCAACTGTATCCATTGATAAACCGTTGGAACATTTAACAAAGATCACTGCACTTTTCTACACTAGTTATACTTCGGTATATGACAGGCTTTAAGTTACATTAATATAAACAACTCACATGAAGTGATCTGATCATTACAAATATGTTAGATCAGTTATTTCTTACTACTACTAAACTACTACTAAAATACAAACACTTGGCTTCAGCAGTGGCCGATTTTATTTTATTAGGCTACATTAGGTACTTCTATCATAGTTTCTGACCCAGCCTTGATTAGCTTCCGTTAGCATTAGCATGCTAACACTAGCTTTAGCAGTGGTTAAAACTAACTCAGCGATTAGATTCTCTGGTTCTTAGCTTTCCAATGACATACAGCATGCCCATACTCACTTCATTCAGATTTAGGTGGTAAAAGTTGTGTTTTTAATGCGAGAGCCAAAACTGGTATCGGTTCGATATCGGATATATGTAGCCGATACCCTATATCGTATTTTTTTCCGTATCGGCTCTGATATCCGATACTAGTGCATGATCAGGGCATCCCTAAATAACACTATATTGGATTCTCTGTATGTCCTTTACATGTGGAAGAATTGACACTGAAGCTAACTGAACTGAACTGAACTGAACTGAACTGAACTGAACAGCACAATCTTGCAATATCTAACGCAGTACAGTCTTGCTCACTTGCTTTCTCTGCATTTTATTCTCTGCCCAGCGCTGCACACTGGGAGACATCCACAAAGATTTATGAATTAAAGCTTGAACTCGGCTTCCCTCCGCTCATTCCTGGGTCACCCTCCCCGCTGCTCCAGCCAAGTGCAGTCTGGACTTTAGACCGAGCCAAAAGACGAGGGGTCAGTCAGCCACACGCCTGCGTCCTGCCCTCAGCGGCCGGACCGACGCAAGCGGAGAGCCTTTGAAGAGAGCCGCACACGGCCCGAGTAAACAGTCTTTCAGAGAGAGGGCTCGCAGTGAGATGATGAAGGCGTTCAGCTGGGACCACACGGGAAGGGGAGATTCAAACTGGATAGTCTGCACATTGTCAATAAACATACAGTTCTAGTGTGCGTCTGTGATGTGTTTCTGTCGTGTTTGTCCGGTGAGAGGTGAAGACGAAGCTGACCCTTAGTGGCTGGAGACTGCACAAGAAGGAAGTAATGCAGGAAAAGGCAAAAAATAAATAAAAAAGCAAATGATTACTTTACCTTCTCATTCCCAAGTCTGAAGACAGAAACAAAAATGAATTAGGGACTGGTAAACTAATACAAGAAAGCATTTCAAAACATAGACTACAGGGGTAACAGCTTTCCTACATGAAATGCCAAAAAGAGACTGCAGTTCTGACAAATCAGTATGAAAACCCTCGCCAACAAGTACACAGACTATGTACGTTGATTATGGTGAAAAGATGAAAACAGCAATAAATTGAATGAATGGATGGAGTTGTCTTTAATTTGGGAAGGAAAAAAAAAGCTCACACATCAATGGTAAAAAAGGCCAACACACAAAGGCCTAACAGTCCAATGGAGGAGCCTCTTGAATTTGTAGTGTGTGTTTTATTCACTGGTTAAAAAGGTCTTCGGAGCGGGCTAACCTCATCTGGGTTGTGTGAGTGTTGGCTCTTAAGTGCTTTTTAATCACTATCCCCTGGTGCAGCAGCCGATGTGCTTCCTTTCAAACGGCAGCCTTTACTCTGCCCCAGTGAACAGCATCACAGCGGACCGAAGGCCCCAGCAAAAAAGACTCTCAGACACACTGGGAAAAAAAGGCGGGAGGGATTCGCCGGCATTTTGCAATACCGGTCGTTTTTCTATACTGAATGTCATCGTTTATGTTTTAGGAGCAAACTGGACACATCACACCCCGACGTCAATTCATTGAAGGGCTGAATTTGTCAAATAAAACTGCCTTTGGTGACTGCAAAAGTTGTAAGTGTGCTTTATTGTACCCGGAGATCGGGAAATAAGCTTTCCCTATACCCAGAGATTGGCTGCATCAGGGAGGGCATGCCAAATAAACACCAAAAGATTACACCCATATAGCATAATGTGGCCAGTGCAGCAAACTGTATCTGCTCATAAAGTCAGCCAGTCTCGGAATGCTTCTGAGAGCAAATAGTTTGATGGTTTCATTGTTGTTGAAACACATTTCATTTGCACCTAATTCGCTTTTCTTTTTTTCTTTTTTTTCATGTGTGTGATTGCTCTTTGGGAATTTCCCCCGTTGTAGAATGAATAAAAATGCACTGCAACTCATCTCAATTCATTTAGGTGATATTTAGGTCTCTCCTGTGGATCTAAAAGCGGCGTTCGATTGAAATAGGGCTCGCAAACAGTATGCAGACACATTTCATGGCGGGGGAATACAAATTAACCTGAGATGCCATCAGCAATTAAGCCTAATTTCAATAACGTTCAACATTTCATATTCGTGTGTGCGCTCGCTCCCATTAGCGTAATCAAGCGACAACAAATGTTTCCCTGCATGATAATGGCACGGCGCCTCCTCCGCATGAGCCGGAATTAAAGGCAACGTACAGATACTGATTCGATTTGGACAATAAATGCGGCGGAATGGGCTTGGGGGGGCTCGCACACCTTTAAGAAGTCCCCTGATCTAATATGAGACATGAGAGGCTGGGCCCGCGACGTGCCGATTATGCTAACCTTAGCTCTCGGATCACTCACTATGCAGCCGCACACCACTGTTAATGATGTTATTGCTCTGATGAAGTGACGTGGCGGAGGAGAGTTGCCGAACATTAATATTCAGTAGTACTCGGGTCGGATGCGTCGGAGGAAAAGCTGCCAGTAATTAGACTTGATAGGCACCATAAGCATTAATATCGGGGCGCATCAGCAGTGTGGGGCCCTCTCCGGAGGCTTGGGGGCACCCGCTTGGGACGAGCTACTTCCGCTGCATTGTTTTTAAACTTGTGCAAACCTACTAATAGTTTGCATAAACGATCAAAGCGTCGTTGTTGTGACTTTTCTCATGGAGGGAGGCCAGGAGGTTGTGTTTTGACTGTTTCCTCTCATCCAGTGCTTTTATATGGAATCATAGCTTTTTTTTTTTTTAATTTTCAACAGCCAAGTCACATGGTGCATTAATGAGGTTTACAACTCAGACGGGGGTCAAACCGGCGGCCATCCGATTCTCAGACAAATGCGCCTTAAAGGAATTGGCCACCGTTTTTACATACTAAGATATGTTCTTACCTAACCTTAGTCGAGTTAATATATACCCATACGCAGCCTCTCCCACATGTCATATAGCTCCAAAAAAGCTCACGATAGAAGCTACCAACTCTTCTACGTGTTCCCTATTTAAATAAAGTTACGTGAAGTGTTTTCATGCGAAGTATATTTACACAGAAATGTAGCATGTCGATTTTATAAGCAAATAAAAAGGGGTACTATATTGTGATGCGTAATGATACGAGGAGCAAAACGTCCGCGCAGTAACTCCTAAAGACTTCCCCCGCTCACTTCCGTCAATAGAAGCTGCGTGACTTGTAGAGAGCCTTTTACAACAAGCAGAAAATGTATTTTCGGAAAGCGCTCTCGCATTCCTACCTCATGGTCGAGGTCCTGAGTCCTGTGTCGTCGTCCGGGGTGAGTTGGAAATCTGTGAAACATTACTACACTATATACTTTCTGCTTGTTATAACAGCCCGGCACGATGCACGTAAAAGGCATTGTTCACAAGTTATCGATGCTTCTTCAACTGTTCTCTGCTCGCTCTCTACAAGTCACGCAGCTTCTATTGACGGAAGTGAGCGGGGGAAGTCTTTAGGAGTTACTGCGCGGACGTTTTGCTCCTCGTATCATTACGCCTCACAATATAGTACCCCTTTTTATCGGCTTATAAAATCGACATGTTACATTTCTGTGTAAATATACTTTGCATGAAAACACTTCACGTAACTTTATTTAAATAGGGAACACGTGGAAGAGCTTGGTAGCTTCAATCGTGAGCTTTTTTGGAGCTATGTGACATGTGGGAGAGGCTGCGTATGTGCTCCGTTTGCGTGACAGAGCGCACGGACAAAGACCAGACAGGTATATATTAACTCGACTAAGGTTAGGTAAGAACATATCTTAGTATGTAAAAACGGTGGCCTATTCCTTTAAAACTGAATACAAACCTAAACATTAATCTCCATTGTTCTTGTTTTTGATCATAATGTGCAGGAGAGTGTGTGTGTTGGTTGAGGCACGATCGGCTAATAGTTCACCATCAACAAAGCGCAGAGGGAATACATCCTGCAAAGTAAAACGCTTTGAATGTCTTGAACGTTGCGAGAAAAATGTGCTTCGGATGTGAACACAAATATCTACGTAAGCATCTACGGCTCGAAAATAGCTCGGCGCTGACAGTGCCTGGGCTTGTCCTCAGGTATTGATGTCAATTACCGGGACGTCCCATTAGCTTGTGTCTATTCTGAGAGGAGTCAATTTTGGTCATGTCGCGCAGTTTAGTTTCACATTGAGGAACGACCCTGGGTAGCGGGCTGCATTTGGCTAGCGCAGGGGCTAATGGCTCTTAATGCATGATACAATAAACATGTGGCTTTATAAAGCAGCCGGAACCTCTTACAGTGGCAGCAGGCTCTCAAATGACACACACTTAACATTAGTGAGTGGAGCGGCCCCATGTGATTACATTAGCAGTGTGTTCTGTGCGGCTCAATGGGGCGATGGCGCTACGAAAATGACTGCTACTGTTGTACGATGAGGAGAAAACAGCTGGTTAAAGGGTGACCTATAAGAGTAGGTAAATTGGTGCAATGATATCCCCACATCAAAGCTTAAAGGGGCAATTTGCAGACTGAAAAATGTTGTAATGGGCTTGGACTAGGATGTGGAAAGATACTGAGGGAAACCACACTTGGACACATCTCCCCATACATGATATCCAGACCTTAGCATAACCTCTGTAGGTAACAACATTACAATGGTGTTAGAAGTATAGTATAGAAGTATATATCAGCTTTCCCAACCTTTTGTCTGGCGTACACCTTTAAGCACATTTACATTACTTCCTACATCAAGGGTACTATGAATTATTTAGAAAGTGTTCAACTACAACTTATGTTTGATAGTAAAAAGAGAATCCATCTTCTCTCACTTATCCGTTGCCGGGGTGAGGGGACAGCAGCCCAAACTGCCTGAATCACACTCACTGCACCCGCCCCTTATGGCTCCTACCGCAGGTGCTGGTCCATGAGAGGACAGCCCATGATGCTCCTTCTGGCTCAGCACCAGGCGCTGCCAATTCGGATGACTCAACCAGCCTCGCTATCATCATAAGGGGATGAGAGACGAGTAAGTAAAAAGACCATGCATTCAAAATAATCTTTTATTATTATTCTAAAAAAAAATGCTTAACAATATTAAAATAGTAATCAGTTTCAACCCCCCAGCAATCCATGTATCCCTGATTGGGAAACAAAATAATTGAAAAACATTTAAAAGTGCATTCAATAATTGTTTACCCATTTACTGAACAAAAGATTGAACAATGGTTTGATTTAGTCGAGTAGTCATGTACATGAAATGTGCCATACAAATAAATGTGCCATACAAATAAACTTGCCTTGCATTGATTTATATCTTCAGGCCTATGTTTGTTTTGTTTTTTTTGTATATCACTATTGCGTCAACAATGTGTATTATATTTTTATTTTGGTTGCTGCTTGATATAATATATGGGTCTTAAAGCAGAATCAGTTAAAAGCTGATATAGATCACCACATAGCGGTGCATTATACGTACAACAATACATAGTAACTGTATGTATAATTGGTGCACCCAGACTGCTCTTCCATATAATCCTGAAATGTTTGTTGTGGCTAAAAGGGAGCACCATTGGCCTAAAGCCTCCAAGCAGATGTCCACATGAGGCCATCCCTGACTGAATCCTAATGCTGCCACAAGGACCATTTTGTCAAAAAGTCTACTGTACAGCGCCTCATGAATCAAACATTTCCTGATCGGGCCAGACAGCGAACTCACCCACTGCTGCCACATTGTATTCCCGACACAAACCTGTGCCGCACAGCTAGAGAAAAGAGATATAGTGTAAATGAGGAAAATTTCAATCCATACATAATGATTGGCCAAACAGCATAAAAAATGCGCCAGGGGGAATGGAGTGCTTGAAGCGGTGTAACACTAACCCAAGGAGCCTGCATATAAATGAACCGAAACCGCAGAAGATTACAAAGAAGAAAGTACCGCTCTTGATTATGCATTTTTGGCGTGCGAATACAATTTCCAGCTATCAGACTCTGGCGTGATTGAGCAGAGTGTGTTGCCCCCTGGTAGCTAGAGACAGGGAAGAGGGAATGACAAGAGAAAATAGCATGCTAGGCTATTATTTGTAGCTTTGTTTACCTTCAGATGTCAGTCAAGCTAGTGATGACGGATCCCACATGAGTAGATTACACAGTGGTCCAACTCCAAAACTGGTTTATTTATAAATCGAATATGGCACCGGATTTGACGCTTGTTTCTTCCAAAGAGAGGCGGCGTCTGGTGTATACTCGATTATGAAAATGAAGAAAACTTGAAGGAAGTCTGGTGCAAACATGTGAAGTTAGCATTTCAAAGACTTGGAAAGCGTGCTAACAGCGTAAACAGTGCACAGTGCATGATACCTGTTGTGGGAGCGAGCCAGCCGACATTAAAAGCCTTGGTATAACGCATGTACGGCTCTTATCTGCTATGAAAAACACACCTGTTCAAAACAACGACTTGTGAGATTTTGAGGAATGCAATCAGAGCTGGTTAGCTTGGCGTGACAGCAAGGTGCCCCTTCATCTCTCTGTGTGCAAACAGAATCCGTCTTCCGCACGGGGAGCAGCGGGCGGCTGTGGCGGTGGCAGCTGGGATTTCACCAGGCCCTGCCTCCGCTCCACGCCTATATGCTCCGCGGAGTTCACAATTACCACCGCCCATGTGTGAATATATGATGTTTGTGGGGAGAGACGACAAGTGTCTAAAGTAATACACAGGCGGCATATGTAGAGGGGGGCGACGGAGAGGGCAGAGTTTTTTAGTCAAAAAGCAAAACAATAAAGCCATAACAAGAACTTTTGGTTCCTTTGAAATATTAGAATTCAGCAGGGAAGTATGCTTGGTTTGTCGTGGCCTGGAGTGCCCTCTACAGGCAGCAGGGGGAATGCAAGGTAAACACTAGGCGAACCATGAACACACTTACAAATAAATACTCAAGCTTTCACAATGGGCCATTTACCTTTAGAAGGAGGAAGACATGGAATGGTATCCGTAGCTTTTTCTTTTCCAAACTACTTCGTTGAAATCCATTTGCGATATCGAGAAAGCAGCTAAATTCTGCCGTAATGACCTAAACCAATTCAGAATTTTTCCAATTGCTTTGAATATACAGCGGCTAAGTTCTGGGCATGGACGTGGGCCGGGATAGCCGAAGACAAATTTCACGCTAGGTTAATGCTGGCCAATTGTATGCCACTTTCAATTAAGCTCCTTTTCTCTTCATAAACGCTTACAATTGAGGTATTCTGACACATTCGTATGCTAACCATTCAGCAGCTCGGCGCGCTGATTAAAAACCCAGCGGTGACACAAAAGGTTAGCCCAGCTGCAACACCGTGTTATTGAAATCAAATTTGCTTACATGCTTACACTTGCAGATTGCATGTTTTGCATTCAATCAATATTTGGTTTTGTGGCACAATAACTTTTTTTGGAGACGCAATTAGCTCGGGCGGGCGTGCGGAATTGTATGTAAAGCGGTTCGGTGTGATTCAGGTTGACCGGTGCAATTATCTACTGAGAAGGGAAACTGCAAACAGGAGCGGCAATTTGGCCCCGGCTCGAGCGCGGTCTATGGTTATGATTACCTTTTATAGTCTCCATTGATTTCCCAGTGACATTATGACTTATCATTTTCAGAGGCAATCTCCATGAGCGCAAGCGGCGTTGTTCATTTAAAAGTCATGATTTGAGGATCCGTTCTGTACTGTGGATATAGACTGTTCTCATCCTACTCTCCGGCTCGCGCTCCCCGCGCACTTGTAGGCAAACAGATGGGAATTTCCTTGGAATTACAATCCCATTTTTGGCTTACGTTCAAATCCCTCCTCTACTTCCTTATCAAATCGCAGAGCTTCCGGCCCGAGGAACGGACAATTCGCAGCAGTGCGGCTTAGAGAGTGCACTTGTGGACATATACAGTATGCTATCTTTTATTCAGCTAAAACAGAGAGCGCAGGTTTTTGATATAAAGGTGGAATAATGTTTTTTTTTTATTTATTTTTTTTTTTTTTAATATCTTTATTTGAATTGGGACAGTGCACATTAATCAACATGTGTTTCTTCAACATGTAAATGTGCCGGAGTTAGCCATGTAGGCTAATTTTCATCCGTAGTCCCATGGCAGGTTGATGTCATGACAGGACAAACACAGGCACAAACATACAGCAAAAACACCATCACAGAGACATAAAAAGACAGTGAACGATGAATGACAACATTAAATATGTAAAAAATAGGTAAATTCACAGATAAAAGATCAGAAAGGGACAAAACACAAAACACCACAATCTTCCACACAGCAAGACATGTGTCAGTGGTGACTCTAGACCATGTTGTGTTCACATGTCTGACTGTCCAAGAGCCACTTCTTCACAGAGTTTTTAAAAGTGTGGAGTGAGGTCAGGTTCCTCAGTTCTGTTGGGATCAGGTTCCAGGAGTGAGCTGCACGTACTGAGAAGGCAGATTGTCCGAAAGAAGTCTTTCTGAATGGGATTTTACAGTCTCCTCTGCTGGATGAGCGTGTGTTTGTGTTTACATTTAGCTGTATAAACTCCTGTAATGGGGGCGGGGCTAGTCCATTTAGGGATTTATAGATCATAATTACATCTGAATACATTAACAAATTTTCCCACTTTAAAAAATTATGTTTGGTAAAGACTTTACAGTAATGATAAGAATTGTTCTTTTTCTTTTTGTGTACCACCACAGTTTACATTTAAAATCTGTGGACCTGAAGAAGCCTCACGACCCAACCCCAACTCAGAGAACCACTGGGACAGAGCATTATATTAAGTGCACATATGAGGTGGGTATGAAGACTGAAACTGTACTCATTCTCCATATAATCTACTACAGGACCTATGGAGCCACTATTCCATGTACTACATCTATTATCCAATAGCACGTAACCCATATTTTCCCCATTCCTTCAACTCCACTTAAAATCTAGTTATCTCCACGGACCTTTTCATTTAAGCTGAGACCTTTTACAGACGAGATCCAACATAAGCATCCGCAGGCAATAAGACACCTTACTTCTACATTACTCCAACATCCCTCTATGTATGAACAAGACATGAAAGCTGTTCCACAACAAACTCTCTCTCTCTCCCTCAGCCCTTTCCATATAATCAAAGTCACTTGGCGCTGTCAGTGTAGCAGTAGCGGCGCGATTCGCCTCTCGATAGCCCACCATCCCTCTAGCAATTACAGTTCTGACAGCTCCACTAAGACACGCTTCCCCGCTATAATTACCCGTGGCGTATTTATCCAGAATGGCTATGTAAGAGTGTGCGCCGGGCTGGAGGGGGTTGGACTTATAATAATGATCATTGGGGAACCTGATCATCCAACACTGTGGCATGTTTGTACTAAATAGAAAGGGAAACCCCCATTATGTTCTGGGTGAAGAGTCTGTCAGACTTGTTATTTTAAAGCCTTGTTCGCACTTACTGTAAAGGAGAATGTAATGTAAAGGGACATATTTCAGTTCTTTGATTATAATGAGCAAATGATCTAATGATACAGATTGTGGCTATGACAATAATGACTTTAAAACAGAGATAAATCTAACGTTTAATATCATCAAATACATTTCAGCAGTAAGACAAAGCTTACAGAAAGTTATCTTAAAGCTATATTCAGTTATCTTGCACTAAAAGTAGAAAAAGTAGGCATTTAATTTACACATTTTCAAGCTCAAAAGAATGTTTGTCTATAGCAGGAGTGTCCAAACTTTTTTTCACTGAGGGCCACATACAGAAAAATATACAAACAGCTGGGCCGCACTCAGTGGAGGTCAGATATATAACTTCATCTCTAATGTAAGTTTAATGTAATTAAAGTTAGCAAATTCAATAAAACTATGCTTTTCATTGAATATGCCTTAAAGTTAAAAAAAGCTTTCTATTCATGGATTTTCCTCTATTTTATATATATATATATATATATATAGGCTATTCAATTAAAGTAAAAAAAATGTTTTACAATTTGCAGCAGGCCAATTAAAAGTGGGCCACAGGCCGCAGTTGGCCCATGAGCCTTATTTTGGACACCCCTGTTCAATAGAAAAGGCAGCGATCAGCAAGGACTGGGCTGGTCTTTAAGCCCTAGAGAAAAGTTGCACCCTCTTTAGGCAGAACATCAAAACACTAAATGGATGAAGGAAAGTATTGTATCTTTGGTTATGTTATGTAGATAATCTTAAACAGACACTTACATACAAAAAGGTTTGGAATTGTATAATCTAAAATATGCTGTATCAGTACCTGTATCAGTGCTCCTATGCTCTTAGTGATGCAAATGCACATACACGGTGATACAGTTGTTTCACCATATTGCAGAGAATCTACGGGATATTTCCTGAGTACACTGATGGAGCCCCCTGAAAGAGCCGGAAGATGTCGGTTCCTCCTGATGAAGACAGAGGTCCTGACTGTGCTGATGAGGGTCAAGCACTTGCTCCTGAGTTTGAAATAAAAATTCCTAAAGCTGCCTCTTGTGATTGAAATACGAAATACGAGATGAGATAACCGCGGCCAAATCGCTTCTGGCTAAATCGGCCTGGTTCAAACCCCCTTCCTCAGAGGAGACCCCGGCTGATGAGATCACAGTTAGGGCTGATGATTCCTGCGCTCCCTCAAAGCAAGAAAGGATGATTGGCTTAAATTTACTCAAGGTACAACGGGCGAGGTTTTTATTTTTCCCCCATTCTTGCCAATTGGTTTAACTATGCAATCATTAATATTTATCTGTCGAGGGCAAAATTATGCATCCCTTGTTTTCACGGAATAAAAACAGTTGCGATTGTGCGGATAAATTTGCATGAGCACGGATGCTTGGGAATTGGCGGAAGTGCGGGGAGCTGTTGTGGTTTGCCTGTTAAGTAACATGTTTTATTTTTATTTTTTTTTCCCGGAGAATTGCTTACTCCAACTTTAACGCCGTCAGCTCCGCGAACTCGGCTAGACGATGCAAATGCGAACCGACATTTCAAAGCGGAGAGGCATCAAAAAGCTAGTCACACTCCCCTCCCACCGTACAACGTTATGACTATACGCTTCCCGGGGAATAGGCGAATCAAAGTAGGCTGTCCATTTGCAATGTGTATTACCCAGGAGATCCGTGCCGTGATTTATCTTTACAGTATCTCATTCCACCGTGTGATCATTTTGGGAATGCCTTGAAATTCCTCTGCTGTGCTAATTCTGCTAAATTAAAAACATAAGAAGGAGATGGGGTGTTGGTAGCGGCGCTCTTTGTTATTCTCAGAGCAAAACGGGCAACGGCGCGCTTGTATTTACATTTGCAAGGCTTGTAAAGTGTAAGAGTTATCACTGACAGAAAGCTGACACGTTAAAAAAGAGGGAGAAAGGCGAGGGACCGACTTTGTTTGCAGTTTTTTCCCGATGCTATTTCGGTTGGAAGCATCATGACAACAACTGAGGCTGGTGTCGCGGTGATGGGGAGGGGGGTTGCCTTGTGCTGGTGCCGGGGCTGTCACAGCAGTTCTAAATCAGGCCTGAAAACGGCCTCTCATTAAAAAAAAAAAAAAAAAAAAAAAGCACTGGAATCAGTTCACACAGGGCCCACTTTGACCCCTTTATGTGTCTTGTTGTGGGTGCCAACAAGACAAGCACGACTCACAAGTGCCTAAAGGGTGACATACAGTATACAGAGTGTGTTAAAGGAACAGGCCACTGTTTTTCCGTACTGAGATATGTTCTAACCTGAGCTTAGATGAGTTGAGTCGTACCTGTCTGGTCTTTGTGCGTGCGCTCAGTCACCCAAAAAGACCAAATATGTTGCTAGCATTTAGCCACTCCTAGCATATTCCTATAGCTCCAAACTGGGATGAAGTTAGAAGCTACCACTCTGTTACACATCTTCCCTATTTTATCGGCTTAGAAAATCGACATGTTTACTTTTGTCTTGGATCGTGCAACTTTTTACGTAACTGTATTTAACTTGGGGAAACGTGGAAGAGCTTGGTCGCTTCTAACTTCACCACAGTTTGGCTCCATAGGAACATGCTGGGAGAGGCTAAATGCTAACAACATCTTTGGTGGATTTACGTGATTGAGCACACGGACAAAGACCAGACAGGTATGCATCAACTCATCTAAGCTCAGGTAAGAACATATCTCAGTATGGACAAATGGTGGCCTGTTCCTTTAAATATCACGATATACATGAGTTTATACCTCCACTGGGCAACCTCCTGCTGGCCTGGTTCAAGTCACCCCCATTGCTCTGCATTCCATATGAAAACAGTAGAGAAAATGGTAGAGGATTCTTCCGGTAACCCAAAGATTGGCCATTCGACCCCAGCTCTCAATGTGCATACAGCCTTTGCGTCCTTGGGCAAGACATTTCAGCCTCCTTGTCTTGTCTGACAAGACTGGTGTGCAACTGGGTACTGGTTTCTTGTAAAGAAGAAAAATGCTGACATTATGAAGTTAGAAAGTACAGAACTGTGTAGATTCTCTTCCGAGCAGCTCCATGGGCCAAAAGTAAACTGATCTGCTAGCCTTAAGCCATAACTTTCCAAGGATTGCACTGTATTGAGCGAGATGGCAAACAATAATGTGTTGCTTTCTGCCACAATAGCTTATGGCACATTGCAAATTTCATATGCTGCTGAAAATGTACGTTTGTAGAAAAATGTGGTCTAGGGTAACCTAAATCCTGTAGGGCATCCCATCTCAACCTATTCAAAGCGTATCTGCATTTCATTGCTATCAAAATACAGTTTTTAAATGTGAATAAATAAAAGTTAAACCCAAAAGCAAATTTTAAGCAATATATGATCAAAGAAAACAACATTCAAGATCAAACACTGATTTTTGAAAGGCGCCTAATGATACCAGCCCTTCAGTAGTTGATAAAACAGCGTCTTAAACTACTGCTACTGCTTGCTTCTAAATTTCCCTGTGCAAGCAAAAGTTTGGAACGCATAAACTTTAATGTAACTGTTTAATTTGCGTCGCGTTAGATAGACGTGGGGGCTCTTGTTATCACCCTGTTTCAAGTAATTAGAACATCACTCCAAGTGTGCCAAAGAAATGCAGTTTTTCCCTTTTTAGCCCGTGCGCAGAGTCTCCGAAGCATCAGCACATTACAAACCAATTTCCCTATATCAGCTTATATTCACATTTGATTCTGTCGCAGCGCTGATGGGAGTTGGAACACGGGTCTCTGTACACAGGAATCTAAATAACGTTATGAAGCTCGACGCAGACCTCATTTATAATCCAGGGCCTTGGCTGAATTCCATTATGACTTTCTTTCCCTTCTTTATTTGCGGGGGGAAAAGTGAGATTATAAAAATGGCATCGCTATACTGTGGCGACTAGGAAAAGCTCGAACTGCAGCGTAAGAAAGCCACTGTGCGCACAAAAGGTAACTCTGGACAAGGCTTGATCAATTATCCTCCCTTTGGGGACAGGGACAATGTATTGGCTGGGCTTGCTGAACTTTTATCACAGCCCCTTGATACTTGATATCCATAGGACCAGTGCTTAATTTGTAAATTAGTATTTTCAGGAACACTTTTGGTCTGATGTTATGGATTGGGGGAACAGGCCAAAACATTTGCCGGAACACTCTCATTAAACACCATTATATCAGATAATTTTTTTGCCGGATCCTCCTAAATATTTCCCGGATCCTTTACCCTGAAAAAAACTGAATTGGGGGAATGCGTTCCCCCAAATGGGGGATCAAATTAAGCACTGCATAGGACCCCATAGAAACTCGGGCCCGACGACGCGGAGTCGCACCAAAGATGCCCAGATGAAATTTCAGCTCTGTTGTAAGTAAGGCAAGAAAAATACAATTCAGTTGTAAGGAAACAAGTCATGACAGCGTTTTGGAGTATTCCCATATGGAGGCCTAAGCAAATTTAAAAGTATTTCAGTCTTTGGTTATCTTTTTAATAGTTTAAATGTGTAACTAGTAGCGATCCAATACGACATCGGAGCTGATACTGGAAAAATACGATATCAGGTATTGGCTACAAATATCCTATACTGAACGGATAGTAGCTTTGGTTCTCAACACCTTAAAAACGCAACTTTTACCACCTAAATCTATGAATATGGGCATCACTGTAAAGCTAAGAACCTGGATAATTAATAATAATAATCGCTGATTTAGTTTGAACCTTTTTGGTCGCCGCACAAAATTCTGCGGTTCACAATGCCACGCTAAAGCTAGCGGGTGCATGCTAATGCTAACAAAAACAAATCATGGCTGGGTCAGAAACTATGATAGAAATACCTAAAGAAGCCAAATAAAATAATCACTCTGAAGCCAGGTGTTTGTATTGTAGTTTAACAAATAACTGATCTGACATATTTGTAATGATTGTTTATATGAACGTAACCTAAAGCCTCTCATATACCCATGGATATTTAGTGTAGAAAAGTCATTCTTGTTAAGAGTTTATAATGAGATATCATTGATAATAGATCTGTAACATGACAATACAATATGACTTTCTTGATCTTACAATGGAGAAGAGTTAATTATATTTTTCACTCAGAGAAAGCCACTTTTAAGGAAGTCTCTTGGTATCGGTAAATATCAGATATCGGCAGACACTCAAAGCACACAATCGGTAACAAAGAAGCGGGATCGGTGCGTCTCTCGTAACTACTATGTGGTCATACCGCCTTTGTTATGCCCGATCCCGTCAGACCTTGGAAGCAAAGCAGGGAAGGGCCTGGTCGGTACTTGGATGGGAGACCGTTTGGGAACACCAGTAAGCCTGGCGAATGTAGTGAGTGACTGGTTGGTGGTGGTCGGAGGGGCCGATGGCGCAGACTGGTTGCCTCACTTCTGTCAGTCTACCCCAGGGCAGCTGTGGCTACAATAGTAGCTTACCACCGAGTACGGAGTGAATGAATAATGCAATGTAAAGTGTCTTTAAGTGTCCAGAAAAGCGCTATATAAAACCAATGCATTAATACGAATTAGTTATCACAGCTAACACTACTGTCAGAAGAACGCGCACCTGATTTATTGGTGTTGTGACAGTACATCATAGTCTGAAAGTTGTAAAAAGGTGCATATAAACTCATGCACAAAGAATCGGGATGTGCTGAAGGGTTTGTGAGCTACAAACAAGTTGGGGCTGTCCGCTAACAGCTTAAATTCACTTTCTCTCTCTGTCACAGTGAGAAGTTGTGAGACAGCAGCCGCAAAAGAATTACTCTGCTTTGCTACACTTCCATTCCACCATCACAATGCCAAGGATTCCTTTTTTTTGGGGGTTGGGGGGGTGGGAATGATGATGATGGCCCCTGCAGTGCCCCCAAACCTCTGAACATCTGGAGCGTCCCGGGGCGAGTGCGGCAGCCGGGCTGGGACACGTGTCAGGCCTGAGTGACACCCAGATGTGCGCCCTCTTGGCCGATCCAGAGCTACCATCCCGGGACAGGCCATTAATCACACTACCCTGCCATGTGAAGGGTAACATCCCTCCAAGTGTTCCTCCAAACCACACCCCATTGCTTAATATAGAGCTTCATACAGAACTGTGATGTTTGTTAATTGACATATTGCATATATTTACTACAGAACTGTCACAATCACTGTCGTAAACTCTTTGATAATTGCACAAATGAGCAAGCCAGCTGATGTAATCCTTCTAAATACATTTCCTTGTGAGTACAAGCGCAGAACAACAAGCGCGGGCCTGTATATCATCATTATAGAGCCACTGTACACAGGGGAGAATGACAAAGAGCGGGCTGTCACCTTGTCTTGGTATAGGGGCCATTTAATTACTTATCAAATAGCCTTCAATGTCAACGGACTAAATCTGTTTCATAAATGTGCATGTAACAATTTTTGACTTTTTCCACTTCCCAAGGGGAGGAAAATCAATTTTAATCTAAAGTCCTCAAGCCGTTCCATATGTATGTCCCGGCGCAGCGTACAGTACATCATCGGAGGCAGTAAATGGCCGTGTGACAGAGGAATGGAAAGGGGGGAAAAAAGCATAATTGAAGTTGTTGCTTGCGATGCTTAGTGAGGCACTTTTTGCAGAGTGCTGCCAGTTTGGTGTTTTATTGTATTGTCAACAATCCTAATGAATGTTTTGAGTAATTTGGGAGCTGAGCCTTGCGGGGAAGATGGAAAGAGAAAGCTCAGTACGACATGGCAGCCAGTGCAGTAGAAGTGGATGTACAGTACAGTAGTTTTGACAGTGCTCTTTTTGCTAAACCCTTCTGGATTTTCTTCAGATACTTACACGCAAAGACCCACCCTTCAGTGTTGCTTTGGTAGTGTCCTATAGGCCGAGCTGCAGGTAGAGGTCGACCGATATATCGTCCGGGACCGAAAGTGGCATAGAGACTTGATTGCATTGCATTGGAAAGAGCTTAGTCAGGGCTTTAAGATGAGTCCTCCCACGACCGCCTCGACCTCTGGGTGACTGAGAAACATCACAATGAAAATTAGTAATCTACAAGTTTTACGAACTAAACCTCAGTGAATATGGACATGCTGCACCTGAGAATTCAGTTGCTGAGTTAGTTTTAACTTCAGCTATTGTATTTTTGATCGCCGCGCAAAATGCCGCAACAGTATGCTAAAGCCAGCGGCAGAATGCTAATGCTAACGGAAACTAATCAAGGCTGGGACAGAAACTATAATTGGATCAAGTAGAGAAATTAAAATAATATCGGCCACCGCTGGACTGGCCAAGTATTTGTAATTTAGTTTATAAAATAACTGATCAAACATATTTGTAATGCATCAGATCATTTTACGCACGTTGTTTATATTAATGCAGCGTAAAGCCTATCATCTAGCCAAGGATATTTAGAGTAGAAAAGTCCAGTGATCCTTATTTAATGTTTTTGCATGAGTTTATTAATAGATATAATTGATAAATGGTAACATTTCGTTTACAAGAAAAATTTAGACTGTGTTGAATGATTGATTGATTGAGCAAAGAGGACCATTTACTTTTTTACTCAGAGAAAGACACTTTTAAGAAAGGGTCTTGGTATTGGTTAATTGGAAGATACTCAAACCTCCAGCATTGGTAGTGGAAGCAGAAAACCTGGATCGGTGCATCTCTAGTACCTACTAAACAGGAATGTTTTTAATATATCACCCCCTAATAAAACGCCCCCTGCTGTCGAAGTTCAATACTGACACAGTTTACAGTTTAGAAGCTTCATACACAGGATTGTAGATCGGCCAAAATGATCGGTCAAAGGTATCGGCTGTGCATATCGACATCGCCCTTAGAAAAACTCATATCGGTCGACCTCTAGCTGCAGGGTTAGCCAGCTGTGCAAATGTTACTGTTTTTGAAAAGATTGTAACATGAGGATTTACAGGTGTCGTAATAAAACCCTATCAAAACCTCTGTGGAACCCCACCCACTCATGGAACTCAGACAGTTTAGCAGAACAAAGGCTCCTCATTGTTGTAAAGTAAATGTACTGATTTAGTACACATCTGGAACAAGCAGCTAACGACTAAATAACTTTGTGTGAAGTGTGTAAACCTTGCTTTGAGTATAAATACCAACTCAGAGTCAATGCCCACATTTGCAAAAAACACTTCATGTAAATATAGAGGCGTCACGCAAATCTGTGGACACTAATGCTCGCTTTCCCTATTTTGGAGTGATCTCTCTGAGCGTATGTCACCACGGTTACTTTCCCTAATTCAACTTTTGATTGCATTCCCTGACCCCTAATCCTGACAATAGCATTTGCGAGGAGGGATTTTCGCTTCTGTATACTAATGGGGAGACTGTTTATTTCTGTCTAAATGCTAACGGGAGCCAGTCCTTTCATCGTCAGTCGGACTCTTGGCAGACAAAATCCCAACAAATTATCCGGGATGACAAGGCGGCTATATGCAACGGAAGGAAACTTGTTTGAGGCCACCATCTAGAGACTAATCGATTTACCGCGCTTGGCATTATCTTGACCAAATGGCACAGACCTAGGCATACCAAACATTTGTTGGTCGTTATGTATTGAATCAGTGCATTACAACAAAGCCCTTTACGTTTTCATTTTCCCACCCGGTGATAGAAAGTCAGGCGTGTTTATACATGAAATGCCCAGAGAATATTTGCTCAGAAGGGGTTCCTCTGTGAATCACAATAGCCTTCTTATGGAGGCGGGAGGTGGGAAGGAGGGAGAGAGGAGAGGAGAGGAGTGGGGAGAGGATGGACAAATCTGCTTACTTTGGAGCTTATTGAGCAGAATGAGTCATGCACAGAGATGAAACGTGACTGCAAAGCCAAAGGTAAAAGGGAAGCCTGACGAGGAGGAACAGAGGGAGGGAGGGGGGTGTGTGCAGAGGTGAGACGGAGAGAGAGGAACAGACGCACACAGACGCACACCGGGGCATGGCGGTAATATGTTTAATGGATGTGTTCTGTCACAATTTGGACAAGTGGTCATTTGGAGTAGTGCAAGCAATGCCAAAAAAAGGTTGTTTTTCTGTTTCTCATCAATTACCATAAATTCCACTTTGTGCCTTTTTTTTTTTGTCTCAATAAATAATACATACGCTGGCTATGGAATCAAGGATAGTACAAAGATAAATTTTCTAACAGAAATATTGAACAAGCCTTTTACGTGCACTTTTCTTTCTGTTCTTCCCACTCCTACCTGGTGTGTAAGTGTAAGTGTATCATGTTCTTCAACATCAGCCCGACAGCACAACAAAAAAATCTTCTATTGTAACATTGATCCACACAACCAAAAATAACACAAATGTGCTTACTGGCCTATAAAGGAATATTAAAGAAGCAGTAGAGGCTTTTCAAAATAGACATTCCCTCAAAACGAAGGAACTTTCTGAGCCCCGGTGACCAAGTTGAAAGTGAAGGTGTTCTTGTGAGACTCGGGGGACTTGCAATGGAGATTTGTGAGTAACGCGTGGGAGGGAAGGGGGGGTAGGGGAAGGGCGGGAGCAAGGAGCATTAAAGGCCATATTAAATTAGCTCAGCGCAGGGCGGTGTGATTGTTCTTTTTATGGTGTGACCCGGGACCGGAGGAGGCACTGCCCTCTGGGACCATCCCGCGCGAGGCCGCAGCACGTTCACTATCGCTGACTGAATTGTTCAAGGTGTCACTATTGATAGCGACACTGCGCTTTGAAAATGGACCCGGCTTTCACATTCGCTTTGGCGCTCTCTCCGTCTCTGCCTCAGCTGCTTTACGGGCTGCTTCTTCAACAAATATTGTTTTCTCGCCATTTGGAAAAAGTCAAGACAACGATACGGCACAAAAGTAAGAAGGAAGGGGGATAAAAAAGCAAACTCAAGAACACCTGAGAGTTTATGCAATTAAACTGGAATATAGTAGATCATGATTGTCTTTAAATGGTGTTTGAATGGATTCTATAACAAGTCAGAAGTATAGTACATCAGGGTGCTATATCTTAACCGTCACATGGAGAAGTAAGTGCCTTGTAGAGATCGAAATGATATCTACCACTGCAATAGTGCATTGATAGAGATATTTTCTTTCTCCGTAGCTTCCATTATATTTTTGTGCATTTTTGTATGGAGACACACTTTTGTTTGTTCACAGCTTTTCTTCAAAAAAAATAAAAAAAAGACTTTTGTCCAGTATTGTTGAAGGAGAGAATACAGCTCCTTGTGTGTTCCTTTTACGAGCGGATGGAGTCAGAGTGGCAGCAAATCATCCGCTCCCTCCATTGTCAAAGTCATGACCCGAGTGTGGCAGACCTCAAGCCTGCATTGGATTTCCTTTCATTCAGGAGGAACAATGCTGAGGGCTTTCCAGGATACTTCAACATTAATGACTCCCAGGCCTTAATTGTCAATGGGGACCTGGTCTCCGGCAACAAAAGGCTCGGCGCGGCCCGGCTCTTTGAATGCTATTGATTATTTATCCTGACCTTCAGCCATGAAAAGAGAAGACAACACAAACAAAAGCAATGTTCCTGCGCAACAGAGGTGGGAAGCAACTTAAGTTTAAAAAAAAGTGCTTTTACTTGAGTATGTTTATGCCGCATAAGTGCATTTCTTTTATTATTGTTGGCGTATCTTTTCTAATCTCCATCCCTCCACGCCTGCAGGACAGTGACGAAGGCATGAACGAACAGTGGGCTCATTTAAAGCACAGAGAAGCTTGATGAGCTTCAGAGGCTTGTAAGACACAGCATAAATAAGTAATGCAGATTAGCAATTCAATACTATTTAGGCCTTCTTCTCAGAAAAGCCCACTTACGTAATACTCTATCATTATGCAGAATTGTTACAAACTTGAGTTGAAGTACTTTCTGCCGTTCGCCTCTCCCCACCACTCACCCACTACTGTTTTATCCTGTCCTTAAGCAGAGCTGCCTCTCGCACTCCTTCCCACTATAGTCTTTAAAGCTCGTCCAAAAAAGAGTAATCCCCAGAACTAAACCACAGGAGTCCCGAGTCCAAGCGGATGAGGTAACCAGAGCACTCACTTGATAGAATGTGACAAGACAACATTTATTTGAGAGCACTGTGTGGGATTATCAACCGGCTACAGCAAACAAAAGCTTTTAGGAATGATCAAAAATATTTACATGTTATTGTCAGGGAAAAGCTGTTCAAAATGTCGAGTAAAATGTGCACGAGGAAGGTTCTTGAGCGGGTTCTTGAACACAATAACTGCCGATGTTTCATCTACTATCAAAAAAAGTTTAAAAGTCTGACTTGATTACGAATGTATCATTTAACTTGTGTTGGAGTAAATTTCCTTTCAATCTGAGTGACCAAAATGGTTAAAGGAACAGGCCACCGTTTTTCCATACTGAGATATGTTCTTACCTGAGCTTAGACGAGTTGATGTGTACCTGTCTGGTCTTTGTGCGTGCCCGTGGAAGAGCTTGGTCGCTTCCAACTTCACCCCCGTTTGGAGCTATAGGAATATACTGGGAGAGGCCAAAATTCTAACAACATCTTTTGTCCTTGTGCGTGACTGAGCGCACGCACAAAGACCAGACAGGAACATATCAACTTGTCTAAGCTCAGGTAAGAACATATCTCAGTATGGAAAATGGTGGCATGTTCCTTTAAGGGGAGTCCAAATATTCTAACTTTTCTATATCTGTTTCATTAGTGAATGCAAAAAGGCCTCCACAATCAGAACAGCAACACATTGATACGATCACCAAAAAGGCGAAACCTCCAGGTACTCATGACGAAGACCATCGCTAAGCATTTGTATATGGGTCTCTGGGTACCAGCCACTACTTCAGATAGTTGCCTATAGGTTCTGGTGGGTCATATGCAAAGGAACAATGTCTCAAAGCAGAGACATAAACCATACTGTACATTTCTGAAATGCCTCACTTCAACTACCATGGGCCCATAGTTGCTGGTAGAGGCTCCAGCCATTAAAGCACGTTTGCCTTCCTCAAACTTTTACACAGCGCTGTCAACGCCTAAAAAGGAACTGCAGCCTCCATCCGGAGAATTACAACGGCAGAGAGGCAGGTTTCAAAGGCACTGGTTAAGCTTGTTGACACATTTTAATCTGGGAGAGGCAGACGGGCGCCTCCCAACCCCGCGACTTTGTGCGGAGATGTAAAGGCTGGAGTGCGCTTGAAACAGATGTCGCTCCTCTGTGTGTGATATGGATGCCATCAACATCACGAGGCGCATTCACAACACTGTTATTGTACCGTGGCCCGCAAATCCATTTAAATTCAGCGCCATGTTGCACTGTTAAGGCCCTCTATCTTAAAACATGCACCTGCCTATGTATGGAAAACAGGCTGGAGGGAATGAGGGACCCCGCTGGCTGTCCGCGAACCCACCTTGATGCCCAAAAGAAAACACCCGACACAAGGAAAACGCAATTGATCTCTCGTTTGCATAATCCATTTCCGATTACGGCTAATTTCACCTGAAGGTCTAAAGCTGTCAAACTTTGATAGGGCCAAACATAAACGCACCCAGATATGTTACAAAATCAAAGTTAACACTGCAACACTTCCAAAATATCTGATGTAATGCTATTATGGTAATGCGTTCCTAGGTGGATTTGAGATATGCCCTGAAAGCCAGTGGGAGGATAACAGGAAGTGGCATATAAATAAAAGTATCGGGAGATCTAAGTGGAACAGTGGGGGTACGAGTAGTTTGACACGACATGAAAACTGCATCAAGCCTCGGCTTCTTTGTTCCCCTTTTTATTATATGGAGGCACCAATCCCCCCGAATGGCTGCTGAGATCCAACCTCAAATCAGCAGCAAAATTAGCATCCAGTCAATTAACACACAAAATGATCAAAGGTGGGTGGTGGAAAAAAGACGTCACGGGAAGGGCCATATCAGGCTTTTATACTGGTGGGCTGCTGTGACTTACACAACTAAATGTATGATGATTATGCTTAAAAAATAAGGACTGGGAGAGTACAATTCAACCTGAAAATACTCACAGAAACAGAGTGGCTGTGGGAAGTGTTATTGGACATGAATCATAATGGGGGCTCAGACCCTGGCGGAAGTTTAAAGATATGAAACACATGGCGATGATGAATGTTGGACAGAATCTGTTCCTGGATCTCGGACACTGGTGGTGGTAGAGGATGAGACTCGGGGCGGCCAGTTAACAACGACGAACCGAGCCGAGGAGAGGCCAGGAGGAGGAGGGGCGGAGGAGTGTCGCAGCACAGCTGGGAAACGGCCAAGCAATGGACGAGGAAGCTTAAGAAGGGGATCCTGGGCGATGAATGGCTGAGGCAGGAATGAGCAGCTGTGGTGAAGGTGAGGCTTGAGATGGAACTGTTATTGGATGATTGGTGGAGAGATACCGGCGATGAGGCGATGAATGAATGCCGCAGGTATCTTCCAGGTTGAATTTGCGCTAAAGCTTCATTAGGATGTTAAAAAGTATGGCACATGTACATGAAATGCACGTAGCTCTACCTTTAGTCTGCTATTACAGTATACTGCAGACCAAACCACATGTTATTCCTCTGCTATACGGAGCCTTTAAGAACTAAATTATCCTAGCCCGACTGTAACATTATCGCTGAAATTGTCAGCGGCACCTGCACTGGTCTCGCTCTCTGAAGCATTTTCAACAACTGACTACAACCTTCTCCTGTATCTCAAAAAAAGATTGCCCCCTCAAAAACCAATTCAGAAATTGAACTGTCACACCGGGAGCTTATTGCTGCGCACATCTCTGCTGAGCTTAGGTTATACATAAACATAGCTGCCACGGGGCTAGATAAGCAATAGTCGTGCCTTGGGGAGATAGTGGAGGTCAGTCCCCCTTGTCCATTCCTATTCTACTCTCTGTCTCTGGCCTTTCATGCTAATTATGAGATTTAGCTGTAATCCCGCTCAAAGCCAGAAGAGGAAATATTTATATGGACGTCCTGTATGTTCTCTATAGGCTTAATGGTTTAACGGATCCCATCTCACCTTTGCCTGGCGGGGGTCGCTTGCCCGTGCTGTTACGCAGACTTATGCAAATAGGAGCCGCTCACCTGCCGCGCCTGTGTGCGAGGTGCCGTTGGGTGCAGTGGACTAAAGCAGGAGACATAGCGAATCACAGTGAGGCATTAACTCGCAGCGGGACAGGTTAACAAAGGAGCACAGCCTGAAGGTCGATCACGCTCATGCGCTTGTTTGTTTAGGGTTGAATGGCGCGGTAATATCAAAGTTAGCCTTGACATAGTGGGATATTTGACCTTTTAACAGCCCTCACAAGGTGCTTTTCCCAAAACAATTCACTGAGTACATATGGAGTCGTCCAGAAAAGGCAGAGTAGTTTAGTTTAATGTGTTTCAATGCTACAGTGCTGTTCAAATTTTGCAGATAATCCCAGCACAAAAAAACATCTTTCATTTGTTGCTCCTTTCTGGGATTAACCTTTTCTTCACGTGACTAAGATCTCGAGGTACTCTTGCTTCATTCATCAACCAAAAACATGCACAAGATGATTGATTGATCTACCCAGAGTCACTAGTTATTGCGCTGGGATTGAAGAACGGGTCAAATCCATCAGGCACATTTCTACAATGGGGCCCCTGAAACAATCCGAAATGGAAAAGCTGGAATCCTTTTCCATATATCGACCTTTAGGATTGGCAGAAAAGATAAACACAGGCATTCGACATCCAGAGCAGAGTGGACCTTTTGCCATTTACACCAAGGAGGCCAACTGTCCACTTCCCTGTTATCCAAGGTCCAAATGTTGAACCGCTAATGGCACGCCGCGCCAATTAGAGGTGACAGGTAGGAAGGTCCTGACCCCCATAAACGTCGCCAGTGGAGAGCTGTCAATCTGAGCGGTGAAAGGGGAGGGCCCAGCGGCTGGCAGTTATTGGCACGATGGGCGAAACTGGGTCCGCGGTGATGAAGGCGACATTGACCCGGGCGCTTATCTCCGATCAAACATCTGCTGCAATTACGGGCGACAGGGGGGGGGGGAAGAGGCCCGGGGCGGAGCTGAATGAAGCGAGCATCAGTTACGGTCCAGGAACATGACGGTACCGATGAATGGTGCACTGTTTGATCAAAGGTCAGCATGGACACTTTCCATGGTCAAGAACAATCCGGGTTCAATTTCTTGACGGCGTCGTAAAGGCTGCTGTTCAGAAACACCAGTCGAAAGCGGCAAGAGCGGCAATTTATTTAAATTTTCTGTATTCTACAAAAAACTGAACCTCAACCCGATCAACTGCAGCAACACCAGATCATAACAGATACCTTTTTGTGGTCAGGCAGTGAATAATGAAGCCAACTGAACTGAAGAGAACTAATCCTAGCAATTATCTCACTGGTTTTTTTCAGGACAGATCAA